>NC_086153.1:63699145-64002175 GCF_035149785.1 Candoia aspera | reverse complement strand
AGCTCACACTTCCAAAGGACCTGCCCAGCTAGCATCCTACTCCAAGCAAAGTTGAGCAACTTTGTCTGACATGCTGAGAATATTCCTCACAATAGCCATACAAGAGTTCTCTCCATTCCTTTTTATCCCAAGGGACCTGGAGCCCTGAATCATGGCCACTGGCTAGCTATCTGCAGATACAATAAGAGTGCAGAAGTAAATTTGCTGTGCTACTCTTATTGTCATGAGATAAGTCCTTATAAGGCCTTTCTCTGTGTTCGGTCAGTTTTGCTCTTCATCTTTCTCCAACAGCACGCTAGGCATCCCTTGTGCCACTTCATCTCTCAGAGCTCCTTGATAAACCATGGTATTCTACAAGATTTGTGACCACAGAATCCTCATGGGCATAAGCCAGTCTAAGGCCCCTGCCATGCGCTCATTCCAAGCTGCAACAAGGGCCTTCACTGTACCATGTGCCAGAGTTTTGGGGAAAACTGCAAGCTCCCTCTGAAATTGCATTGGGTCCATCAGTTGCTTGAGGTGGACTGATGAAATAGACCCTGGCTCTCTGCCTGGAGGGATGGCTGTGGAGAATTCTAGGGCCTGATGTTAACATCCCACGAGGGACTGATGTTAACATCCCCCAATCCCAAATTACAATTCCACTGCCTTGAAACAAAAACCAGATCCAATGTGTGAGCCCCCATGTGAGTCAGGCCCTGAATAAGTTCGACCAGGTCTGTGGTTGTCATGGTGGCCATGAACTCCTGAGCTACCTCAGACTCCAGGCCCAGTGAAGGCAAGATGAAGTTCCCCAGAACCATATATCTCGGGAACTCCACTTCCAACTTGACCACAGAGTCCAGGAACCTGGGAAGGGATGCTGTTACATTGCAGGGAGGAAGGTAGAGTGGGTAAGCAGCAATCTCAGCTGATCCCTATAACTAATCTCACAAAGAAGTTCTTGCACCCAGTTAGGTCTAGGGCAGGGCCTTAAAAGGCCTCTAGAGACTCCCAGATAACAAAAGCCACTCCCCCATCCCTATCCCAGAGTCACGTCTGGTGCCACACCTGAAACCTGGGAGGGCACATCTCAGAGATGGGATACCCCCTCTATAACCAACCAATTTTAGGTTAAAATCAGAATGACTGTAGCAATATAAGAACAGTCACCCACAGCCTGTAATTCCCAACAGTTCTTGTGTGCACAACAGCAGCCAGTGATGCTGGTGGTGATAGCTGTTTTGAACTTGGAATGTTACAAGAGATGGCACAAGACTGGCTACAATATTCATTTTAAAGCAAGTCATGATGAGTTGTTTATTCGTTCAGTCGCTTCCGACTCTTCGTGACTTCGTGGACCAGCCCACGCCAGAGCTTTCTGTCAGTCGTTAACAACCCCAGCTCCCCCAGGGACGAGTCCGTCATCTCTAGAATATCACCCATCCATCTTGCCCTTGGTCGGCCCCTCTTCCTTTTGCCTTCCACTTTCCCTAGCATCAGCATCTTCTCCAGGGTGTCCTGTCTTCTCATTATGTGGCCAAAGTTTTTCAGTTTTGCCTTTAATATCATTCCCTCAAGTGAGCAGTCTGGCTTTATTTCCTGGAGAATGGACTGGTTTGATCTTCTTGCAGTCCAAGGTGCTCTCAGAATTTTCCTCCAACACCACAGTTCAAAAGCATCGATCTTCCTTCTCTCAGCCTTCCTTATGGTCCAGCTCTCGCAGCCATATGTTACTACGGGGAACACCATTGCTTTAACTATGCGGACCTTTGTTGTCAGTGTGATGTCTCTGCTCTTAACTATTTTATCGAGATTTGTCATTTCTCTTTTCCCAAGGATTAAGTGTCTTCTGATTTCCTGACTGCAGTCAGCATCTGCAGTAATCTTTGCACCTAGAAATACAAAGTCTTTCACTGCCTCTACGTTTTCTCCCTCTATTTGCCAGTTATCAATCAAGCTGGTTGCCATAATCTTGGGGTTTTTTTTGAGATTTAGCTGCAGGCCAGCTTTTGCACTTTCTTCTTTCACCTTCATAAGGCTCCTCAGTTCCTCTTCGCTTTCAGCCATGGTGACACACAGTTCTCACACTGTGTTTAACTGTGGTTTGCAGAGTAGCTTCAATCAGTTGGGTTCCCATACCAAATAAAAAACCACCGTATGGCTCAATGCAAAGTGTACACCCACAATTCAAAACCTAGCCTCTTCTGGATTCCCATCAGCCATCATGGTGAAGCGTAACATGGAGAAAGTAAAGAGGTAACCTAGGAAGAATGGCTACTGCTCAGAACAGCCTAAAACAACTAAAACTGAGGAACAGTCTAGAAACTAGAGTGGATTCCTCCACTTTCAATCTTGAGGCCACTAATATTTCCACTCCTTTGCCCCATCATTTGAGACAAGAATTAGAAGTGCTCCAAGGTGTGGATGTCTCTTTAATTATCTAAGTACCGCCAAGGCTGTAACTGAGCCATCCTCTGGTCCTGCCTTTCAATCTCCTGCTACTACTTCTTTCCATGTTTTGTCTCCATCCTACTTTCCTGTGCACGGAGATACCCTGGCTTCTCTTTTGGTGAAGGGGCCAATCATTTACTGTTAGGTATCTCTAGGATATGCTAAGGTTTCCACAGTTTTCCTAAGGGGAGGAAGCTAAGATAATGCAGAGAAAACTAAATCAGGCATGATGTAGTGGTGATAATAGGATACCTTAAAAATGGAAATCTAAGTCTGTTCAGGGAGGTAGCAGATTGGGATGAAAGATGAGAGTTAATTAATCCTTCCTCCAATTGTCACTTCCTGTATCAAAACATCTGCCCAAAGCTGAGGTTTTCTCCAAGATGAAGATGGTACAGCTGCACATAGCAACATCCTTTCCAGAGCAAAGAGCAACTTTAACAAGAGTAGGTTAAGGTATGAAAATACTGCAGGGGAAATTGTAAACAACAGCAACAAAACTTTCAAATGAGATTATCACAATCCAGGCAGGATTTTGTAGGTTCTGTTAAAAAAAAAAAACCCTATATTTTTAATCTAACCAATAATCAGAGTTCTTTTTTCCTGGCCTTATGGCAAAGTTCAAGCATTTTCATGTCATTTTTGTTGTTTTTAACTCCAGATGTTTTTTTTACTGCTTTTTATTCTGTTTTAATTGTGAGCCACCCAGAGTCAGGTATATGAAATGGGTGGCCTGTAAATTTACTAAATAAATAATAATGTAGCATCTGTTTTTCATTCTTTTTTATTTCTGGCCCTCAGGGATATTTTAAGGCCTTCCACAGAGTGTCCAGTAGGTGTCACTGCCTACATAAAAACTTAAAGTGCAGTAAGGCACAGTTCAGATGCAGGACAGCCACGCCATACACTACAGTACAGAACAGACATCCTGAATGTCAGCCAATTCAATTTAAACATCACTTGCATGTTTTCAGTCCAAACTCATTCCAGATGCAAGCAGAGAAACATCACAGTAAAAGGGAAAATAAGTATTTCCACTCTAAATCACCCTCTAGCTAATTTCTCCCTTTATGTGAAAAGATTCAGGTGGAAGATTTTGAGGGGGGGAAAAACCACACACTATTCTTCCATTCACATCTGCTCCCTATTAAGGCTCCTTTGGATTTGTTCCAAGAGAAAGAAACATCTCCTATGAGACCTAAGAGAATCCAAGGTAATCCTGTGCACAAACCGATCAGATTAGGAATAACTTTTTCTTTTCCAATGCCATTTTAATGCTTCTGCAGTGAATATTTCCTATCCTTAGCAAAGTGTCTTATATATCCATTATTAATATTACCATCATTTACTGTGAGAAACAACAAGAAAGGCAATTTTCACTTGCAGCCCATCTACTGCTCTGATTAAAACCCTTAAATGATTTCATGATGGATTACCCTTTGATAATGATAGATACTGTAGTCTCCCTGCTTAGCACACACAGGGGTCTGCATGCACACAAACACCACTCATGCCCAGGATCAGCCAATGGTCTCTTGCCCTGCTTCCTTCACACACTGTATACCCTTGCATTATACTGTCATTCTGTTATAGAGAGGCAGCCTGTAATATTCCATTCCTCTCCTAGCAAACACCAAGAACCCAATATCCTGGTCTGTAGAGGGCAGGAAATAGTAGATACTTACCAGGGCAGTGCAGCACTTCAGATTTAACCCCAAAGTGATGTTTTGGAGCATGCAGGAGCACAAACATAGCCCTGCCTTTGAAGCTGTGTATTTTTCTGGGACTGAGCATACAATCCGAAGCACTTTTTTGGGAAATGAATCTGAAGAGCTCCACAGCCATAATGCTTCCTTTGCAATCACCTTGTTCTCAAAACTCTTTTGCCTCATGGTCCAAAGTCTTCTTTGGCTCCCTTCTCTGTTTTGGGGAGCACCAAGCCATGAATGCTGATTTTGTGAAGGTGCTTACTGGACACCTGGAGAACAACTCTCTTCAAATGAAACTCATCACTCATAGAGAATTATATAAAGAAAGGTTATATGTACAATGACAGAATAAATTTTTCTCTCTATTTGGGGGCACTTTAGAGAGCTCAAGTGACTGTAGAGTTAATCCTTACCTTGGATAAAGTGGTGATGGGCCACGAGGATCCAAAGCAAGGACATGAGCTGAAGACAGAAACTCCTGAGCATGATCAGTGTGGCCCCACCGAGATAGTCACCTATAAGAACACAAAGACAAGGTCAGAATCCTGCTCTGCTGGCCTCTCTGCAGCAGTATCACAGCATCTCATATCCCAAACACTTTGATGGCTACAAAGTTAAACATGTCAAAAGCATTAACCTTAGGAATCAGCCTGATTGTGCTCCATAAGCAATATAACGCATCCCTCCTACCCTTTCACCATCAAGCTTTTCTGCCCTCTTCCATGGGAGGGGATTAATACCCCCCATACCTGTGGAAAACTGAGCCCTTCTTTAAAAGTACCCAAGAGCATTGATCAGAGGGCAATTCTTCTGAAGATGTCAATTCACTTGTCAATACATATTCCAAAGTGAAACTCTAACTGTGCTGAACAGATAACAGCATTTGGAGCTGAAGGGAAGTTGAAGCACAAAAGAATGTCATGGAGTTGCTCAACTAATTAAAAGCGCAATCCTATACTACCTGCTCAGAAATAATTCCAACTATTTTCTGAGCAACTCTGATAATTCTCCATCTCTGGCAGCCCAAGAATTCTTGATGGGAGTATAGTTTAAAATTGGGGAATGAACTCAACCATGCTACTGGTTAGTCACAGCTATTCCTACTGCTGCATGTCTCCAGCAGAACCACCAATGGTTATTTTTCAGCTGCTGTCTACAGTTCTGAAGGAGTATTTTGGTTTCTTAACATGGTTAGATTTACTTACTCCAGGATCACATTTGTATCCCTTTTCTTATGAAAATTTGGAAATCCCTCATGTTAAGGGATATTGGTCAAAATGAGCAATGTTAGCCTGCTCCAGCTTGCATACCTCCATGGTTTTAGGCCTAAGTCTTTCTAGACACTATCTGGAAAGGCAGGAATTGAACCCAAGATCTTCCCCCGTAGAAAGCATGGGCTTTCCTACTGAATGCCAGCTCTTCTTCCAAATACCGCCAGTCAACATACTTGTGGCTATTCTATAGCATTATCCATGCCAGCAAGGGTGGGCAACCTGAAGATCCAGGGATGCAGGTGACCTGAGCTGCTTTTTTGGCAGCCTTTGAACCCGCAGTGACCACACCTGGTGAAAAGTCATGATATGATGCATCATTGCTTTGTGTCAAGGAAGACTCCAAAACTCTATGGTTAACCCTAAAAGAAGTTCAACCCCGTTTTTTTTTTAAAAAACAAAGAGAACTCTGGCCAACCTCCCCAGCTCCCCTTGCACCAAAATCACAGCTCAGCCTATACATGACAGATACACCCTTTTTGCATCATGGCCTGCCCCTCTTCCTCTCCCCCGTCCCCCCAAAAATACAGTAAGTGTGGGCCATACCACAGAAAGGATAGACACAACAGGAACAAAAATACATCCAGCTGTAAAATTTTAACCTTTCTTTAAATTCTAGGGTACCCTCATAGATTGCACATATACATACCAACACACACATACATAATGCATGTGTGCGTGCACCCACACACACTTATTTGTTTAACATTTATTTCCCCTTTTGGCAGGGCCAGACAAATCTTTTGCAGCCAGAGGCTGCATTTTAAAAAAAAGTCTGGCTGCTAAGAATTGCAGATAGAATGGCAAGGATATATTACTATAATTAGAGTTGCAGGAGAAGAACTTTTGGCCTTATTATTTGCATTTGGGGGAGCCAAGGGCAAAAGTGTTTTAAACCTGGTGGTTTATTGAACCAACTTTAGTCCTTATTTTACAAAAAAGATAAAAGTATACAACTACCGACAGGAAGCTCTGGCATGGGCTGGTCCATGAAGTAACAAAGAGTGAGAAGCGACTGAACGAATAAACAACAATACAACTACAACCTTTGAGGACTGTAAGTGGTGCAGGGGGGCTGGGGTCCTGCAGCCATGTTATTCGCCTTGGCTGCACGGTGTGAAACAGATGCTGAAGACAAGGAAGAGACAGAATGAAGAGGAGACAGAAGAGGATGTGCCAACCTGTGCCCCTTAAAATAACCTCCTCCCACTTGAATGAAAGATGCTGAACCGCTACCGCTAACTAAATGCAACAGCAAGTCCCATCAGTTTTGGCATACAGAACAGACGAGGCACCAGCTGCTCCCTTGTTTTGGGGAGAAAGCAAAGCTCTCTACCCACATTCTCAGCACTTTTCCCAAACTACAATCCCAGGAGTCTTAAAAAGAAAACTCTAATGCAGATAAGGTAAATAAAACCATTGTTGCTTTGTAGTGGTGGTAGAGCTCAAGGCAGCAACCAATATGAAAAGACAAGAATATAATTACAAGCATATTGCACCCATCTCAGAATCATTGATCTCATAAAGCCGGATGTATTCTTGTTGAAAAGATATTCTGGGTGAGTTTACAAATAAAGATTCCATTCATGTTTGATTGTTAAAGGATGTTATTTTTATGAGCCTATATAGAATTCTGCTCACGTTCTGCTGTGGGTAACCGAACTCTACTATTTCCCTAAAATCCTATTGTTGTTCCAATTGGCTAGCAGATTGGCTTTCATTTCTTATCCTGAAGTATTATGCTGTGGTGTAGTGTTTTGTGCTGCTGAACAGCTGCTGCATATCAGGGAAGGGCAAAATGATTCCTGTGAATCTTATAAAATAATTTATGGATTAAGGATGAACAGTTGGTAACCAATTCCTCTTGAGCTATTAGGACCCCAGCTGAATGCCACATGTCATTGAAAAGGTCATTTCTCCCTTCCACTCCCAATAAAGTCTTCAAAGCAGAGATATGACCTAAGTTATGAGCCATCATAAATCAATGATTTTTCTAATTGTTTTCCCCCTTAAATGTATTAGAAGCTCAATACCCTGAACCATTTTGAAGGATCCTTCACAACTTTTGTTGTAGGAGAGCTGTGTTAGTCCATGGTCACCAAAAATCATGAGGAATCTGGTAGCATCTTTTCTAAGTAATAAAATTTTATTAAAATTTCCTCAACTATCAGTATCACTTAAATCATGTTCTCAACATTGCCACTTCAATCCCTCTGTTTAATGGTTTGGGGGGAAGCTATTCCTTTCATAAACAACTAATAAGTTTCCAAAGGAATGTTTTCATTTATAACTATTTACTCTTATTTATTTACTTACTTACTATCCCGCCTTTATTATTTTTATAAATAACTCAAGGTGGTGAACATACCAAATACTCCTTCCTCCTCCTGTTTTCCCCCCAACAACCCTGTGAGTTGGGTTGGGCTGAGAGAGAGGTCACCCAGCCGGCTTTCATGCCTAAGGCAGGACTACAACTCACAGTCTCCTGGTTTCTAGCCTGGAGCCTTAACCACTGGCTTCCCTGGATTAGCTGAACTGGAGTCCCCTAGGTGGGCCATAAGAAAAAGATACTCATGTACATTTCTGGATTATAGGTTATGCAGTACCATTTGAAATCGTATGCTGGGGTCTCTCATCACTACTGTATGTACAGCACCTACTGAATCAAGAATCCTTCAAGAGGCTAGATAAGGTGCTGATCTCCCTACTTCCGATATTTTCAATTGATCCTTTAGAGTTGCTGCACTGACAACCAAGAGAGGATAGGTCAGAGAAATTATAGCACTGAGACTGGGTATTAAAAAAGGGGGGGTCTATACGTGATCCTAAAATATGGAGGCAATTTCTCCTCCTTTAAAACATGGTTCTTAGATCCGAGCTTCTAATTCCACACTGATCCTCTCTGCCCTAGGAAAGAAGCAAGCATCATTCAAACTGTACAAAGGTAAGCTTGGCCAAGAAACAAACTTGTGTGAAAAGCTGAGTGACCATCACATCTTGTTAGGTATAATGGTGGTCATTTTGTACATTGCATGCACATGCACAGCTCCGATGTTTAAAACCTACCCCTAAAAAGTAGCATGGCTTTGTCCAACTGTATCACAACCTAACTGGACACAAGGGAAATTGGCAGGGATTCTGTCCCCGACTGTCTCTAGTTCTCCCCATCCTGGCAGCATATGCAGAGTTGACCTTGCCTCCCTATGACATCTAGAAGGTGCTGCTTTTCAGAATGGCTGTTTCTCGGAGGGAGGATTGTAATGTGTTACTCTTCTGCCTCAACCCCTTAGTACTGCAGGAGGGATGAATAAACAACCTCATTCAGAGACGAGGGGAGGGGAGGGGGGGCTCCAAAGAGGCCTTCTGCCCATGCTGGCAACATCCTCTGCCTGATGCCCCCGCGATTTTCCGGCTGCTACGCGTCGCCCCGTCCATTCCACGCCGGGCTCCAGAGACGCTCCGCTCCGGATTCCCGCTGGCCCAGAAAGGGCGCCTCTACGGAGGACAGCGGAGCCACAGCCGAGCACCCCTCCCAGTCCCACGTGCTCCTACCACCGCTGCCTGGCAGACATGTATCTCTGACAGCCTCTTCGCGAGAGCCCCACCCCAAGGCAGGGCGGCAGACCCTTCCCAAACCCACGTTCACCGCTGCTCCTTCCAGGTGCGGAGGGAGGAGCGCTCTTTCCCAGACGCCGCAGCGCACATGCTAAAGATTCTCCCCGCCAGCCGCCATCCAAACATCCCCACCCTCGCCAAAAAGAGCCCCCCCAACCATGCGTGCCTCCATCCGCAGGGCAGACCCTTGTGCCAGCTCGCGCTGGCAGCGGCCCCCCTCCCGCTGCCGCCTGCCTCCCCGTGTGCTGTGAGATCCTCCCTCCCATTTCAGACCTACCTTTCTTTCCCGGCAGCTCTTCCCCAATTTCCCCGGATCCCTTCCAGGCCACCCTCGCTCCCCCTTCCCCGCGCGCATCCCCCACCCTTTGGATGCCCCCGCCCCTCCCCAAAGCAAACAAACAACTTCCCCTTTTCCTCACCTCGGCGATCGCGGCGGCTCCTTGCTTTCCCCCGGGCTGGGGGCGTGCTTACTGGCCTCCCTCCCTGCTTCGGGACTAGCGCGGGGATCGGCGAAGGGGGGCTGCCATGCCCTTCTCTGCCCGGGCACGGGGGGTTCGGGAGGCGCGGCGAAGCTGCCTGCGAGCCTCCCCGCTCCTCCGGTTGCTCCTCCTGCTGCTGCTGCGGCAGCCACCGCCGCCGTGCGCGCTCAGGCCGGCTGCCAGGGGCTGCGTGTGGCTACACATCCCTTCTCCCTCCCTGGGACATGCCGCCTCCCGCAGCTCGACGACTGCGCGAGGAGGGAGCCAGGAAGCCCAGAGCCCCCAAACCACAGGCGGACGCTCCCCTCCCGCCCAGCCAGATCACCTCTCACCTGCGACTCCTTTAGCCTATACTGGGGGAGGGAGGGGGAAAGAGGGAGCGGAGGAGAGACGCCTTTCTCCAAACCCGGAGTAGGATTGGCGCCTCCTCCTCCCTCCCGGCCAGACCAGGAGTTTCTTTCCCGCGTTCCCGTCTCAGCGTGAAAATTGGCCCCGTCCGCTTTGGCCTGCTGAGTGTCTCCCTTTCTGGGATTCGAATCCAGGGCTTCCAGGATGCTGCGATCCTATTGACCCGAGGCCCACCATTTCAACCAACAGTCTTGTGCCCTTCTAAAGCCTTTATACATTTCTGGTTACATTTTGCATTGGCGTTTGTGGCTTGCAGCTCATTTCATCAGACTGCAGGGTATAGTCCTAAGGAAGGTAGACTGTGGTCCACAAAAGCTGATGTCATGTTTGATGGAAAGTTTTTATGGGTAATTTCGAGATTAGTTTGCACCCAGCACACTTCCAGTCAGTCCCTGTATCCACCCCAGAGCAAGCACGCATGCCACTCAGTTCAGCTAGCAAAAAATATGGCTTGACGTTTATTAAACTTCAGCAAACATCAAAAACCAGAAGGGTCAAAAGGCAAGCAAGAGCTAGGGAGAAAGAGACATGAACAGAGATCAAAGGATAGATAGCATAATATCAAGAATCTACATTATTTGTGTGTGTAATATCAAAAGGCCAAAAGCTTTCCAGAGCCACTGGAAACAATACTGTGGGTAATTACTGTGGATAGTTTAAAAGGGTGTGGCCTTTGTTATTCCAAATACTTGTTATTTATGTACATACCATAATGGCAGCAGAATAGAGATGGAAAGTAGGATACTGGGCGATCTCTCCTCCATTCTGCACCATGAAGGAAACAATTTGGTGGATGGGGATGATGTATCCCACATTCCCCTTCTCATCAGCTCTGTGCCCCAAATTGTGTGCCTTAATGGGTTGGACCGTCCAGCATTGTTCCATGCACTGAGTGCCGATGCTTCTCTCAGCCTGAGAAAGGGGTCGCTGGGCAGTGGCTCGGTAAGTGCATCTCCACCATATCATCCATTCAGCAGTATATCCATTTCTCCTGCCCCTTTTTGTGCATGACTTTCATATAGTGCAGTTTAACATCTCCATGTTTCATATTGGGTCTGGACTGCTTTGTGTCTGCAGTTCTTAAATATTCGATGTTATCCTCCAGTAACGTGGTTGGGATTGTTCTTTACTGTATTTTGAAATCTAAGAGTAGTTTGTGAAGACACACAAGTTCTCTGCGTGCTGCTTCTGCCACACAGTATTTAGCCTTTGTAGTTGATAAGGCTACCCTGCTTTGTTTCTCGCTGCACCAGGCAATGGTTTCAACTCAAAAAAAAAAAAGTATTTGGTAGCTGATTTTCTATCAGATGCAAATATAGTTACAGGCAGTTTTAAATTAAAGTCCATAGTCCCTGTTAACTGTCTGCCTAATCTTTGAGCTTTGTTGTTTGCATGCAGTCATTTTGTTACCCGACTAGGTAACATCATCAGCAAACCCCACACTCACTAGCACTGATGATCTTACCCAGTCGGGTAATGGAACATCCATGAAACAGCTGTCTAGTCATCTTACGTTAATTTACTGACCTATCTACCTAGCAGTCCAACTGCATTGCCTATGTCAAGTCTACTCACAGTTACAACGTATACAGTAGTAGCTTTTCCACAGCTCTATTTATTTATTTTTCTATCCCACCTCAATTATTTTTATAAATATCTCAAGGCGGCAAACATACCTAATACTCCCTCCTCCTCCTATTTTCCCACAGCAGCAACCCTGTGAGGTGAGTTGGGCTGAGAGTGTCTGACTGGCCGAAGGTCACCCAGCCAGCTTTCATGTCTAAGGCGGAACTTGAACTCACAGCTTCCTGGTTTCTAGCCCGTTGCCTTAACCTCTAGATCAAACTGGCTCTCCTATACTGCTCAATACTTACCATCTTGCTTTCGTTTCCTCCTTTGTTTAGATATCCAATTTCCATGGGTTCCTTTAATTTCATTTGCCTCACTGAGACCTAGAAACTTTATTAGGTCTATTAACTTTTGGTTTTGATGGAGCAAGTGCCCTCTACTTTGTTCCTTTTTTATTACAGTTCCAAGAGAAAAACTAATATCTCCAAGATGTTTTACTTCCATTTCTTAGTTTAGATTGTTCTCTATCTTCAAGCTGTTCTTTTTTGTCTTCTGAACTTAGTACAATTAAATTGCCAACATAACAGAAGATGTACACACAGCTTCCATTTTTAACTCATATATAAGCATGGATCAGCCTTCCCTATTCAAAGCCCATGTTTTGACATATTTGTTTATCAGCCCATGCTTTGGCTACTTGCTTTAGCACATATATTGATTTTTGCAAAATCTAATAGTTGGTGCAAGTTGATCTCCTCCTTCAGATCACCATGCAGAAAGGCTGCCTTAATATCTAAGTGCTCCACATGCAACTTTCTAAATGCTGCGACACTTAGAAGAATCCTGATGCGTGCATGGCTCAAAAGCTTCATCATAATCCTCACCATACTTTTGTGGGTAGCCCTTTGCTACTAACCTAACTTCATGGCATTGCACATTTCCATGAACATCATGCTTCATTTTCAGAACCCGTGTAGAATCTATGGCTTTCTTGCCCTTTGGTAGTTCTATTAGAATCCATGTTTTATTTTTGTGCAAGGATTCCTCTCTTCCCATGCAGCTTCCTCCATTTCTGTGCCTCAGCTGCTGGCAGTCTCTGCGCTTCTTTCCGTGAATTGGGATTAAGCAGGTCACTTGCTCTAGCTGTGCAGCACATTCTTTCAGGTAGGATTCCTTTATTAGATCTTTGAGCTCTTTTCAATTCTAATTCTAGCTCTTGGTCTGACTGTGTGTCAACAGCCCCTTCTGAATCTGATACTCCAATCAAAGAGAATATTTGGAGCTCAGGGTTGAACTGTGGAGTCCTTGGTGATCTCCGAGCTTGGTTGTTTGCTTGCAGAAATTTCATTACCGGATTAGGTAACATCATCAGTGCTTGCTAGCAAGTGTGGGGTTTTTCTGATGATGGTACCTAGTCGGATAATGAAATGTCTGCATGCAAACAATCAAGCTCAGAGCGTACCAAGGACTCCGTAGAATCTGATACTATTTCAGATTCCTTAAACTCATTTTCAGTAACCCCTTTTGACTATGCAGTGTCATCTTCATTATTGTTATTATTACTTGCTGCTTCCCTTTGTGAGTTTCTTGTGTAGATCCAGGTGCTGCTGGTAAAACTAGGTGGTTTGCACAGGAAATAAAGCCAGACTGCTCACTTGAGGGAATGATATTAAAGGCAAAACTGAAATACTTTGGCCACATAATGAGAAGACAGGACACCCTGGAGAAGATGCTGATGCTAGGGAGAGTGGAAGGCAAAAGGAAGAGGGGCCGACCAAGGGCAAGATGGATGGATGATATTCTAGAGGTGATGGACTCGTCCCTGGGGGAGCTGGGGGTGTTGACGACTGACAGGAAGCTCTGGCGTGGGCTGGTCCATGAAGTCACGAAGAGTCGGAAGCGACTAAACGAATAAACAACAACAACAAACTACAGTAGATACTGCAGCTCATCTGGAGTCATCCTTTTTTATTCATTAAAATTAGCAATACTATGTGTGTTTAGTTTTTTAGTTTTTAAGTCCAAAACTTTTAGTCTCTAGTTCCTATTTGACAACCCAGCATAATTCCTAATTGGATCCCGCAATTTAATTTATTCCTAAAATATATGCATAAGCTTCCATCCAAATATTTCTAGGTGTAACAGACAGGGTTGCTTCCATTTCATTACTCAGGTGGCGTTTTATCTGTACCCTTAGTTCATAAATAGTTTTGCAGATAAGTGGCTGGGTTAAGAACTTTTCCCCAGAAATTATCTGGTTACCTTGCATCAAACACAAGACATCTTTCCATGCTTAGAAGCTCTAATTCTATTTCTGTTATCCTGTTTTGCTCCAGGCTATACCTTAATGCTTTTTCATGTTTTGTGCTTTGTTGCTCAAATATTTTTCAAAATCCCACTTGCAATATTCTCAAATTCCTGGGTGCAATATTCTTCCCCATTATCAGATCTTGATCTCTGTATTTTTCTGTTGAATTTGTTTTCCACATAAGTACAGAACAGATTGCATTTCTCAAACACTTCACTCTTATAGGTTAAGAGGTAGGTACAAGTATATTTTTAAGTGACAGTCTATGAACGTTACAAAATAGTTTTTCCCACCTTTCATTTTGATTGGCACGGGACCACAAATATCAGAAAAAATAAGTTCTAATGGCTGACTGGATTGTTGAATTCATATTTCACATGAATTTATAAATTCATAAATGGTTCATTTGTTTGCTTGTTTAGTGTCTTTGAGTCAGTCTTGACTCCTGACAGCTACATGGATAAGCTCCTGTAGTTTTCTTGGCAACATTTTTTGGAAGTGGTTTGCCATTGAGTGATTGGCCCAAAGTCACCCAGCTGGCTTTGTGCCCAAGGCAGGACAATCTCCCAATCTGTAACCCAGTACCTTTAACCACTATACCATACCAGCTCTTTGGATATACGTAAACTAACAAACAAACAAAACAAATAACAGGGATGATTACATCAGCACAAGGAGAACAACTTTGTCCATCACTTCTAGGTGTGATATCCAAAACAGCAGCTTCTGTTTACAGAGGCAGCTAAGGATTAACAAGAGATATCACTACCCTGTGCCCCACTTACAAACCTGAGGCATCATGAACCATCAGTGTAACAGCTTGTCTGCAGAGAAGGAAAAAGATGTTTCTTCTGCAGAAGAGTTAACCCTTATCACAAACATTCTAAATCATCTTCTGTCACCCAAAGGAGATGTTATTCTCCATGGACTAATAGATTAGTGGTCAATAGGAAAATAAATTGCTAATTTTTTCAAACTAGAAACAGGTGGACAGCCCTCAGTCTCAAGACTACAGGTGGCCTCATTAGGTACCTTCAGTGGCATTACCTCTGAATCGTAACTATTAAAAGTCAAAGTAATTTCTTTCCACCATTTTGGAACAGGAAATACACAAAAGCTGTGCTGTTGCCCTTTAAAAAGCTTAACACAGTTTCAAAAAGAAAGAAAATCAACAGATCTGAATAAACAAGCTATAGTAAATAAATTATATCTCACCTTTATATCTGTCTGTCTGTCTCAAGGCAGTGAACATACCTAATACTCCTGCCTCCTATTTCCCCCACAACAACAACCCTGTGAGGTGGGTTGGGCTGAGAGAGACTGACCCAAAGTCACTCAGCTGGCTTTCATGCCTAAGGCAGGCCTAAAACTCACAGTCTCCTGGTTTCTAGGCCGGCACCTTAACTACTATACCAAATTGGCTCTCTATACTACTAATACTAACACTAATACTTTAATGACTAAAAGCAGTCTGTGGCCCTGTTGATGTTGCATTATTGCTGTGTTCACTGATGCTGCCTCACACACACACACACACACACAACCCAAACTCTCAGCAGTATCTTCACACATGTACGTTTTGGCTGTAATGGTAATTTTGTCTGCAATTATAGAGATAAATTTTCAGCATTTCAATATAATATAATATTTCTACCTCTTACTAAGCTTAATAAAGAATGGCTATGTGGGTTTTTTTCCATCATTATCCACCTTCCCAAGCATTCTTCAGGGTCTGAAGTTCACCTTTCACTGGAGGCAAACAGGAGGACCATAGAATTTTATTTCATTGAAGGCCAGCTGCAAAAGCAACATTCAGAAGAGAAGTCCTAGCTCAAATGAAGCCCCAAGAGCAGAAAAGGAGCAGGCATAGCAACTGAAATGTACCTCCTTGTTTAGGAGGAGGACTTTTACCAGACAGCTTTGCTATGCTAATGCCTGGCCTTGTTCAGTGCAATGTTATTAGGCCAATTACTAATTTTTCCTTGGGGGAAAGGAAACCTTAGGAGAGCTTGCATAAAATCCTCTGGCATTTCATATCTTGCATTGCTTATTATCATACAGTCCCAAAGGCTTTTTGAATTAATCATCTGCTGGATCAGAGTTAGGAAGATCTTTTTTTTCCCCCTCCTAGACAAAAGAACACATATGTGTGTACACACATTCACACAATCCTGTAGTGTGAGGAGTTGAGGTGGGAAGGTGTTTTGGCATCTTTCCGTCCAAAGCATCCTTGGCCGGCTACCCTCTCAAGCTGCCATCCCCCAACGCACAAAGTTCACCTGCTAAAATCACTTTGTGCTGCTGTTTTCTTTTGCAGTTTGCAACCTGCTTCTTGGAGACTGGGACATCAGTGGGCACAACACAGGGAAGCAGCTTATGCTATAACATTCACACATACACACACACGCACAATGCAAAAGAGAAAAATGAAACAATGTGATGCTCAAGAACCTGGTGCAACTCTCCCTGCCTTCTCTAATCACTGAAGGGAGATGCGGGCAGAGTCATGCGGCATGAAAACCAACTGCAGAAGAAGAGTAGGCCCCACTACAATGCCAGATTGAACTAGTGTCTCATTAATGGGCACACGCGCCAGGTCCATCACAAGCAAATGCCCATCCAGAAGTCAATGCCAAATCAGACTGTATGAGCTGAATGTTCTCCTGTGCTGCACCCTTCCTCTTGCTTTTCTCATCCCAGCCAGGATCACAACTAGCAGCTTGTTCACCCTGCAATAGTGTAACTCAATGCCTTACCATTGTTTCCCGTCCCCAACATCTATATTTGACTCTGCAGCCACAGTGTGTGTGTGTGTGTGTGTGTCTGTGTGTGTGTATGCGTGTGTATGCGTGTGTAGGCATATGCTTTGGTATTCAGCACCTCATTCCCTAAATGCCCAAGATTGCTTACAAATAGCTTCCATGGGCAGAAGGTGTGTGTGTGTTTTGTGTGTGTTAGGAAGAAAGGAGAAAGAGAGGGAGAGCTGATGGGGCAAGAGTGAAACAGTCTGTGGTTCATCATTTATTATTTAGCCTATTCATCTCCCCATGGAAGTTGGCTTTGTTGAAATGTAGATCTGTGCAAGTTGTGGCATGGAGAGGTAGCCACCCTCTCAAATTGCTGCTCATCAGCACATACCCCTGGACATAAAGGTTGCTTACTAAAAGCGGCCACCTGCTTCATCTTTGAAACAGGAAGAGGGGATTGCTGTTGTAGAAAGCCACTTGTCCTCTGCAGAATAGGGTGGCCAAGGCTTATTGAAGCTAATCTGGGCAGGGGGAAGAGGTTGAGGTCTTTATAATCTTTCATTGGATTGGGGTGGGGATGGATGTAGTATAATCCAAAGTGAATCAAGGTGGAAGAGTTTATCCTCTGATACTTGATTGGGAAGGGTCAGAGGTAATTGTGCCCAATTCCTTGCCCAAAGGCGAGACCACCCAGACCAGCTCTCATATAAATTGACCTGGGCAATCTGAAGCACAGTACAGGGGCCTGTTCTGCATAAAAGAATCTATAAAACAAAGTCGTTGCATATTGCCTGGTTATCCAGCCTTGAAGTTTTGGGGATTAATTTACTCATCTTGCAGAGGGCAAGTTGTCCATAGGACATTTAGGATATTTGACCTACAAACAAGCCCTACTGAAAAAATCAAGCCGCAGAAAACTTCTCACTGCTACTTCAGTATATATAGTATGGTGTCTACTGCCTTTGTATATGCTGAGTTCATGCCTTCTTTGATCTCCAGCAATAAGATAGAAGAGTATAAGAAGAATCCTGCTAGATCAGGATTAGCCACCATGACTAGAATGATTAGCCTGATTCCTGATAACATAGATTTTGACTAGGATCACTCATTGTGCTAAACTGAGGTTTGTTGAACAGCTGTACTGGCCCAGTTCATAGATAAAGCTATGCCATAATCTATGGTTTATAAACCACAGGGCCACATCTTGTGAAGCCAAAATCAAACAAGCCATTACTGCAGAGTGTGATATGGAAGCTAATAACTGATTTGGAAATAAGAACAGCAAAGAGGGAAGGAAGATAACTGAGCAAATAATTGACTGGTAATGCATTTTGCACTATTGCAAACACAGGATTTACAGAGTGCTTATAAAAAAAGGTATATTTATTTATTTAATTTTTATCCCGCTTTTATTATTTTTATAAATACCTCAAGGCGGCAAACATACCTAATACTCCTTCCTCCTCCTATTTTCCCCACAACAGCAACCCTGTGAGGTGAGTTGGGCTGAGAGAGAGTGACTGGCCCAAGGTCACCCAGCCAGCTTTCATGCCTAAGACCGGACTAGAACTCACGGTCTCCTGGTCTCTAGCCCAATACCTTAACCACTAGACCAAACTGGCTGCAAATATAAATTCCATTTCCCTAAAATGCCACAGTAGGTGGCCGTATTGAGCTGATCTTGACAGATTCCCCCCCACCAAAAAAACCCCAAATACATGGATGGGAGACCACAAGGAAAGCTGAGGTTGGTAGGCTAGGAAACATCATCTTCCCATATTGCAGCCAAGAAACCTGCATAGATGTGTCCATATACTTAGCAGCAGTCAGGCTCATTTTTCCATTTCTTCCTGAGCCTCACTTTCAGGGATGTCTGTAGGATGTGGTCAAAAAAGTCAAGATGGCAACTGCTATGGCGTGATCAAAATTCTGCTTGGTTTTTATGTGCATCACATCTTGACGGCTTGACTACACCCTGTGGACACCCCTGTTAACTTTTGAAACTAACAAGTTATCTATAAACAAAATACAACTCTATGCTCGTTTATGTGGACATAAGCATGATCGAGCGTCTGAAAAATTTTCCTGGGTTAACAGCATTCCAATTAAATGTTTTTTAAACCTGAGGTTTCTGGTGATGTTGCCCCAAATAAAAAAACCACATAGGCCCTGAAGGTTGATGGTTCCAAAATGCATGGCCAAGGCCCTAAAGATCTGTTCATTGTAGTGATGATCCTTCTGTTTATTGTCAGTCTTCCCAGCCTGGTGCTGCCTGATCTATTTGGCCTGCAATTACCAGGATTCTCAACCATCTCTTTCCATCTGGAGGGCATCAGGCTGGGAACAGCTGCCACAGTATAACACAGAACTTGCTGGCAGAAAGGAAAATTGTAAATCAAGGGGGAGAAATTTGCCTGTGTGATATCAGTAGTAGCAGCTCCTGATTTCTGAACTGTTTCCAGGAATGAACAAAGGAGTTATGCCAGCTTACCTAAAAGAAATGTACCCTAAGGCTATAGTAATTTAGAGGCTTGTTGCTGGTTGGATTTCATAGTGCTTTTATTACAAATGAAGAGAAATATTGCAATTAGCATGCTGACTCAGTACGGTTAGAATAGACTCAGCCCTTAGCTGCAGATTAAATGGTAGGATTTAGGCCCATCCCATTCAGAGGGCAGAAGGAACATTGATCAGAATCACAGTGCCAGAACAAAAAGCCAAATCTTACTATACAGTCAATGGCTGGGTTCATTGATAGAGCCAAGACAAGTCTTATAATTCTGGTTTGTTGAATAAGTCACAGTGGCTGTGTTCACACCCAATGCTAACTCAGAAACCATGATTTATAACAGTTTCTCAACCTTGGCAAGTTTAAGATGAGTGGACTTCAACTCCCAGAATTCCCCAGCCAGCATGCTGGCTGAGGAATTCTGCGAGTTGAAGTCCACACTTCCTAAAATTGACAAGCCAGATGGGTGACCTTTGGCCAGTCACTTTCTCTCATCCCTAGGAAGAAGAAAATGGCAAACCACTTCTGAAAAACCTTGCTAAGAAAAATGCAGGGATTGGAGTTGAAGTCCACACATCTTCAAGCTGCCAAGGTTGAGAAACACTGGGTTAAAGTGAATGAGCCAGTTCTTTTAGCAGATCAGCTTCAAGTCATGATTTGAGAATTCACCAGGGATGTTTAACTGTTAGCTACAAAAAGGTATGATTCCCCCCCCCCCTTAACTTTGTAATTGCTAGGGACCACAGACCACAAATGGTGGAATAACCTTCCTGAATGCATTAATAAGTTAAATAAAGGGAAAGGAATGTGGAGAAGAAAAGATCAAATTGGAGAAAAAAAATCTACCCACCTGATGATTCAAAGTGCTCCTGCACTTTGTGCATCAGTATCTCTGAAGGATCCTGTTCTGATTCCTACTGAACTAAATGTAAAGTGTTACCTTGTGAAAATGGAAAGGGAAGATCACCAGGGGTGTGTTAACATATATTGCTGGGTCCTGATCCCCTGTTGTCCTTAGAGCTGGGCAGGATATACTGTAAATGTTAAGAAATAAATACACAAACATGCCTATTCATAGTTAGCTTAATCATAGTCTACTCAGTTTACTGAGTTTGCCTGATACCAAATATATAAGCTGGGTTCACACAATACACAAAACTAAAAAAAAAAGTAATTTATTGCTTAAATGTATTGTGGGAACAAAGTCTACAAGTCTGATTAATTAGCTATTCTGCTAATTCAGAGGTATGTGTGTGTCTTGAATTTGTGATTTTTTATGTTTTTTCACAAGAGCGAATATTGTAGGAACATCAGGCCCTGTATAAAATAGGCCCTTGAGCAAGGTCCATCACTTTGGTAGTTAGATTCTTCCTCAGGAGTGGGAATTTTATGTGGTACTGTTTATAATGAATATGTAGCTCACAGCCCAAAGGCTTGAATGTGGTCCCCAAAGCCCCTCCAAAAATTGCAATGGAATTGGAATTGGAATATGACAAAAGGAGGAAATGGTTACACCAGCAGTAATTCATAATAGAGAGCCAGTTGGGTGTAGTGGTGAAGGCACCAGGCTAAAAACTGGGAGACCATGAGTTCTAGTCCTGCCTTAGGCACGAAGCCAGCTGGGTGACCTTGGGCCAGTCACACTCTCTTAGCCCAAGGAAGGAGGCAATGGCAAACCACTTCTGAAAACCTTGCCAAAAAAACTGCAGGGACGTGTCCAGGCAGTTATCAGGAGTCAAGACTGACTCGAAGGCAAATAATAATAATAATAATGCCATTATTAATTTTATTTAAATCAAATTAATTAAAGTTTTGCCTGGCCTCACACTTTGGCCATACGTAAGTATGTATGTATGTGTGCTCTGTGCTCTGCTGGATTGGACCCCTGGCCCATCTAATCCAGCATGCTGTTTTCACAGTGGCCAACCAATTGCACAAGCTGAAGCCAGCTAAGCTGGTAGCCAGCATGATATTTCATGGTAGCAAATACCAAAGTTTAATTGTGTGTTGTGTAAAAACAAAAATTCCTTTTGTCTGTCCTGATTCTTCCAGGATTGTTTCATTGGCCATGCCTGCACTTTTGGAAGGTAGTGCCTGGCAGACTACAGAAAAACTATACGTAGTTATCAGCTGGAAGAAAGGTTTGCAACTCTGTTTTATGGGGGCAGGGGGCAGTTCCAGAGGGACACAATGGGGAAGGAGTCTACCATCCTTCTGCTGTTTACAAAGGGGCTTGAAGCTAAAGTGAATACAATTTGCTCCTCCTACGTCCCCTTGATACTGCCACTGGAAGCATGCCTTGCCCCCTTTAAATGGATTGAGTAGAAACCTAATGAAAAGTTGAGGCAAAGTATTTTCTGTAACAAAGTCTTGAGCTCTATAGCAATACAGAGAAGTCCCATGTTAGCCATAAACTCTGATTGTTATAGGGAGGTATATCTGAATATCCAAATTATGTAACACTATCATTTTCCTTACACATGATTGCTTTAATTTCGTATGCCAGGCTTTCCAAAGGAACAAAATAAAACAGAAAGTGGCAATTAATTTGTCTGCCTGCTGTCATTTTTTTTTCTTTTTGCCCTCTCTTTTAAGATGGTGTAAGGTGTTATATCATCTTAAAAGAAAGAGAGAGCAAAAAGAAAAAAAATGACCCCACGACCCGAGTTCGATCCCAGTGGAAGCTGGATTCTCGGGCAGCCGGCTCAGGTCGACTCAGCCTTCCATCCTTCTGAGGTTGGTAAAATGAGTACCCAGCTTGCTGGGGAAGGTGACGACTGGGGAAGGCAATGGCAAACCACCCCGCTATGGTCTGCCTAGAAAGCGCTGCAAAAGTGGTGTCCCCCCCAAAGTGTCCGACATGACTCGGTGCTTGCACAGGGGACCTTTCACTTTCAATGTGTTATATATTCATCCATTTTGGAACCTGCTGTAGAATCTGGCTTCCTAAGAATGTCAGCACACTTCAAGATATACTGAAATACCAAATTTAAGCAAACTTATTTTTTTATAAGAACTTTATTAATTTTCAAAGTACAGGTAAAATACAAAATAGAAACTATAGAAAAGTTGGAAAATAGAACTAAAGAAAAAAGAAAAAAAACAAAAGTGCAAAAAGACAGGAAACAGAAACAGAAAGTGACTTCCGATTTTCTCCAATACAGATATAGATAAGTTTACAAATATACTCTCTTACCATTAACTAAACCTTAGTAACATTATTTCTGTCGAAACAAACCATTTAATCACTAAACCCCAAAATCAAAACTTCATTTTTTTCTAACACAAGCAAGTAATCTAAAAGTGGTTGCCAAGTAGAAATAAATCCAGAAAGAGTATTTTCTCTTATTAACACTGTTAACTTAGCCATTTGGGCCAAATCCATTAGTTTAATAATCCAATCTTCCACCATAGGTATTTGTCAATCTTTCCACTGTTGTGCATATGAAAGCCTTGCCGCTGTAATCATGTATAGCAGCAAAGTTCCACATTGTTTCTCAAGCTCCTTCCCCATCAAACCCAAGAGAAATAGTTCTGGGTTGTTGTTGTTTTTGTAAATCCACTTTAAGGATCTTGTGAATAATAACACAAATTTGGTCCCCAAATTTTTTTGCCTTCTCACAAGTCCACCAAAGATGATAGAAAGGTCCTTCACCCTGTAAACATTTCCAACAAACATTCGTTACACCTTTATACATTTTTGACAACTTATCAGGGGTTAGATACCAGCAATACATCATTTATGAAAATTCTCTTTTAGATTATAATTCAAAGTAAATTTCAAACCTTTGTTCCAAATGTTTTCCCATTGCTCCAGCATAATATTATATCCAAAATTCTTAGCCCATTTAATCATATTCTTTAACGTGTTCGTCTTCTAAATTTATCTGTAACAACAATTTATACATCTTTGTAATAACATGTTCATCATTTATACAGAGTTCCTGTCATGAGTAAGGATGGCGAGCAGGGGGCTCCCATCCAGGCTGTAAAGCGCATGCGTAGCACTGAGGAATTAGGTAGCCATTCCAAGAGACACCGATCGGGCCCACCTTAACCTTTGGGGTTTATATGTCTGAGTTTTTCCCACGCTTCTTCAGTTTGTTAGGATTTCCCTGTTATGTAGCAACAATAAAACACTAGAGACCTGTTCCTTGTCTCAGCGTGGTTCCTGGCTGTTAGGACAGTTCCATTTCAAATTGAGTTGTTTCATTAACAAATTTAAAATTCTTTTTATCCACTTTAAAACGTTCTGACAATTGCACATATGTAGTCCAATGACATGAGAATCCTTCCAACTCTAACATTTCCCTTGTTTTAAGTTTTGGTTCACCCTCTTCAAAATTCAACAGATCCTTATAATTTAACCAATGTATTCCTTCCACATTTTCCCTTCTAACAAATGCTTCATGAGGTGACAGCTATAATGGTACATTAGGAGACAATCTTGCTTTATATTTGTTCAAAATGCTAAATATGGCACTCCTAACAAAGTGGTTTTTAATATCCTTGTTAACTTTAACTTTATCATACCACAAATAGGAGTGCCACCCAAATCTCAATTCGTGTCCTTCAGGTTACAACAGTGTCTTGTTCTTCAGAGTTATCCATTCCTTCAACCAAAGCAAACAACAAGCATCAAAATACAAATTTAGATCAGGCAAACCCAAACCTCCTCGTTCTTTGGCATCTTGTAACAATTTATATTTAATTCTTGGTTTCTTGCCTTGCCAAATGGACTTCGAAATATCTCTCTGCCATTGTTTAAAAGGTAAATCAGTCATCAGGATTGGTATAGTCTGAAAGAGAAACAACATCCTAGGCAAAACATTCATCTTAATCACAGATATTCTCCCCATAAGAGACAGTTGCAATTTTCCCCATCTTAACAAGTCCTTTTTCACATCAGTCCAAATTTTAACATAATTATTCTGAAACAACATATTGTTCTTAGTTGATAAAATCACTCCCAAATATCTAACCTTTTTTTCAATCTTAAACCAGTTTTACCCATCAACAATTCTTGACTGGACAAGGTCATATTTTTAGTTAACATTTTTGTTTTTTGTTTATTTACTTTAAGACCTGCCAATAACCCAAATTCTTTCAATTTCTTCATATCCAAAGGATCCTGTAAAATCAAAACTAAGTCATCAGCAAAAGCCCTCAGTTTAAAAACTTCTTTTTTTAATCTTTAATCCCTTTATTTGTTCATCTCTTCTAATATCTCTATTAGAAACTTCCGACCCCAGAATGAAGAGCAAAGGTGACAGAGGGCAGCCTTGTCTTACTCCTTTTTGTATATGACGTGGTTCAGTTGACTCATCATTCACAATGATATTTGCCTTTTGTGGTGTATAGATTGATTTTAATTCCTTGAATAAAATATTCTCCAAAGTCTATAATTTCCAAGACTTTAAACATAAAACTCCAGTTCAAATTATCAAAGGCTTTCTCTGCATCTAAGAAGATAAGAGCTGCCTGACACTCATTATGATATTGTAGATATTCTATAATGTCCAAAACAACTCTTACATTATCTTTTAATTGACTTTTGGGTAAGAACCCACATCGGTCATGATGAATAAATTCCTGTAAAAAAAATTTCAGTCTTTTGGCCACTACTGAAGCAAATATTTTATAGTTATTGTTCAACAATGAAATTGGTCTATACTGTAATTCTTCATTAAATAAGGGTCTTGTCCTTCCTTTGGTAAAAGTGCTATATTAGCTTCTTTCCATGAATCTGGCATTAGAGAACCTAACAAAATAGAATCCATCGATCTTTTAAAAAGTAGAACAAATTTAAGCAAACTTGTGATGTCATACATTATTGTAATGTATTTAACCTTGGTAACAACACAGAGATCCTTTCTTCTTCCCTGTGTGGGAGCTTAAGCTGAACACATTTATGTCTACCTGGACTTTCATTGATACGTTGGACTGCCATTTTTATAAAGATTAAAGAAAACAAACAAAACAAAACCTATGTCCAGGGAAGCAGAAGCAGAAGCAGAAGAATTATTTATGAAATTTATATGCCACCTGACTCCCAGCAACTCTGATATGCATTTATAGATGTCTAAAGCACTTAACTAGGGACATGGTGGCGCTGCGGGTTAAACCGCTGAGCTGCTGAGCTTGCCGATCGGAAGGTTGGCGGTTCGAATCCGCGTGACGGGGTGAGCTCCCATTGCTAGTCCCAGCTCCTGCCAACCTAGCAGTTTGAAAACATGCAAATGTGAGTAGATTAATAGGTACCGCTTCGGCGGGCAGGTAACGGCGTTCCGTGTAGTCATGCGGGCCACATGACCACGGAAATGTCTACGGACAAACGCCGGCTCTTTGGCTTTGAAACGGAGATGAGCACCACCCCCTAGAGTCGGACACGACTGGACTTAATGTCAAGGAAAACCTTTACCTTTACCTAAAGCACTTAACTAAGCATGAAAAGGATGCATGGAGCCAGCACATTTCAGTTACAGCGAGTAACTATAAAAAGGACCTGAAAGATCATGAAGCAGACAAAAATGAGTCTCTGTAGCACATGGCAACAATCTCTTTGTTGCTGAGGAACTCCAAGTGGTCCTATTTGACTAGAATCTTCCTAGCCAGAGGTTAACGTTCTGCCTGATGCAAAGAAAATGGTTTCAGACTACAAGGCTCCTTGGCCATGGAGTTATCAGGTGAGCCAGCAGTAATGCACTCAGATACTTACCTAAGCACCAACGGTGTCTTAGGGTAAAGTAATTCTTCCTCTGCCTGCCCAAACCTGTCCCTATAAACAATTAAGCCTCTACAGGGAAAACAGTATTACGGATTTCACAAGATTTCTCCTTAATGCTGCAGGAATATTTTCAGCTGAAGCAATAATCCTCCAAAAGCTCATTGCTCTAGAGAAATCTGTGCAACAGAATTCTTCCTCTGACAAGCGAAGACTTAAAGGGATGAGGAGTGCAGCAGTGATAGCTGGCACTGGATTACTACTGAGCATACCTATTGAAGTTGACTGGGTAAACCTATACAGTGACAATTACTTTCCTGAGACAGGAAAACACGTGGTGAATATTTTGGTTTTGCATTTCCTAACCATTTCTGCCTCATTTCTCACTTCAGCCCTGCAAATCCCATATACAGTAATTATGCCAACCCACCCAGTATTGCAAGGAGCACAGAACTTCTGGAATTCCAGTTCGGTTTTTCTGAAGGGTTTTTAAAAAGCCAAAACATTTTATGAGACCAAAACATTTTTCAGCTCTCAGCTGCAGGCTGAGGGATATTTGACCTGACTCTCAGTTTATATACCTCTTCTCTATAATAGTGTGTCTTGGGAAAGCATCAAGACATTTTATGCCTAAGGCATAACAATATAAATAGCATCCCATTCTGTTATGGAAGCTTGTAACAATTAATTAAATAAATGACAGCTTGCTGCAATACAATAGTGAAAAGGCCAAAGTCTGCTACCTCTTAAATAGATTGTCTCACTCTGGTAACAGTTTGATCTTCCTGGTTCTTTGTATGTAGATCCAGTTTCCAATTAGGAATGGCATGATAGTCACTTTGCGATGACAAGGGTTCTGATAACGCTCTCTGATCAAAAGGCAACCTGTCCCAAGTTTCTTCCAGTCAATTATCACTGGGTTGAAGCCAGTCAATCAGTAATCAGGATTGTAGAAACAGAAAGATTAATGTTTTTGTAAATGACCTTCCAAAGAAAGTGCTGCTTCTTGAAAATTATTTTTAAAATATCATCTTCTACTTTTCATCTAAGGTCATAAATTCAGCTAGTATTTAATAGCATCTACTGTGTACTTCCAGAGTTCTTTGGAGAAGACTTCAACATCAACTAGAGCCTTTTTAAAATAGAGTTTATGAAGAACTAACTGTTAATTTACCTCACACTCGTTAATTGAACTTCGGAGGATTTAATGAGCAGCTGGTTCTAGCACGAAGCAACACTGTGGTATTAAAAGTGCTTATATTAGTTAATATAATATTGCTTAGTGAACTTTATCTCATAGCATCCAGTACATCATTTTTCACTATATCTGTTTCATTTAAAGAAAGTCAAGTCACAGACACTCTAGTGGATCATAGGGTTGGCATTTACATTTGAAAATGGAAAGGAGAGTTTTTCTGGTCATCTGTCTTAGAGGCTTGGAATTGAAATTCTTCTAGAATTCTGTTGTCAGCTATTTCCACTCCTTTGCCATGAAATTGTTTCACTTTAAGTAGTATAACAATGCCACCTAGTCTGAATCTCTGCATTGCACATGAACTGTAGTGTAGCCAAGCAATCTTGGAATCAGTCTGTACTATAACTTATAGTATTCCTATAGTATGGCCACACCAGTGGGTAATTCTGGGAAGTATAGTTCCAATACATCTTGACAGACATAAGGTTAGGGAAGGCTGCATATTCCATATCCTAGACTGGAGATGGGTAACCTAAAATGTGGTCACTAAATTTTGATGACAAAATTTCAAGAAGGAGATTTCAATTTTTTAATAGTTTTTTTTTTAAACTTGAGTATATTTTCTTTTTGGGTGAACTCATAAAAAATTCTGAACCATTAAAAAAAAATACACCATAAAATTCTTGCCACACCACCTTTGGTGACATCACAGTATCTATTGTCCAATAGATCGTAATCTTTGACTGCTCCCTCCAAAATATGCAGGAATTTTGATCACCAAATGATTGCCCATCCCTAGTTTAGGCCATATTTATCTTCATATAGCTTACAAAAACCAAACACATGGCAACATGTCACCAAGGGAGAGAAACAACAGATGTGCCTTATGCAAAGTTTCTGTGGAAGGGGGATTTTCTGTCTGACCTTGGACATATTAAGATTGAATTTAAAAGGTGTGACCCCTAACTACATGCAGCAGAACTCAGAAAGTCTGTAAAAGAGGCTCTTAATCTCTTATAACGTGTTAATGTGTCATTTGCTTTGAAATCCTGAGCTTTAAGAGGACTGTTAAGAGAGCAAATGGCTCCTATCATTGTCACCTAGGGCAGACACCCATGGAAACATGAACAGGGCACAACTGTGAAGGCTTCAAGGCAACACAGCCTACTGGAAATGAGAAACCTCACTGCAGCTATGAAAATTTCATCAGCTGGCGCTAGGGAAGCAAGAATCTGGAAGTGTAGAGCAGATGGGCAGCCTGGATTCTTGGAGTCATTGTCTTTCTGTTTGTTATCTGACTCCAGCACAGAGAGAGGATTCAGAGAATTTAGGGAGGGCAAAGCATTGAGGGCCTTTCTTGAAATATCTCCGGCTGATGTGTGATCCAATGCAGCACTGGCTTTCCAGCAAGAGTATAAATTTCCTAGTGTTTCTTCCATTGCACAATTCCAAGGCCACACAAATAGGGTCCTGTTATCCTGTTGATGGTTTTTTTTCTCTCCATTGTACATGGAGTTTAACTGCATCACAACTTGCTATTGGGTTTTGAATCTTGAGGAATATATATTGAAAGAAAGTGAACTTTGTGTGTTATCCAAACAACGTTTATGCTTTTCTAGTTTTGTGTCACAACTTTAAAAAAATCCCATACAAATACCAGTTTATATGCACATGATGTTATCCTCATTTTATACAATTAATGTGTTACAAACATTATTGTACTGGTGATCCACAGAAAGCCAATGTTGTATTGAGTTTAATGTCAGTCTCGTTGGCTCAAATCCTGCCTTGGTGATGAAGTTTACTGACTGACATAAAGCCAGTTATATTTCAGCCTAACCCTAGGTCTGGGTTTACATGCTGCAATAAACCACAGCATACTTTCCTTGGGCTTGACATAATATGTTGTATAAAGCCTCACAATGTGCTTTGTCATGTTAAATAAAACATGGTTAAACAAACCATTATTAGTCTAATGCATGAACCATTCAGAATTATAATGGGGGGTCGGTGAAATAATTGTATGTTGTTCAAAGGAGAAAGGTCAGAACACAAGTGGAATAACTAATAATAAAGAGTGAAGAGCATGGTCTGTAGTGTGATCTAGGATTCAAACAGCAGTGAGCATTATACTGAGAATAATCCACAGAATTGCCAAGAAAACCCTTCATGCGCTGGTCTCTATTCTCTTATTTTATAAACACAACTTCCTTTCAGTTTTTATACTGCATTTTTTGTGTTCTACCAATAGTTTTCTTCCCTGCTTTAGTGCTATAATAAACTAGAAGAGCCCTTTGTAGTAGTATACCTGTTACCATAGTAACTAGCTATGCATTGCCTCCAGATACATAAAGCTTGATGCTCTGCAGAGTTTGTTGCTCCTCTAAGCCTTTTGGAATGACTAGGCTGGAAGTGCCTAAGTCAATATAAGACAGGGTTGATAAGAGAATCAGAGGTGAAATTCTTGGCAATTTGTTACATAACAGAAAAAGGAGACTGGTTCTGTTCCTATAAGTGCTGCAGTTTTCTTCCAGCCATAGAAATGCACATCTATGTCAGCCTCAAAATTCAGTATCTGTTTAGCACAATTGTATATTTAATTTGTTCACTAGGAGAAATGCAGAATAGACAAAACCTGATAGGGTTCCTGAACACCTTTTGTATATTCACCATGATGCAATCATTACAGATGCTCAGAATACCACAAAACATAATAGAGACTTCAAAAGACTGTCGTTGGGGTGATTTGCCTTCCCTTCCTATAACTCATTAAAGAACTGTGGAGTTGTTGTTTATTCGTTTAGTCGCTTCCGGCTCTTTGTGATTTCATGGACCAGCCCATGCCAGAGCTTCCTGTCGGTCGTCAACACCCCCAGCTCCCCCAGGGATGAGTCCGTCACCTCTAGAATATCATCCATCCACCTTGCCCTTGGTCGGCCCCTCTTCCTTTTGCCTTCCACTCTCCCTAGCATCAGCATCTTCTCCAGGGTGTCCTGTCTTCTCATTATGTGGCCAAAGTATTTCAGTTTTGCCTTTAATATGCTCAAGTGAGCAGTCTGGCTTTATTTCCTGGAGTATGGACTGGTTTGATCTTCTTGCAGTCCAAGGCACTCTCAGAATTTTGCTCCAACACCACAGTTCAAAAGCATCCATCTTCCTTCTCTCAGCCTTCCTTATGGTCCAGCTCTCGCAGCCATACGTTACTACGGGGAACACCATTGCTTTAACTATGCGGACCTTTGTTGTCAGTGTGATGTCTCTGCTCTTAACTATTTTATCGAGATTTGTCATTGCTCTTCTCCCAAGGATTAAGCGTCTTCTGATTTCCTGACTGCAGTCAGCATCTGCAGTAATCTTCGCACCTAGAAATACAAAGTCTTTCCCTGCTTCTACATTTTCTCCCTCTATTTGCCAGTTATCAATCAAGCTGGTTGCCATAATCTTGGTTTTTTTGAGGTTTAGCTGCAAGCCAGCTTTTGCACTTTCTTCTTTCACCTTCATCATAAGGTTCCTCAGTTCCTCTTCGCTTTCAGCCATCAAAGTGGTATCATCTGCATATCTGAGATTGTTAATGTTTCTTCCAGCGATTTTAACTCCAGCCTTGGATTCCTCAAGCCCAGCAAGTCACATGATGTGTTCTGCGTACAAGTTGAATAGGTAAGGTGAGAGTATACAGCCCCGCCGTACTCCTTTCCCGATCTTAAACCAGTCCGTTGTTCCGTGGTCTGTTCTTACTGTTGCTACTTGGTCGTTATACAGATTCTTCAGGAGGCAGACAAGATGACTTGGTATCCCCATACCACTAACAACTTGCCACAATCTGTTATGGTCCACACAGTCAAAGGCTTTAGAATAGTCAATAAAACAGAAATAGATGTTTTTCTGAAACTCCCTGGCTTTTTCCATTATCCATCAGATATTGGCAATTTGGTCCCTAGTGCCTCTGCCTTTTCTAAACCCAGCTTGTACATCTGGCAATTCTCGCTCCATGAATTGCTGAAGTCTAACCTTGCAGGATCTTGAGCATTACCTTACTGGCATGTGAAATGAGTGCCACTGTTCAATAGTTTGAACATTCTTTAGTGTTTCCCTTTTTTGGTATGGGGATATAAGTTGGTTTTTTCCAATCGGATGGCCATTCTTGTTTTCCAAATTTGCTGGCATATAGCATGCATTACCCTGACAGCATCATCTTGCAAGATTTTGAACAGTTCAGCTGGGATGCCGTCGTCTCCTGCTGCCTTGTTATTAGCAATGCTTCTTAAGGCCCATTCAACCTCACTCTTCAGGATGTCTGGCTCTAGCTCACTGACCACACCGTCAAAGCTATCCCCGATATTGTTATCCTTCCTATACAGGTCTTCTGTATATTCTTGCCACCTTTTCTTGATCTCTTCTTTTTCTGTTAGGTCCTTGCCATCTTTGTTTTTGATTATACCCATTTTTGCCTGGAATTTACCTCCAATGTTTCTAATTTTCTGGAAGAGGTCTCTTGTCCTTCCTATTCTATTGTCTTCTTCCACTTCCGCGCATTGCTTGTTTAAAAATAATTCCTTATCTCTTCTGGCTAACCTCTGGAATTTTGCATTTAATTGGGCATATCTCCCCCTATCACTGTTGCCTTTTGCTTTCCTTCTTTCTTGGGCTACTTCTAGTGTCTCAGCAGACAGCCATTTTGCCTTCTTGGTTTTCTCTTTCTTTGGGATGTATTTTGTTGCCGCCTCCTGAACAATGTTGCGGACTTCTGTCCATAGTTCTTCCGGGACCCTATCTACTAAGTCCAGTCCCTTAAATCGATTCTTCACCTCCACTGCATATTCCTTAGGAATATTAGTGAGCTCATATCTATCTGATCTGTGGGTCTTCCCTAATCTCTTTAGTCTGATCCTAAATTGTGCAAGAAGAAGTTCGTGATCTGAACTACAGTCAGCTCCAGGTCTTGTTTTTACTGACTGTATAGATGTCCGCCACCTTTGGCTGCAAAGGATGTAGTCAATCTGATTTTGGTGTTGTCCATCTGGTGAAGTCCATGTATAAAGCCGTCTCTTAGGTTGTTGGAAGAGAGTGTTTGTTATGCACATTGAGTTGTCTTGGCAAAATTCTATCAGCCTATGTCCTGCTTCGTTTTGTTCTCCCAGGCCATGCTTACCTGTAATTCCAGGTGTCATTTGACTGCCCAACTTAGCATTCCAGTCTCCCGTGATGAAAATAACATCTCTTTTAGGCGTGTTGTCCAGTAGGTGCTGCAGATCCTCACAGAACTGCTCTACTTCAGCTTCTTCAGCATCTGTGGTTGGGGCGTATATTTGGTTCACTGTGATGTTAGATGGCTTGCCCTGAATTGGAATTGAGATCATTCTATCGTTTTTTGGATTGTATCCAAGCACTGCTTTAGCCACTTTACGATTAATTATGAAGGCTACTCCATTTCTTCTGTGGTCCTCTTGTCCACAGTAGTAGATCTGGTGGTCATTTGATGTGAAGTGGCCCATTCCAGTCCATTTCAGTTCACTGATGCCCAGAATGTCTATCTTGAATCTTGACATCTCACCAATAACCACATCCAATTTGCCCTGGCTCATAGATCGTACATTCCAGGTTCCAATGGTGTGTTGATCCTTAGAACATCGGACTCGCCGTTCACCACCAGCACCATCGGCCGCTAGCCCTCCTTTCGGCTTTGAGCTAGCTGCGTCATCACATCGGGGGCTAGTTGAACTCATCCTCTGTTCCTCCCCAGTAGCATTTTGACCATCTTCCGACCTGGGGGTCTTATCTTCCGATGGTATACCAACATATCTCTGGTTGTACTGATCCATTTAGTAACATAACAGCAACCAATTCAGAACAAGCACTTGTCATTGTAAAATTTAACTCCCCTTCTGTTGTTACTTTTCCAATAATAGCTGTGTCTGCACTAAGTCAAAATTAAACAAAACACATTTGCTGCTCTGTTATTTTAATTCCATCAACTGTGGTTTATTCAATAAGCCATAAGTAACCAAATTATGGCTTACCATGATAAATGAATCCACTTGTTTCTTGCTGTCTGTGTTGTAAAGAATATTATCTTATATTTACATTTTATTGTAGAGAAATTACCTTATATTTTTCAATTATGTCACACATTGTAGCTTCTTGAAGCTAATAACAAACATGTGAAGTGCAGTGGTCCTTCACAGTATGAACAATTGCACCATTAGGAATAAATTTCAGGTCTAAAGCTGGTGCCAGGGTTTTGGCAGAGCAGCAAGGAGCTTCTCAGAGTTTTGGGTTAGAGATCCTTCAGAACTGGCACAGCTTCTGTCCAATCCGATTCCTAATTATGTTGGCCAGACAACGATCCATGATCCTCACAGGCTGGGTTATTGGAAAAATATATATCTGGGAGGAAGTTTCTTTAATTTTAATGAAAGATGCACCTGGCTTTTGTGAACATTTTTTTAAAGCTTATACCATGTACAATACATACATATGACCAGGTTCACACTCATTTGCTTAACCAGGGTTTATTAACTAAGCTCCAGTTGAATAAATTCACACAGCACTACAGTGACCATATGTCCTTTATTATAAAGGACAGTCCTTTAGATTTATTTTTCAAAAACTCACTTTTGTTCTTTATTTTGGTCATTTAACTCTTACCATAGAAATGGTACCACAGCGCACAGTCTTTCGCATTCATGTGAAAAATATGGAAATTGAAATGTCTTTTTAAAATAAATTTACATATACTATTTGATTTTAGATAATTTTATTATAATATCCATTTTTGTAAAGTTTTTCTTGGTTTTGCACTTGAATTTTCCTTTGTAAAGCAAAGTTATAAACTTCCTTGGCTGTGAGGCCTTGCTCATGGTCACTCATGCCTTGGTTACTTCCTGTTTGGACTAATGCAGTACGCTCTACATGGGGCTGCCCTTGAAGACCACCCAGAAGTTTCAACTGGTCTAGAATGTGGCGGAGCACGCAATGATGGGTGCCCCTAGGTTTATCCATGTTACACCCACGTTGCACAAGCTGCATTGGCTCTCAGTTTTCTTCTGGGTGCAATTCAAGGTGCTGTTTATTACCTTAAAAACCCTATATGGCATGGGACCAGGTTATCTGCAGGCCACCCGCTCCCTAAGGACATCTGCCAGTCCTACCAGATTGGATAGGGTGGGCACGCTCCTAGTCCCTTCCCTTAAACATTGCCATCTTATGGGACTTAGGCAGTGTGCCTTTTCCATGGCAGCCCCTGCCCTATGGAACCCTTCTCCCTGAAATTCGGCAGGCCCCCACCCTTTTAGCCTTCCAAAAAGCACTTAAGATCTGGCTTTTCTCCAAAGCGCTGGGATAGGGTGAGATTGACGAGAAGACTTCGTAGTGGACTGTATGTGAAAGTTTAACTATGGTGCCAGATTTTAATATTTGTAGTTTTAATGTTTTTTATTGTACATAGATGCTGTTTTAACTGTTGGTTGTGAGCCACCCAGAGTTTGGTACAAGATGGATGGCTATATAAATGTTTCAATAAATAAATAAAATAAACAATTAATTTCTTTTTATGCTTATGAACCTCTTTCAGATTTGCCCCTTTTTCAGGTTTGTCCTTTATTTTTTCCAAGAAAATATGGTCATTGTACACAACACCATAAACCAAATCTAAACAAAAAATATTATGACTTAGAGCAAACTTACGGTCAAACTCCTCCAAGTTATTTTGTTTGGGCCACAACAATACTTGGTAAGTTCTGAATATGTTCCAAGCAAATGTAGGACACTGGTCACCATGTAGACAAGCAGGCTGGGGTGGTATGGCAGCAGTGGTCTGCCTCAGCCTGAGATGGCAGGTTGCCTGTAAAATACAGGGCCTCATTAGTTGGGCCATGCACTTGACACTCCAAAGCCTTTCGCACTGAGCAGCATACCTACCCAAACTTGCTTTCAGAGGTGGAGGTTGCTCCTGAGGCAGTGCTGGCTTTATAGGCAATGGAAAAATGAGGCTTGGCCAGAGGAAACAGGCTGGGAGGTTGAGCCTACCTGAGGGAAGGAAGGAGATGGCCAAGGAGGAAGGCTGGGTCTGATGGTTGCTCTGTTAGGTGAAGGAAAGATGGACTTTGCAGGCAAGGAGAGAGAAGGGGACATGGCTGAGAAAAAAGCCAAAGGAAAGAAAGACCTCTCTGTTCAGCAAGGAGAGAGAAGAAAGCAAGATTTGGCTAGTTCTTAGTGAGATGGTTCTCCTGGATTGTACCAACCTAGATACAATATGATACTTAAGAAACATTACTATCAACCCAGAAATAAAACCAAATATTGGTGCTTTGGTTAGTAACAAAGGAAATGCCTGTTCTGTAGTTCTGTTTCGGAAGTAACTCTGTTTCACATTACAGTATTTTAATGTAATAAATTATGTTTAATAACATACTAGGGTAATCTTAGTTTTTGACTCACCACAACTTTTGTATCAATATATGGAAAGATCTCAGTGTTGTAGTCCTTGGGGGAATGACTCTTTGACAATTTCAGTTTGAAATCCCTGGCCTATGAATCCAGTTCCAAGACATTTATCCCTAACTAGGATGAAGCCAAAATGACAATGTGTTATGTCAAACTACAACACAAGCTCCAACCTATTTGTCACCTCATTTGCAAGTCAAAAAGGGGTGTAGTTTGCACTACAATGTCACAATGAATATTTCATCATCTCCCCCCTGCCCCTGCAACACCTATGATTCTGCCTTTATAAGCATCTGGGGGTGTATTTTGCCAGCTGGTAATACATTATCCACACTTCTGAATGTTGGTGTTGGGGAAGACTCTAGAGAATACCATAGATAACCAAGAAAACAAACAAATGGATCATTGAACAAATCAGTCCACAGTTCTCAGTCAAGTACAAATGACCAGGCTCAAATTATATTTTGGGTACATTATACAAAGGACACGGTGGCACTATGGGTTAAATCGCTGAGCTGCTGAGCTTGCCGATCGGAAGGTCAGCGGTTTGAATCCACGTGACGGGGTGAGCTCCCGTTGCTAGTCCCAGCTCCTGCCAACCTAGCAGTTCGAAAACATGCAAATGTGAGTAGATTAATAGGTACCGCTTTGGCGGGCAGGTAATGGCATTCCGTTTAGTCATGCGGGCCACATGACCACGGAAGTGTCTGCGGACAAACGCCGGCTCTTCGGCTTTGAAATGGAGATGAGCACCGCCCCCTAGAGTCGGACACAACTGGACTTAATGTCAAGGGAAACCTTTACCTTACATTATGCAAAAGCCCAGCTTTCTGGATAATCTATAATGCTGGAAAAGGTAGAAGGAAAGAGGATGAGTGGTAGAAGGTGGATGGACTCAGTTAACAGAGCCACTGGGTGCTGGGAGAGGTGAAGGACTGGGTTGGGACAGATTATCCTGGAGATAATCTATGCAGCTGCTAAAAGATGACACCAATTTAATGGCACATAATATTTTATCCATCTGAGGAAGTGGGCTGCAGTACAGTTATCCTTAAGAAGATCAGCCCTTCTTTTCCAGTAACACAGCCACGTTTGTGATCTGTGGAAAACTCACTCCATCACTCATCCAAGGCAGCGAGTGTATGTGGGACTGAGAGATTCACTTCTGTAAAATGTTTAAGAGCGTCATTCAAGCGTTCACCCAGATAGCCCATGCTTTATTCCCGAACAGACTGCAACCTTCCAGCTCAGAAGGAAGCCGCTTTTCGTTCTTCCTTCGGAATGAACACTGCGCAGCAGAAAGGCTGCCTAAATGCCGCAGAGGAGCACAAGCACTATGCGACCACCTCGTATCCCCTCCCTCCCCGCTCAAATTTCCCGACGCCATGGCAACCCTCCCGACGCCAAAGCAGCCTCCCTCTCTCTCCCTCCCGCTTTCTCTGACTTTTTGGTGATGATGCAACCACGCCGCTACGTGGGGATTCCGCCGGATTATCCGGCGTGCCCCGCGGCAAAATGGCGGCCTGAGCTGAGCGGGAGGGTCCGGGCCGAGAGGGGCAGCGGGCGGTGGGTGGGAGGGGGGAAAGAAAAGTTTGCCAGAGACTTGAAATGATGCGGCTCGGGCCGGAGCGAGGGGGCAAAAATCCGGTCCTCCAGCTCAACTGAGCGGACAGGATCCTCCCTGTCGCCGGGCGAGCAGAAGAGAGCAACAAACTCCTCAGAGTTACACGAACTGCGTGGGTCTCCGCTGCGTGTTGCTCGGAGCTGGCTCATCCTCGCCTCGGGACCCCTATCCTGTGGAGGTAATAATCACCTCTACCCCTCGGAGCTGCCTGCTAATGAATCGCCCGGGTGGGAGTGGAAAGGGGCGGGAACTAGCGCCGTCTCGCCTTCGCCTCCCGGTCCCGGAGACGGTCTGGCTTTGTGGCTATAACCGCAGGCTGTAGCTGAAGTTCGCCCTCCCAGACAAGGTACAATCCCGAAGCAGCCTGCGTTCAAATATAGCCAACACGGGGGTTGGGTGGGGGTTGACGTAGCCCAATCACTGGGGTGGACTTGGTACAATTCCGCCCACCTATTCAGACTTGGCGCCAGCCTTTCTCCTGTGTCTTGCTGCGAGCGAGTGGTGGGGAGGGTGGTTTCTGTGGGAGTTAGTCGGCTTTGTGAACAGCGAGGGTAGTTGGGGTGAGGTGCAGTCAGGGAAATGGTATCCTCTTCCCCCAAGAACGAGCAGTGCATTAAAATGGAGATTCAATATGGAGAAGGCTTCAGAAGTGGGCAATTGGTAAAAGAAGGAGAAAGGTCCTGCCACGGTGATGTTTTAATTTGGCTGGAAATCCTCGCTTGATTATCTCAACGCCAACATGTTGTAGAGGATGTTTTTACAAATTGCATTTATGTTCTGCCAAACTTCCAAGGCACTTAAAATAGCATACCTGGCTTCCCCATCTATTTGTAAAAGTCTGTAACAGTCCTCGAGGTAGATTGAGAAGGAGCAACTGGTCCAAAATCCTTCAGTGAGGTTGGTGGCTAAATTAATTTGAGCTAAGATTTCCCAGGGTTAATCTAATCCTGTAACCACATAGGTGGTGTTGTAGAAAGACTGCTTACGTACATACCCTTAGCAAACTTAAAACATCTGAGTCAGTATATTTTCATCTCTGGATATCCTGTGTCCCATCTAGCTCCATTGCATTTGTGCTATGCAAGAAAGTGATTTGTTAGCTTGTGGCTTGTGTACTGTACAAACTCAAGAACTGGGGTTACTTTCTGGTTCAGTTTATGAACTGTACTTCATATGAACCCACGTAATTGGGTTTATTCAATAAACTATCATTCATTTAAACATGAGTTCTGAGTATATAGTTGTTGTGTCTCACGAAAAATAAAACTGTTTATTCCATATGTGAAGTAAAAGAAATAAAACAGAATAAAAGCTGTTTGCCCAACACACCTATCCATGGGTTACTTATATTTTCTGGGTTTGCACTATGCACTGAAGCACAAACCAACTAGGTGCATTTTAGTCTAGTGTGTTTTGTAAACCCAGTCCAACTGGCTAGTTTATATTCAGTGTGTTGTGACCCACATGGTTCAATAAACCAGGGCTTACTTAACCATGAATTAGCTGTTGTGCAACTGTGCCAAACACATGTATTATGTGGAAACAAATAGACCTTCTCACAAGAAAATTTAACCTAAAGTAGTGTGGAAATTGAAGTGAAGTAAAATTGTGGTACAGCTGGTTTTAAGAATTTGCTTCTGAATGGACTAAAAAGCCAACCCCTTTTAATTCAGAGAATAATTATCAGCCCACACTCTGGAAATAGCCCATTCCTAGAAATGCATTCAGTTTATAATCTGAAATTTAGATTCAAGTTTTCTACGTACAGTAGCTGCACATCATTTATCATATGTAGTTTGCCATATGTGATTTATAATTTTGCAGGATGCTTTTCCTGTTTGTTATGGGAAAGTTAAGACGTTAGGAAAGTTTTACTGTTATTCTCTTTGGCTTGCTATTTTTAAAAATATTTTTTTGATTTATTTTTTGATTTATTCGATTTCTATAGCTGCCCTTCTCAGCAAGTGACTCAGAGTAGAATTATGGAACAACAAAGTTAAGAAAACATTTGGTCCCAGTAATAAGTGATATATTGTTGTGTTTAGATTTTTTTAAAAGAAACATTTAGTATCTACAACCTAATTTATACATGATGCCCTAGAATCTGATTTCACACAACGTTTCAAAAGATGTTTTGTTTGTGGTGTGCTATGCTGTGTGTATATCCAGCCACTATTTTTTATAAATCATACTTAAAAAAACCATGACTTACTATGCTATATGAACATGGTCATATTATTACATAGGAAATAGGTCCCTTCACACAAGGAGTTAATAATAGCATGGAAATTAGCAGAGGGATGTAAGCAAATGTAATTACATGTATATAAAACTTGGTCATAGCCAAGATGTCAAGATAAGGCATAATTAGTAAAAGTGCATATTGAGATAAGATTTGAAGAAAGAGAATACTGTATAAATGTTCAGAAAGGAGTTTTATTTAAGGTTTATGTTGCTTTTATTTTAATTATTTGATATTACTTTTTCATATCCTTTCATATCCTTTCTATTTTCCAAGAAATGCGACTCTTAATGAACAAGGTATCCCTTGGAATCACTTGCAAAGACAGGAGTTAATGTGGTCTGAATAATCTGAAGTGGGACTTGATCAGAACCAGTCCATCCTTTGCCAAGGTTAGAAAGCACCAATGGTTGGGGCTGTTACAGAATTTACCTCTCAGTCAGATGGTGGGGCCGTGTGGAGGCAGCAGTAGGTATGGTTGTCCAAGTCTAGAACAGATGCATCTAAATTGTAGAAAATGGGAAAGTGCCTTCCTGGTGGTCTGTTTGTGCATGTAGTGGCACTAATATTCTGTGTCTAGTAATCTGATGGAACTCCATCTTGATAAATTGCATGGTCTTTGGAGATGAATTGCAGTGCAATGCTGGTAGGAAATAGGAATAAGGGATTTGTGAAGATGGGGCATAGATTTATTTCTGAGGCAGTATTAAGGGATCAGTTCCTTAAACAGGGATATAACCTATTCCCAAAGACAAATGGCATTTAAGCCTGATGGATGGATTGAAAAACAATGAAGCCTTACATAGTTTTAGCTGAAAATCACCAAGTGAATTAAAAATTAATTGTAGCTATGTTGGCTATGAGAAACTAAATCTATAGAGGTCAAGTTATTTTAGGCCAAATGAAATTTTACAAAATCATTGTTACTTTGCAAGTTTCTGTATTAGACAAAGTGGTTAGGGAAAAAAGGGGGGTATGAGAGGGAAAAATGTGATCAGTATAAGAGCCATATCTATACTAGATTACATTGTCTCATGAAATCATTTTTTCTCCCTTTTCCTTCCCTTTTTTTCCCCAACTATTTTTTTAATGGAGAGATATAGAAACTCAGAATCTTGCACCAATGTTATAAAATTCAGGTGGTTTAATGAAGTGTGAATTGGCTACATTTTAGCACCCATTAATTATATATTATAATATGGGTGTTTGAAATGGGGTGATACTTGATTCTATCATGTATCAGATACTATGAATGATATAGAGCTTAGAAATATATAGCAGTAATTACGAATATAATTATTCTGGGTTAATATAATTCAAATAAAAGGATGAGATTGTGAATGCAGCCTTAACCAATATGTTGCAAATAAAATAACTCACAAGGGAAGTTGTTGATTGAAGATATGAAAGGGGGAAAAGTCATATGAGGTTTAACTGGTAGGCAAAAATGCCTGATCTCGGTCTTACTGCTGAGAGGAAATGAGAAAGGGTTATTTAGAGCTGTGGCTTTCAATACTGCATATTTATCTTTTGAGAGAGAGAAGTAGTTATACTGATAATACAGGCACATGAAAGATGCATCTTTCATGATAGTAGAGTAATCTTAGATGTGGTGATTGAGATGAATTAGTGTTGTTCAAGTTCAGTTGAATATTATTTCTGCTTTGCTTGAAAACAGCCCTTGTAATCCAGATAATTCTTACTTTGAATATCTTATATTGTTCTGTGTGAGAGCTGGTTTGGTTTAATCGTTAAGGCATCAGGCTAGAAACTGGGAGACCATGAGTTCTAGTCCCGCCTTAGGCATAAAAGCCAGCTGGGTGACTTTGGGCCAGTCATTCTCTCTCAGCCCTAGGAAGCAGGCAATGGCAAACCACTTCTGAAGTCTTGCCAAGAAAACTGCAGGGACTTGTCTAGGCAGTCACCAGGAGTCAAGACTGACTCAAAGACACCCCCCACATGCACCCATGGTTCTGCCTTGTACATTTTTATATGTTAAAAAAGTATATCCTTCAGCTTGGTATCATGGTTCTGCTTTTTATGAGACCACATCAGATATGCACTTTTGCATATGCTGCTATTGTAGTGGTCATCTTATGTCTTGTGCTATTGCCTATTAAGTGGAAACAATATAATTTCTCCCACATATTCTCTAAATTTCAGATACCACAACTTTCTTTTACCCTTCTTTTAAGCATGCTGTGTTGAGAGGCATACATTATTGGAGGGGCCAAATTCCACAATATAGGACACAGATATTGGCAGTTAATATTGCTTGTCCCTTTGTTTTACAAGGACTGTTGTATGCCATTGGTTGTCAAGATACGATGGTCCTTTTGTTTCATGCTTTGTATTTGTTCCTTTTTATAGGAATTTGTGGTGCAAATTCAGAGCCTGAATTTTCCTCTTCTCTTTAAGCAGAAGTTGTCAAGACTTAGGTCTTCATAGTCACTGAGAGTAAGCTACAGCAATGACAATTTTCTAGATGGATCATTTTTTATAGAACCTGATATGGTCTCGTAATAAAAATAGCCAAAAGAAGAAATCTGTATAGAGCATAGATCTAATTTTGGCTTCTTTCCTTTCTTCCTCTGGGAAGTTGTAGAGATCACTACAGTGCTTTGTATTTCAGCTTCTTATACGATTGATTTTCCATCGCAGGAAAATTGAGAATACTTATAAAATTGTCCTACAAACAGGTCATCTGTTAAGAAATTAACTGTAGAGCTGTACTGCATCTTGCCCAGTAGGAGGAAATATATGTTGCAAAATAATGCTTTCAAACAGTTCTTTTTACCTTTTAGGTCAAGAATGGTACTATAAAAAATCTGCCTTCCACTATTATGCCATCTCTGTGTTGTGCATATTTCTCCCACTATTCATATGCTCTATCATTTATGTTCTCTTTTGACTTGTATTATTTGTCACCTCCTCCTCTTTCTACCTCTTTTTTTAGAGTCAAATCAGTTTTGTTCTGTACCCATTCAAATAATCTATTCTACTGCTGTTTTGCTGATGATCCTCTGGAAACATTTTAGATACAAGTAGAGGACAACTTTGGGTGATTATAATTTTTTTAATGATTTATAGATATTAAAAAATAAGCTGCTTGGTTCACAGAAAATTCTACTAGCTGCAGAGGTGCTATTTCAAGCTGTTGAGAGATAGGGAGCGAATGCCCCAAGAAACGTCTTGTTTAATGTACTCCCTCTTGAGGTGGGGGTGAGATTTAGGGAGATTTCTCAACTGAGGCCCTTGAACTGGATGGGAAGTCCTTCATTGGGAAGTCCTATGAACCTCAGTTTTTTCCTGTCTGAAATGAATTTTGCTGACATATTGCTCATCCTGACCAATATTGCTTTCACTGAACCGAATGAATAAAACATAGAGATTTTTGTTACACTTTATGATTTGTTAGCCACTTCTGGTGAGGGGGAGTTTTTGTAGAGGTAAAATGAGATTACAATAGAATTTTCAGATAAAAGGCCACCGGATTTACCTTCAGCTTGAAGTATTTAATGCTCTTGCTACATCTAAACAGGTGTCTTTTTCTTTATTCCTAATGTGTCTGCAGTGCAAGCCTATTTTGATAAGATTCAGGAGCTCAGATAATCACAACTTGCTGCAGTTCCACTGTGGCTGTATGAAGTGACAAAAATCACCACTTGAAAGGATTTGTGGGTTGCTTTGCCAAACCTGACCATTTGAGTTAAGTTTACCACTGTCAAAAAGTTGTGTGGATAGACCCACGAGGTGGTACTGTATATTCATCCTTTAGAGATGGGGTGGTTCTACCTGCCTTGAAGAAAGCAATGGTGTGCCCCCATCTTTAAGAAGCCATCAAGCTCATGTCTCTGCCTGGAGGCTGTCCAGGTCCAAGCAGTAAGTAAATTCTTTTACTTACTCCCCAAAGCACAGAAGTATGTGGAATTTGATCTTTCCATCCCTCCACGTTGCAGGCTTTCAGTGAACTTTAGTTGGCATTATCTTGAAACTATGCTGTCTTGTGGGAGAAAGTCAGGAGTGTGTGCTAGCTTGATATAATTCCTCTTTGTCTAATTTATGCTAAAATATATGCCCTAATTATGCCTTTGAAGGCTGAGAAGTTGCGGAGGTATTGGCGCAAAAGAAGATAATAAAGGAGGATCTCTGGTACGTATGGTAAATTAAGTATTGTAATTGAATAAAATAAGCATTACAGTACAAGGAAAAAAAAGGAAGCTGGCTGAGAAATGGCTAAGAAACAGCTATCCCCTTCACTGCTGTTCTGAATCAGAAAATGTCCAGTTTTTGTAGAAAGTTTGCAACAATTGTTGTTGCACATCTAGTTTAGGGACCTGAAAGGGGTGTATTCTTGTTCTTAGGCTTTGCAGCCAATGCATGGTTTTATTTCATCAAGTTTATGGACATTTCAAGACATACTTATGTACTGAGTTCAGGGTGCCTAAAGTTCTTGAAATCATCACAAGTTGAAGCAGGGATAGGTGAGTTTCTGTTTCTCTGCGGCCACCAAAGCCCTGGTGGGAGACATGGGTAATTGGGTTACAAAAATATGGCCTAGAAAATTATCTACCAAGCTAGTTTTTTATCCTTTTGGAATTCCTGGATTTTCAAGGCAACTAGAGAGCAGTTGATTATAGGAAGGTACTGAATTTGGAGGATGTTACTCTGCCTTGCATTTAAATACCAGGTCAAAGAGACACAGCTAGTTGGTGGTTTGGTAAATACCACCCAGCAAATATATCTACTGTTGCTCTCCTTGCTGGGTGCTATTGCAATGGGTATAAGTAGTTGTTAATCTCTTTAAAAACTTTTTTTTAAAGATATGGTTATGTTTCTGTAATATCAAGTACAAGCAGTTAAAACAGTCAGTGATGTATACCTCAGTTCGATTAGATAGACAGTTATACTTTTTATGAGAAGTTTACTGCCTTCCCAACTGTATTGTTTATCAAAAGATGGTCCAAGCAAATCCAGGAAACTTACAAGTCTGTTTTTCTAAGGCAACTGAATGGGAAGCTAATGGGTTTTATATTAATGAATCTAGAGTACCATATATTAGAGGAAGTCTTTTTTCTTTTTGTTTAGTGTTTATTCCAAAAACAATTCTTGAACTTCAAGGAGTTTTTGCTCCTTTGGGGTATGGGAATGTGTCAGTGTTTTAAAAATTACTCAAAAATTTCTTTTATACAGCTTTTTAATTTTCTCCTGCTAAGCATGGATGATTCTCTAGCTTTTCTGTAATTCAGTTTGGACTCTCTCCTCATTGGCATACAGCACATCTGTTTTAATACTATTATGTTAAGTTACACATTTACAATTGAATTGCCATTGTACCCATTCTAATGCAAATTTCCCCATTCCTTGTTTTCTTTAATAAGTATCTTCTAATGTTCCTTGCATTTTAACGTTTTGGGTTTATTTCCTTTTTTGTGTAAAAATCAAGTAAAGTTTTACTCTTAAATGCTTAGAAATTTAAGTCCTTCATGCCTTATCCAGAATAAGAACTTATATTTTTTTGTTAATGTTAATACAAAGTTTATGTATTGTATTGTGTGTGTGCACACATATTTGCAGTTACTTATTTTCTTTGGCATATATTTGGGATGTGTGATCTCCCCAGTACATTTCACACATAGTTCTTTTAAATTAGATTGGGGAGGAATGACTAGAGAGTAGGAACATGTTTAACGATTGAAGATTTGTTGGTTTTAGTGTAGTCTAGCTTTACCATTTAAAAAAAGAGCAAGGACTCTGGAAAACAAGGTGGATTTTGTTAGGAACTGTTTATATACAGGAACAGAGTTAATCCTTCTCTCTATGAAAATTTGTTCAAGTACCATATTTTCAGGCCTCATTAAGTGCTTTTAAATAGAAAAAGGGGATAAATATTTGCAGTACATAAATACATTTGTCTGAACTGGCTTAAGTAGGTGACGTCAAAGAGACGTTCGTTGAAAGGATACAGAAGCAGTCATTGTCTTGGGGTATGACCTGTGACTATAGTATTTCATTTCAGTACTAGACTGCAACTTTGTTTTAAACTGAGATGGTAAGTCAAGACAGTGTTATTTATTCCTTAAACAAACTGAGATTAACAGTCAGAATTTTGCCTCTAGCAAGGACAATATTTTATTCTTGTCATATACTAAAATAGGATTTACCAGTATTTGCTACTGAAATTGCATTGAGTGTATTTGGCTTATGTGTTCCTTCAGTTGTATTGTGGCTTTAACAGTTAGTAACACCATTAGAACACAACATGTCATCAAGTAGTTACTACAGTTAAATTGATGTTTCCAATAGAAGAGAATATTTGTAGCTCAGGGTTGAACTGTGGAGTCCTTGGTGCTCTCTGAGCTTGGTTGTTCGCTTGCAGATGTTTCATTACCCAACTAGGTAACATCATTATTGCTAGTGGGTGTGGGGTTTGCTCCCTGTTTATATACAGTAGCTTGCCCTGCCAGTGTTGGTTGGGGGTGTGGTTTTCTCCTTGGTAGTTCCTTGATTAGGAGATTGTTTTCTACTGCTTGATTATTTGTCTGTTGTTAATTCCTGTTTATCTGGGTGTTGGCTGCTGGAGGGGGTGTGTTTTAGTCTTTTTTGTTTTGTTCGTAGCTTTTTGTCTCTTTTGAATGATGTGTAAATATGGTTTATTTCTATGTGTCTGTTGATGGCTGATTTGTTCGAATGCCAAGCTTCCAAGAATTCCCTAGGATTTTTGGATTTAGCTTGGTCTAGGATGTTCACTGTTTCCCAGTTGAAACTGTGGTTGAGTCTGTCCATGTGTTGTGTGATTAAGGAGTTTTCATCGTGTCTTCTGACTGCTAGTTGGTGTTCATGGATACAATCTGCTAGTCTTCTGCCTGTCTGTCCTACATAGTGGCTCTTACAGTCCTTCCACTTTATGTTGTAGATGGCTCCTGTTTTTTTCTTCTTGGGCTACTGCATCTGTTGCTTTACTTAAGATGTTTTGGAGGGCTTTGATTGGTTTGTGTTCTACGGTGACCCTGTGTGTTTGTAATAGTCCGTTGGTTGTTTCTGAGATGCTTTTGATACATGGTAGCATTATCCTTTTCATAGCTTGTGTTGGATGTGCTGTAGTGGGTTGAGTGGTCAGGTGCTTTTTGATAAATTGATGTTATATATTCAGATGAGCAGAACACTGAAAGAAAAATGGAATTCTTCTCCCATGTCCTTTAATATGTCCCTGTAAATGAACACTATCAAATCATGTTTTCTTATTTATTAATTTCTTTTTAGCCTTTCCTGATCATAATTTTCTCCAAGCCTTCTGTGCTGAATACTACCAATTTGAAATTACATCTTTTTGGCTATAGCAGTTGATAATTTGAGACTATTTCTTTTGAGTATGGAATAAATCACATGCATGACATCTCTATTTTTCTACCTCTTCTTATTTTTTTAAAAAAGCTATGAACTATTGCATATAAAATTCTAAATTGTTCCTTTTGTAAAAAAAATTGGATTAGTATTGTTGTTTATTCGTTTAGTCGCTTCCGACTCTTTGTGACTTCATGGACCAGCCCACGCCAGAACTTCCTGTTGGTCGTCAACACCCCTAGCTCCCCCAGGGACAAGTCCGTCACCTCCAGAATATCATCCATCCATCTTGCCCTTGGTCGGCCCCTCTTCCTTTTGCCTTCCACTCTCCCTAGCATCAGCATCTTCTCCAGGGTGTCCTGTCTTCTCATTATGTGGCCAAAGTATTTCAGTTTTGCCTTGAATATGCTCAAGTGAGCAGTCTGGCTGTATTTCCTGGAGTATGGACTGGTTTGATCTTCTTGGAGTCCAAGGCACTCTCAGAATTTTGCTCCAACACCACAGTTCAAAAGCATCGATCTTCCTTCTCTTAGCCTTTCTTATGGTCCAGCTCTCGCAGCCATATGTTACTACGGGGAACACCATTGCTTTAACTATGCGGACCTTTGTTGTCAGTGTGATGTCTCTGCTCTTAACTATTTTATCGAGATTTGTCATTGCTCTTCTCCCAAGGATTAAGCGTCTTCTGATTTCCTGACTGCAGTCAGCATCTGCAGTAATCTTCGCACCTAGAAATACAAAGTCTTTCACTGCTTCTACATTTTCTCCCTCTATTTGCCAGTTATCAATCAAGCTGGTTGCCATAATCTTGGTTTTTTTGAGGTTTAGCTGCAAGCCAGCTTTTGCACTTTCTTCTTTCACCTTCATCATAAGGTTCCTCAGTTCCTCTTCGCTTTCAGCCATCAAAGTGGTATCATCTGCATATCTGAGATTGTTAATGTTTCTTCCAGCGATTTTAACTCCAGCCTTGGATTCCTCAAGCCCAGCAAGTCACATGATGTGTTCTGCGTACAAGTTGAATAGGTAGGGTGAGAGTATACAGCCCTGCCGTACTCCTTTCCCAATCTTAAACCAGTCCGTTGTTCCGTGGTCTGTTCTTACTGTTGCTACTTGGTTGTTATACAGATTCTTCAGGAGGCAGACAAGATGACTTGGTATCCCCATACCACTAACAACTTGCCACAATCTGTTATGGTCCACACAGTCAAAGGCTTTAGAATAGTCAATAAAACAGAAATAGATGTTTTTCTGAAACTCCCTGGCTTTTTCCATTATCCATCGGATATTGGCAATTTGGTCCCTAGTGCCTCTGCCTTTTCTAAACCCAGCTTGTACATCTGGCAATTCTCGCTCCATGAATTGCTGAAGTCTACCTTGCAGGATCTTGAGCATTACCTTACTGGCATGTGAAATGAGTGCCACTGTTTGATACTTTGAACATTCTTTAGTGTTTCCCTTTTTTGGTATGGGGATGTAAGTTGATTTTTTCCAATCGGATGGCCATTCTTGTGTTTTCCAAATTTGCTGGCATATAGCATGCATTACCTTGACAGCATCATCTTGCAAGATTTTGAACAGTTCAGCTGGGATACCGTCGTCTCCTGCTGCCTTGTTATTAGCAATGCTTCTTAAGGCCCATTCAACCTCACTCTTCAGGATGTCTGGCTCTAGCTCACTGACCACACCGTCAAAGCTATCCCCGATATTGTTATCCTTCCTATACAGGTCTTCTGTATATTCTTGCCACCTTTTCTTGATCTCTTCTTCTTCTGTTAGGTCCTTGCCATCTTTGTTTTTGATCATACCCATTTTTGCCTGGAATTTACTTCCGATGTTTCTAATTTTCTGGAAGAGGTCTCTTGTCCTTCCTATTCTTTTGTCTTCTTCCACTTCCACACATTGCTTGTTTAAAAATAATTCCTTATCTCTTCTGGCTAACCTCTGGAATTTTGCATTTAATTGGGCATATCTCCCCCTATCACTGTTGCCTTTTGCTTTCCTTCTTTCTTGGGCTACTTCTAGTGTCTCAGCAGACAGCCATTTTGCCTTCTTGGTTTTCTCTTTCTTTGGGATGTATTTTGTTGCCGCCTCCTGAACAATGTTGCGGACCTCTGTCCATAGTTCTTCCGGGACCCTATCTACTAAGTCCAGTCCCTTAAATTGATTCTTCACCTCCACTCCTCATATCTATCTGATCTGTGGGTCTTCCCTAATCTCTTTAGTCTGATCCTAAATTGTGCAAGAAGAAGTTCGTGATCTGAACTACAGTCAGCTCCAGGTCTTGTTTTTACTGACTGTATAGATGTCCGCCACCTTTAGCTGCAAAGGATGTAGTCAATCTGATTTCGGTGTTGTCCATCTGGTGAAGTCCATGTATAAAGCCGTCTCTTAGGTTGTTGGAAGAGAGTGTTTGTTATGCACATTGAGTTGTCTTGGCAAAATTCTATCAGCCTATGTCCTGCTTCGTTTTGTTCTCCCAGGCCATGCTTACCTGTAATTCCAGGTGTCATTTGACTGCCCACCTTAGCATTTCAGTCTCCCGTGATGAAAATAACATCTCTTTTAGGCGTGTTGTCCAGTAGGTGCTGCAGATCCTCATAGAACTGCTCTACTTCAGCTTCTTCAGCATCTGTGGTTGGGGTGTATATTTGGATCACTGTGATGTTAGATGGCTTGCCCTGAATTGGAATTGAGATCATTCTATCGTTTTTTGGATAGTATCCAAGCACTGCTTTAGCCACTTTACGATTAATTATGAAGGCTACTCCATTTCTTCTGTGGTCCTCTTGTCCACAGTAGTAGATCTGGTGGTCATTTGATGTGAAGTGGCCCATTCCAGTCCGTTTCAGTTCACTGACACCCAAAATGTCTATGTCCTAACTCCCAGGAAACACTCTGAGACAAGGATCTGGTCTCTAATGCTTTATTGATAATACATAACAATAATCCTAACAAACTGAACAAACGTGGGAAAACCCAGCCATATAAACCCCGCAGGTTAAGGCGGTCCCAATCTGTGCCTCTTGGAATGGCTCACCAATTCCTCAGTGCTACGCATGTGCTTAACAGTCTGGAAGGGAGCCCCCTGCTCGCCATCCTTACTCATGACAGTCTATCTTTAATCTTGACATCTCACCAATAACCACATCCAATTTGCCCTGGCTCATAGATCTTACATTCCAGGTTCCAATGGTGTGTTGATCCTTAGAATATTGGATTCGCCGTTCACCACCAGCACCATCGGCTGCTAGCCGTCCTTTTGGCTTTGAGCTAGCTGCGTCATCATGTCTGGGGCTAGTTGAACTCATCCTCTGTTCCTCCCCAGTAGCATTTTGACCATCTTCCGACCTGGGGTCTCATCTTCCGATGGTATACCGACATATCTCTGGTTGTACTGATCCATTTAGTTTTCATGGCAAGAATACTGGGGTGGGTTGCCATTACCTTCCCCAGGGATCGCATTTAGTCTGACCTCTCTGTCATGACCTTCCTGTCTTGGGTGGCCCTTCACGGTTTAGCTCATGGCATCACTGAGGTGCTCAAGCTCCAGCACCACGACAAGGTAACGATCCTTTGCTGAAATTGGATAAGTATGCTTTGTTATAAAATAAGCTCCTTAGTTTTCTTTTTAGGGTATAGTGCAACAACAGTTTAAAGTGAGATATCATGACTGGCTTAATTTCTCTGAATTGCTACTGTCTTGACTGATGAATTGTCCTTATCTAAAACACCATAAATAGCTTAACTGAACTCATTATTTCATCTCTGTCTTAGTTTTCAGTCCCCCATTTTCAAGTGAATTTAGTTTGGTTAATCTTAGGATATGCTTCACCATGTCATTCTGGAGAATGGTTTGATGGGTTTTGAAAGTGAATCCTCTGAGATGTTCTGGATATAACGTGCCAAGTGAAACAGTTCTGTTTTGCAACTGGACCAGCACTGGCACTACTCAACCTTCTTCCAGTTCAGAAAATTTACTTCTGGATACCACTGAACATCTTCCTAGAACAGTATGGTTGGAAGAAGTTTGGCATGGTCCAGATGGAAGCAGTGTTCTGAAATTATTCAGAACAGTTTGTTCCTGGATTGATGAATTTTGCACATCCCTAAATAAATCTATTATTTCATATATAAATGTGTGTCTTAAATACTGAGATTCTGAAATATTAATCTTTGGCTTCAGAAGTTTTTCAGCAGTTGTAACTGCCCCTCTATAATCATACCTTTCCCTCAGTGCAAAGAGGAAAAATTAAACACTTTCATTTGTTCATTTATCTCGTGAAAATGTATAGACAAAAAGTAGATGTCATCAAATTCTTAGCATTATTTAACTGAACAGCCTTATATTGGATAATTCTTTTAAATACTTGGAATAAGTATCCAAAGGAAAAAAAGAATTTGTTAATGTAAATATTTAAACAGTTTATCTCAGATTATTATTGATATAAATAGATGGTAAAAATTCCACTGAACTTATTAGGGAAAGACAAAAAAAATTCAAAATGATTTCCGTGTTAATATCTTAAAGGTATTTCAAGTAGATTAATAAATTATTAAGAAGGTTTTTATCTGAAGGGCAATTCCCTAGATTTTATTATATCTAAATTATTTAGATGAGTATTTTAACTTTCCTGACTTCTACCTTTATCATGGTTCATGTATTTTGACTTCTATTTCTTCATGGGATCCAAGTAATAAAGTCCAAAAACCACTAAGGACACAATTAAAAGCTATTACATCATCATTAGACTCTTCATACATCACAGCAGGGGCTTGTTTCCTGTTTTGTCAAAATGCTATTTTACTTCAAGCATTAACACCTCTGCAAGGCACATTTTGAAATTACTGAGACAGAAGTGTAATTTGACTCTCCTTCTTATGATCAACTGGGATAATCCCAGTCTGCAAATTGTAGCTAAATCTTATTTTTTAATTAATGGGCTAATATGAATTTTAATATTTTAGATAAAGTAATTGCAAATTTTTAAATCATTGGAGTTACTGTAAAAGGAATTTGGATTGTCTAAAACTGAGGAATGTCAGTAAGTTCAATTAAAATGTCTTTTGATTCCACAGCTTGGTTTATATGCATTACCAGCATCTCAAACTTCTGAACTACTATCAGTACTGAAATACATTTTTTGGTGATTCTAAATCTACAATATTTTTATAGACAATTAGTATTTTTGCAGATATTGGTTATTTGCATGAACTTTGCAATAAAGTGTTGGAATACCATGTATTACCAAATCAGTGGTTAAGAGTCTTAAAGAATAAGTATGTTTCTTAGGATCATAAAATGATAGTAAAATGATATTAGTTCTACAGATTTTTTTTTCATGTTTATAAACATTTTCCAAGGTTTGATTGTCAGCTTCATTATTTATTTAATGTAGACACCCAACTCAAAGCAATAATGCTGGAAGTGTAAAATGGTGTGGGGAGTGTTCACGCACACAATAAGGAGTTACCCTGCTCTTGTTCCATTTTGGTTTAATAACCATAACTTTGTTAAACAATTTTGGGAAGTGTAAGGTGGTTTACAAATGGGAACATGATTCTGAATTATATATGAAAAAATGGCATTTATCATTATATGAATGATATGAATCTGTGGGTTTATAAAGCAATAACTACATATTCAAAGTCTTGATAATGGTTTAAAACACTTGCAAAGTTAACTGATAAAGAGTATAATCTAAATCTTTTCTCACCCCCCCCCCGGTTTTATTTGTTTTTGAAACAGTTCTGTTACCATTGAGTGCAGTCATAGGACCCCAGCTGATACAGTGAGTATTTTGCCATCTAGTATGTACAGCTTGATTGACAACCTGTAATATAAACATTAGTCCAAACATGATCTTAAAGTGAAACTCCACCCATGCGAGAAGCCAGCAGTCCTTCTGCCACGCGCCATAAATCGTTTACAGTTTGCTTGTGCCAGTGCATTTGAGAAACAGCTGCACCCTAGGATTAGCAGTTTGTAGAAGGCCTCTGATGAGCTAAATAAGGGCCTTCTGCTCTGGTTGTGAGTGCTGGTAATGGAGAGAGAGCAATAACAGAAGTATTTCCTCAGCACCAAAAGGCTGTTAGTTTTGGCAATGAGGTAGGGGATTTGCATAATGTAGGATAGTGAGTGATGTTGCTCCTTGCTATGAGAGTAACTGTGTGATCATGATCCTTACTCTTGAATTGAGTTGGGATATCTGGTCAGTTGATGCTTTGCATTCTGAGGAGATTAGCTAGTATGGGTAATCAATATTTCATGTAAGACAGCCAGTATCTAGGTAAATGTTACTTTCTAATAAATCAGGTACTGGGTGGCAGGGAAATATTTCTTCGATAATGTTTTGTATTCATGAGCAATGAATTGTCATATGCTCCAGATATTGGGAAGGAGACTTTTATCTCATGTCATAAAAAGCACTATAGTGCAGTTGTTATGGGAACTTCATTCTACCTAGTTTTTCTTCTGGTAGGTTCAGTACATTATTTCTGCTCTCAAGGAATGCCTATGCCTGTATGATGCTCCCTATGTTTAGCAGAGGAGGTCCTGATTTCAGATTTCATTGTATTTAGGACTATATTGGTCTTCATCTGCAGCAGGCTATAGACTGGTGCTATGGAACATCTTTTCAAGGGGTGTGCTTTTGCCCTTGACTATTTTGATATTTTGCAAGCAGCTTAAAATACTTTCAGTAACTACACTGGATATTTTTCATGGTATTATTGTTCTCTGGTTTTCTATATTTTAGTTGTATTTTTAAGTTGAATGCTTTCCTAATTGTATTGTTAGATGATTCAAAATCACTTCAGAATTCAACATATTTGTAATTGATAGCTTTCTGAATGCTCTAAATCATGTCACTTTGTACATTATTTCTGCAAGTACTTGTTCTTATAATTCTTCAAACAGCTATCAGACCAAGCCTGCATCTGAACTGATCTTGTTTTAACTTTTATTGAATTCAGGTTGCTGCTGGAAATTATTTATCCTTGTGGTCAGATATTTCAGAACATATTTTTCCCTTGGTATGTCTCTAGATATATCTGTATTTGGTTGTTAATACTGCAGTTTTGGAGCTTTGCCATTATGGCAGGTAATAGCAAACACTTGTCAATTAGATTCTCATTGTCTCGTTGTTTTTAGTCCCCTTGTTCCTTTAAGAAATCCAGGAATGAATAGATGAATGAATAAACATAATAAAAATTGGAGGTTTCAATCTTGTGTTGTTGGTTAGCTATAATGGTAGTGATTGGCCTAAAGTATAGACCTGTATAGATGACTAAGGAATTGACCTTCATTTTTACCATTTCACCATTTTCTATATCAAGTTACAGAACTTGAGGAAGTCTTCATTTGCTCTTCGTATGCCATTTTGGTTTTGGAACATGGCAGGCTTCACAAGGGGATAAACTGTTAGTAAAGGCTATTACTTAACAATGCTATTGGTTCCATGCTGCAAGGGTAGAGTGGACAAGAAGTGCTATATTGTAATATAGCATGTCCGACACTGAATTTTCTTTCCTTCTCTTCTTGCTTTTTATTATACATTCATTATTGTTCAAAGCACATATTTTTGTGAGTATATTTGTGAAAACATGATATACACAGCTATATCTAGGCAAAATTATTTCCTCTTCCCAGCTTTCATAATCTATAATTTATCACTTTGGGTAAATTAATGATTGTTGATGATTCACATTGTCAAATCATACTCTATACTAACAAGCAAACAATTTTCTAGTTACAATTTTCATCTGAACTTGATTTCCCCTCTCCTTTCTAAATTCTTGGCCATTCTGATGTATTTTTCTTATATTATTTATTAGATTATAAAGATAATTCTGTGTCCTTAACTGTTACCAAATCCTGTTATACTGGGTGTAAACTTTGCCCTACTATTACCCACATCACTAATGATTAGGCTGTGTTTTACTATGGTATTTTTTTTTCTTTTGGTCTATGATTATAATAAAAATAAGTATAGAGGTTTTCTTCTCTTTCTTCAGTAGGTGATGAGATAATACTTTAAAATCTTGTTTGCTAAAATTCAGCAGAAGCTGTATATGCATTTTCAAAGTTTATTCTAATTGTCAACAGTCAAGACTAAAAGTTCGTTTGTGTGTGTTTGTGTATGTAAAATATGAAATACCAGATTTATTTATTTATTTCATCAAATTTATATGGCTGCCCATCTCACAAAAGAGTGACTCTGGGTGGCGTACAATAAAACTATAAAACATAATATATAAAAAAACAATTACTATCCAGAAAATTTAAATCGTGATTAAAGGCTAAGAGAGGGCAGCAGATGTCAGCAACAACAGAGCCACCTCAGTACCTCGCCAGTCCCCTGAGTCCCCCTAGTAGACGGGACCCGTAGCATGCCTCCTCTGCCAGATCTAATGGGACAGGCAGACGTAATTGGAGAGGTGCAATCCCTCAAATAACCCATGCCATGAAGGGCTTTAAAGGCCAAAACCAGCACCTTGAATTGGACCAGAAGCAAACTGGCAACAGTGCAGCTCGTGGAGCAGAGGTGTAACGTGTGCCGTTTTAGAGGCAGACATAACTGCCTGCACCACTGCGTTTTGTAGCCGAAGCTTCCGGATACGCTTCAAAGGCAGCCCTACGTAGAATGCATTACAGTAGTCCAATTGAGAGGTGACTAGGGCATGAGTGACTGTGAGCAGAGCCTCCAGTATAGGAATGGGTGCCACTGGCGCACAACACAAAGCTGTGCAAAGGCCCTCCTAGCCACAACTGCCACCTCTTCCTTGAGCAGGAGTCATGAGCCCAGGAGGGCCCCGAGATTGCACACTGGGTCTGTCTGGGGCAGTGCAACTCATCCAGCACCAAAGATGGCCTAATCTTAGAACTGGCGGGCCCCAAAACCCAAAGCCACTCAGTCTTGCCAGCGTTCAGCTGAAGCCTGCTGCTCCCCATCCAGACTCCCACAGCCTCCATTATTCTTAATGTCAACAGCCAGGACTAAAAGTGTGTGTGTGTGCGTGTGTGTGTGTGTGTGTGTCTGTATATGTGTGTGTAAAATATGAAATACCAGATTCCTTGAAAACCAAATTGATGTCAGATTCTGATTTTGGGTTATAAGATTTTTAGTAACTGCCAGAAACACAACTTGCTACATATACATGTATATAAACGTCTGTAGGTTATCCAGTAGAAAGAATTTTTTATGGACTGCTTTGTATTGCTTGGTTATAGTGATGTGCCCTTCTGCCTCCAGAACATCAATTCCAGCTTCAGAACACATCATTCCAAATATACCACAGGTGGTTCATTCTTGAAGTGGCTTGTTCCCTCTTGAAGAGGGAATTGGCCTATTTTCTAGTCAGAATAGACATTCTGTCATTGGATCATTTTGACTTCAAAGAGTTTTGTACATCTCTGATGTACTTTCAGTTAAGTACAGGAAGAGAATCATATTCTAAAAGTAAACGTGTAAATTGTAGCTGTGTCACAGTATTCAACCTCTACTGGGCGGTATTTATAATTTTTAAGTATTACTTATACCAAGGCTCATCAGAATAATCTTTGGAAGCTCGGTCATGAATTCGGCTTGCAATTTTCTTGCTCTGTGGATCCATTTGGAGATAATCAGTGTATGAAGGAATTTGGTTTGCAATATTAGAGAAGTACAGAGGATTAATAAATGAGTGAAAAAGAGAGAAATAGCTAAGTTATGTATCTGTTAGATGAAGAGAAAGAAGGATGTAATAGTCTGATGGTCTGATATTCTTGAGTGGAGTTGATGAATCCATGCAGGAAAGTGGAAGTGTAGATTAAATTTTGAATGAAAATGCTAAAATGTATGTCAGAAAGTATGAATTGGGATCATCAAGATTGTTGTGAGTACATCAAGATTGTTGTGAGAGCCAGTTTGGTCTAGTGGTTAAGGCAGCGGGCTAGAAACCAGGAGGCAATTAATTCTAGTCCCAGTTTAGGCATGAAAGCTTGCTGGGTGACTTTGGGCCTGTCACTCTCTCTCAGCCCAACTCACCTCACAGGGTTGTTGTTGTGGGGAAAATAAGAGGAGGAAGGAGTATTAGGTATGCTCCCCTGCCTTGAGTTATTTGTAAAAATAATTAAGGTGGGATAAAAAAAAACACATTTTTTTTAAAAATAGGACATTAGGAATCCAGAGGATGGAGACTGATACCTGTAATGCTCCACTGCATTACAGGCATATTAATGGAAGAACCAAAGATGGGTTTTGAAAAAAATTGCACAACATTCAGAGGAAAAATTATTCTTTTAAGTGATACAAGTGGATGGGTGAAAGTGAAACACAAGTGTACAGAAAAAGTGATTGGCACATTCAGAAGAAACCCAATAACAGATTTCTTTTCGGCATAATTTCCTAATTATTTTTGGTTTGGTTTCAGCATCTCTTCTTGGCATGATTTGTCCTGGCATCCAGTTTGCTTTCTTCTCTTTCTTCATTTTTGGCAGTCTCTTTTCACATATAGCCTTAACAACTCCTTTAAGTACATTCCATAATTCCTCTGGTTTTCTATCAATAAGATTCAGGACTTCAAAGTGATTGCTGATATTCTCCTTGAAAATGGTGGGTATAGGTTCAAGTTCGTATCATGGCTTTTTTCTTCTTTACTTAACTTAGATCTTGCACATGAGTAGTTCGTGATTTGTTCCATAGTCAGCACCTGGCCATGTCTTTGATGCTATAATTGAGCTCCTCTACATCCTTTTAGCAATAATTTAGACAATTTGATTTCTGTGTATTCCATCAGATGTCATGCGCTGCCTACCTCCGAGTAATACACAGACGCTGATTCCGATGAAGCAGGCTCTGGTTTATTCACAGTGTAGATACAGTGATAGAAAAAAGCTGAGAGTGACAGGAGCGCGCCGGTGCGGAGTTTAAATACCCCGCGCTGGTCAGCGCCCCCTCACTCGCGGTTACGTCACCCCCCTTTGTCCAACACGCGGTCTTGCCGGTAGGTGAGGGGTTGCGAGGCCCCGCTGGCGCTCCGGGATCGCCCATCATCGGTTTCCCTATTCCTCCGGTGATTGCTGTCAGCTGGGCGATCTTCGTTGCGCTAGCGCTAACAGCTTGGGTGTGCCTCGCGATCCGCTTAGCCATTGTCTCTTGTCCTTTAGTCTTTGTAAGTTGATGGCTACTTATCTTGAGCCCCTTCCCCTGTTTCCTTGTTATTGTCATGTGTGCCATTGCGCTGATGTCTTCAGCTCAACGGCACTCATGACATCAGATGATGTCCATGTATAGAGACATCATTTCGGTTGTTTGAACACAGCATTAGTTATGAAGAAATTGATAAGTTGCTCTCCTTCATTTCGGCTTCCTAAGCCATACAGTCCAGCTACATTTTCCTCTTTAATGTTTCCAACTTTGGCATTCCAATCTCTAATTACAAGCAGCACATCTTGCTTGCATGTTCTGTCAATTTCAAGTTGAACTTGATCATAAAACCTACCAACCTCCTCCTCTTCTACATTGGTGGTTGGAGCATAAACTTGAATGATTGTCATATTCAAGGGTTGTCCACAAAGTCTAATTGATGTTATTCGGTTATTGATTGCATTGCAGCCAAGTACTGTTCTTGCTATACCCTTCCAAACTGTAAAAGTAACACTGTTCCTTCTTTATTTTCATGTCCTGAGTAATAAACGGTATGATCTTCTGACTGAAAGTTTCCTATCCCGGTCCACCTCAATTTGCTGATGCCTGAGTAGTAGTTAGTAGTTTCATTTCATCTTTTCACTGTGTTGAGCTTTCCCACGTTCATGTTTCTTACATTCCATGTTCCTGCTATAATTCTGTCTTTGCAGCTTCAGATTTTCTTTTCCTGTTTGGCAACATCAGCAACTAGATGTCCAAAAGGCCTTATTTCAGCCATGTCATAAATATCTTTAGTACTCTGGAAGATCCTCAGTTGCATGTTGAATGCCATCTGACCTGAGATGCCCATCATCTGGCACTATATTGTGAGTTATGTTATATTTGCTATCCTTTTGGTTTTCTTGGTAAAAATACAGAAGTGGTTTACCATTGCCTTTTTCTGTGCAGTATGAATTACCTTTGCCATTATCACTAAAATGATTATCTGCCTCCAGCATCTTCCTATAGTGCTGCTGCCCTATACTGCTGCTGCCCAATATAGGTGCCTGCTTGCTTTAGCTGGGCAGCTGGGATGACCTTCACACTTTGAGTGACCCAGCTGGGAACATATACTGCTGTACTATATATACTATTGGCATACATTCCCAATGGTCTTTGCTCATCCCTCCCAGGAACACACACAAACCCTGCCACAATGAGGTAGCACAGCAGGACTTGGGGTAGGGGTGTGTGAAGTAGGTGAAGAGGGTTAAACAAGAAGTATCCGGAAGTGTGAATGGAATTAAAAGCAGTGAAATACTTTATGATGAAACTGAAGTGAGAGAAACCTGGAAGAAGTTCAATATTGAACAGACCAAGACAGGTATACATAATGACACCTTTGTGGTTTATTGAACTTACCAATAAATGTATAAGGAATGTTTGTGATTACATTTCAGGTGTGTTGGTTTGGGGCATGAATGTGTTGTACTTTTACATTCAGATGATTCTCCCTTGGCTAGAATTGAAAGCAGGATTATAACAGAAAATATTATTGAAAAAATATTATTGAACTAGGTGATGATGGCATTGTTCTTAAAAGTATCAAATCCTTTCAGGTTTTTTTATTATCTCTTAACTTTATTAATTTATTTAAATAAACATAAAATTACATACAAACAATAATATCTTACAATACAAAAAAGAGAAGAAAAAAAAGAAGAAGAGAGAAGGGGGGGCAAGAAAATAAATAAATAAATGGGGTGACATGAAAAATAAATAAATAAATAGAAAGATTAGGGTTTCCAACTTTCTAGACGGTACAGCTTAGTATCCTAGTGTGTTTTTTTCCCCTTAATTCTCTAAATTGCCTTCATTAATTCTAATAAGAGATTAAACAATTAAAGTAGTTTGCTATTTACATACTATATATTCATATTAACTTTTTGAGTCCATTCCATATATTTAAAAAAGGGTGTCCAGTCCTTTTGAAAATCTTCCATATTTTTATCGTTTAATTGGTCCGTTAGTTTTGCCATTTGTGCCAAGTTTAGGGATTTAAATATCCATTCTTCCACAGATGGGATTAATTCTTCTTTCCACTTTGCAGCGTAGATAATTTGGGCCGAAGTAATCAAATACAGTAGAAGTTTTCCATAGTTTTTTTTCCAAATCTTTCTTCATAAAGCCCAATAAGTAGAGTTCCGGTACTTTATCAATGTTAACTGCCAACATTTTACAAATTATATTACGTATAGATGACCAATTTTTTTTCACTTTTTTACAGGTCCACCACATATGGTATAAAGTTCCAATTTGTTTTTTACATTTCCAACAAACATTTGACGTATTTTGAAACATTTTCGATAATTTTTCAGGGGTAGTATACCACATGTACATCATTTTATAAAAAATTTCTTTTAAGTTATAATTTAATGTAAATTTTAATCCCTTAGTCCACATTCTTTCCCAAACATCGTATTCAATATTATATCCAAAATTTTTCTCCCATTTGTTCATACATTGCTTAATTTGTACATTTAGTATTCTCATTTGTAATAACATTTTATATATTTTAGAGATCATGTGGTCATTATTAGCATAGATTTGTTCATCCCACCAAGATAGTTTTTTTGTAAATTTGTAACTTTTGGCATCTATTTTAAATTGTTCTTTTAATTGAATATATGTAAACCATTGACATGAATATCCTTCATTTTCTAGTTCTTCTCTTGTTTTCATTGTAAATTTGGTCCCTTCAAATTTTATTAAATCCAAATATTTTAGCCACTTATGGTTACCTGTCATGTTTCCCATTTCAATGTTCTGTTAACATTGTAACGTTTCACATGTCAACTCCTTTCCCATGTTCATTCGGCTGTTCAGGGTTTTTCCATTCCTCCGCCCTCCGTTGTTTTGGAGCCTTGGAATGTGTGTTTGGGTTTGTGCTCCTGTTCAAGGTTACTTTCCCAGGCGTGTGTAACGGTTCCTAGCACCTGGGAGGGGGTGCGCACTGACGGGTGATTGGGGCGGGACTGGCTCACAGGCAAAGCTTTAAGTTTGTATTTGGCGCGCTTTTGCTCATTCTCAGCTTTCTCTGTATTTGCATACTATTCCTTTAATAAATCAGTTATCTTTAAGCCCGAGCTTGTGAGACTGAGTATTTGGGATTAGGCAACCACTACATAAAGCTGAGAATCATTTCAATCATCTTCCGCTAGCCCCATCCAAACGTTGGATAAGAGGGAGCGCTAGCGATGACCGACCAACAGCTGCGCATGAGTGAAGGGAGCGAGGAAGAGCAGGATTCGACAAGGACCCGGCCCGTTCTAACTTCGAGAGCGCAAAAAGCTAGCCACGCTAAGGGAGTTCATTGACAAAAACCTGGCTAGGGGTTTCATTGAACCTGCTAACTCCCCGGTAGGGGCTCCTGTCCTCTTTAGACCAAAAAAGGATGGCTCATTGAGGCTTTGTACCGATTTTCGCGGGCTCAATGTGGTCTCAATATTAAATAAATATCCTTTGCCCTTGATCAAAGATATGTTATCACATCTGGCCAGAGGCAAAATCTTCTCAAAACTAGATTTGAGAGAAGCCTATTTTCGTATTCACATAAGGGAAGGGGATGAGTGGAAAACGGCGTTTAACTGTCCTCTCGGGGCTTTTCAATACAAAGTCTTACCCTTTGGTTTGTCGGGGGCGCCTGGGGTTTTTATGCAACTAATCAATGAGGTCTTGCATGACCACCTATTTAAGGGAGTACTTGTGTATTTGGATGATGTATTGATTTATACTGAAACCATGTCAGAACATATTCACTTGGTGCGTCAGGTGCTGGCTAAATTGAAAAAAGCAGAGTTGTATGCTAAACTGTCTAAATGTGCCTTCCATCAATCACAAATTGATTATCTAGGATATAGAATTTCCGCTAAGGGCATTGAAATGGACCCTGCTAAAGTGGAAGCCATTGTGGCATGGGAGCCTCCCCGTACCAGGAGACAATTACAAAGTTTCCTTGGATTCGCCAATTTCTATCGGGCATTTGCCCAAAATTTTGCTGAAATCGCCCTCCCCCTCACTGAACTATTGAAAACTAAGGCGCAGGGGGATACGCGGCGTTCAAAAAACCCAGGAGCGCTCCTTAAATGGACTCCAACCTGTCAACAGGCATTCGAAGCGCTCAAACAAATCTTCACCACTGAACCAATTCTACAGCATCCAGACCCTGCCAAACCATTCATTGTACAAGTGGATGCTTCTGATTTCTCAATCGGAGCACTCCTGCTGCAATCTGACCAATCTGGCGACTTAAAACCCTGTGCTTACCTCTCCCGCAAGTTCACCGAAACAGAGAGGCGATGGCATGTTTGGGAAAAAGAGGCTTTTGCTGTAAAAACTGCTTTAGAGACTTGGCGACACTTATTAGAAGGGACTTCAAACCCTTTTGAAGTCTGGACTGACCATAAGAACCTGGAGGCACTAAGCACCAGTCGTAAACTCAGCCCCAAACAGCTTCGCTGGGCTGAGTTTTTCAGCCGCTTTGACTTCACCCTTAAATTCATACCAGGCAAGAAAAACTTTTTAGCTGATGCGCTCTCCCGCCGACCCCAAGATGCTGGCCCAGGGCCAACGGTCCAAGGTACCGTCTGGACCGAAAAACAATTGAGTTTGGCAGCGGTGATGCGCAGTCAGGCGCGAGCGCATCAAACGCAAACTCCAGCCGCCCCGCCTCCCAGCCGCTCGCCGCACTTGCCAGTTCCATCGGATTTGCAACAACAGTTGCTCCTCCACCTTAAAACTGACACTTGGTTACAAACAAATCAAAACATTGTAACTTTCACCGACGATTTTGCTTGGCGCAACGATCGTCTCTATGTGCCTGAGGCTTTGCGAAAAACAATCCTCCAGCGCTGCCACGATGACAAGCTGGCTGGGCATTTCGGTTATTTAAAAACACTCCACCTCGTGCGGCGACAATTCTGGTGGCCAACGTTACTCAAAGACCTTAAAGCCTATGTCACAGCATGCCCTGTTTGTGCAGCAACTAAGCGCAAACCAGGCAAACCTCAGGGTCTCCTTCAACCTGTCGCCACCCCATCAGTCCCCTGGCAAGACATATCCATGGACTTTATCGTTGACCTACCCCCCAGTCAACGAAAAACCGTCATTTGGGTGGTCAAAGATTTTTTCTCGAAACAAGCCCATTTCATTCCATGCGCTTCTATCCCCACCGCGCAACAACTGGCATGCCTCTTCCTCGTTCACGTGTACCGCCTTCACGGTATCCCCGCCCGTTTGGTGAGTGACAGGCACACAATTTATGTCGCAATTTTGGCGGGCATTTTAAAACTACTGGGCACCAAGCAAGCCCTCTCCACCGCATGGCATCCGCAGACGGACGGCTCTACAGAGGCGGTTAATTCTACGCTTGAACAATATTTGCGAGCTTTTGTCAATTACCAACAAGACAACTGGGTCGACCTACTCCCTTTTGCAGAAGTCGCTTATAACAATGCCTTACATCAAAGCACTGGCCAGGTTCCCTTTAAAACTGTCTTCGGTCGGGACTTCGTCCCAATACCTGGACTCCCTCATCCACAACCCCTACCAGCCTCCCTCACTGACTGGGCTGACTCTCTCAAAGAATCATGGCTAAACATTCAGCAAGCTCTGCTCCATGCCCAAACCACTTACAAACGTCATGCTGATGCAAAGCGCTCACCTGAACCTGCTTTTACTGTAGGGGACAAAGTCTACTTGTCAACCAAGTTTATCAAGTCACCACAACCTTCCAAGAAACTTGGCCCTAAGTTTGTGGGTCCTTTTCCTATTGTCGCACAAATTAACCCTGTTACTTTTAAACTTGACTTGCCCCACAACCTAAAACATTTACATCCTGTTTTCCATTGTAGTTTACTCAAGCCCTACCTGCCGTCGGATCGCTGGCATCCCCAACCCATTCCACCACCTCCTCTGATGATTGATAACCAGCAACACTTCGAGGTGACAGACGTCCTGGACTCTTGCCGCCAGCGCTCCACTTTACAGTACCTCGTTCGTTGGAAACATTTCCCTCATCCTGAATGGGTGGCTGCCCCTGATGTAAACTCCCCTCGTCTAGTGGCACGCTTTCACTCTGCCTACCCTGACAAACCGGCTCCGTAGCATTGTTTGGGGGGGGGGGCGATATGTCATGTTTCCCATTTCAATGTTCTGTTAACATTGTAACGTTTCACATGTCAACTCCTTTCCCATGTTCATTCGGCCGTTCAGGGTTTTTCCATTCCTCCGCCCTCCGTTGTTTTGGAGCCTTGGAATGTGTGTTTGGGTTTGTGCTCCTGTTCAAGGTTACTTTCCCAGGCGTGTGTAACGGTTCCTAGCACCTGGGAGGGGGTGCGCACTGACGGGTGATTGGGGCGGGACTGGCTCACAGGCAAAGCTTTAAGTTTGTATTTGGCGCGCTTTTGCTCATTCTCAGCTTTCTCTGTATTTGCATACTATTCCTTTAATAAATCAGTTATCTTTAAGCCCGAGCTTGTGAGACTGAGTATTTGGGATTAGGCAACCACTACATTACCTGTTGTTTCTCGCCTTACAAAAGCTTCTTGTGGGGAAATCCATAGTGGTATTGTCGATGTTAAAATAGATTTATATTTTTCCCAAATTTTAAGAATAGACGGTCTAATACAATGATTGTTAAATGTTTTATTTACTTTCAATTTGTTATACCATAAAAAGCCGTGCCATCCAAATTTTAAATCATGCCCTTCTAAATTTAGTAATTTATGATCTTGTAGGGTGATCCATTCTTTTAACCATAATAGACCACGTGCCTCATAATATAGCCTGAAATCGGGAAGACCCAAGCCTCCTCTTTCCTTATCTTCTTGTAGTAATTTAAATTTAATTCTTGGTCTTTTCCCTTGCCAAATAAATTTTAAAAGATCTTTTTGCCATAATTTAAAAATTTTATCAGTTATAAATATTGGAATAGTTTGAAATAAAAATAGCATCTTCGGCAGAATATTCATCTTAATTGCAGAGATTCATCCCATAAGTGATAAATTTAATTTTTCCCACCTCAATAAATCTTGTTTAATTTCCTTCCATATTTTAACATAATTATTTTGGAATAAATCACTAGTTTTGGCTGAAATCTCTATCCCTAGTTATCTAACTTTTTTAACATTATTAAATCCTGATTTAATTTCTAATACATTCTGATTATTTTGTGGCATATTTAAATTTATCATCTTCGTTTTTTGATTATTTATTTTAAAACCAGCTAATTCTCCATATTCTTGTAGTGTCTTTAATAAGTAATCAATTGATATTAACGGGTTTTGTAAAGTGTTAACTAAATCATCCGCAGAGGCTCTTAATTTATATGTTTCTTGTTTAATCTTTATCCCTTCAATTCGATGATCCTTTCTGATAGCTTCTGTTAGAACCTCCAATACCAATATAAATAATAAAGGAGATAGCAGACAACCTTGCCTTGTTCCTTTTTCTATTTGACATTCTTGTGTTATCTCTTCATTGATCACAATTCTGGCTTTTTGAAATGTATAAATTGATTTTATTGCTTTTATAAATATATCGCCAAAATCCATCAATTCTAAAGTCTTAAGCATAAAATTCCAATTTAGATTGTCAAAAGCTTTTTCAGCATCTAAAAATAACAACATAATCTGTTTTTCATTATGAAATTGAGCATACTCTATTATATTTAAAACTGTCCTTATATTGTTTTTTATGTATCTTTGGGGTAAAAAACCATTTTGATCATAATTAATTATTTCTTGAAGTATTGTTTTTAGTCTTCCAGTTAAAATTAAAGTAAATATTTTATAGTCATTGTTTAATAACGAAATAGGTCTATAATTTTTGCATAGTGACAGGTCTTGTTTTTCTTTTGGGATTAGTATGATATTTGCCTCTGACCAAGATTTTGGTATTGGATTTCCTAACAGAATCGCATTCATTAAATCTTTAAGTGGTAACAAAATTTGATCTTGAAAATATTTATAATAACCTGCTGAAAATCCGTCTGGACCTGGAACTTTGCCTGTTTTCAATTTTCTAATTGCCTCTATAATTTCCTGGGTTGTGATGGGATTATTAATTAATACTTTTTGGTCTTTAGTTAATTTCTTTAAATTTTGTTTTAATTAATAGTTCTCAATTTTATCAATTGAAATTTCTTGTTTCTTATATAGATTTGTAAAGAAATTATGAAATGCCTTTTTAATTTTTTCATTATCAACTAATTCTTTCCCATTTTCTCAAATTTTAGTAATTTTTTTTCCTTTTCTTAATTTGTATGCTAGCCATTTTCCAGCTTTTTTAGCATATTCAAAATTTCTTTGTTTAATATATCTCAATTTTCTTTCAATTTCATCTGTTCTATGTATTTTTAATTGCTGCTGTAAAGTTTTTATTTGATGGTTTATACCTTCATCTGATGGTCTTATTTGAAGATTTTTTTCTTTTATCTTAATTTGATCAAGAACTGTTTGAATTTTTTGTTGTGTTTTCCTCTTTAAGCAACTATTTAAATACATAAAATATCCTCTCATATATGCCTTGCTAGTATCCCATACTGTCCCAATACTCACTTCATTATTTAAATTCCATTCAAAGAATTCTTTTAATTTCTTTGGCAATCTTCTACAAGTTCTTTATTTCTCAACAAAGTTTCATTTAATCTCCACCTATAACTTTTTGGGTGGAGTTTTATAGCCAATTGAACTGGATTATGATCTGAGAAGGATCGGGGGAGAATTGATACATTTAAAATTTTATTTGCCAAATTTTTAGATACCCGTATCATATCGATCCTGGAGAACCATTTGAATCTGTCTGAATAAAATGTATAATCTCTAGCCGTACTGTTTTTATATCTCCAGGCATCTACAATAGCCAAATTTTCTGACATATCAAAAAAAGATTGGGGCAATTTTCCTTGATTTTTTTTTATTTGTTGTTCAGATTTTCTGTCAATAATTGGTAAGGTAACTCTGTTCCAATCTCCCATCATAATCCAATTGTTATAAGATAATTCGGAAAGTTCATTTAATAAATTTTGATAGAATTTATTCTGATTATCATTAGGGGCATATACTCCAACCAATATTGCTTTAGAGTTTTGTAGTTCTAATTCTATTATTAAATATCTCCCATTTTTATCAACACTTATTAATTTAGGATTTAGATGGGGCTTTACATATATTGCAATTATATTTTTTTTTCATTTGCTGCTATAAATTCATTTCCTAATTTGTTATTTACCAGATATTTACTATCTTTTTTCGCAATATGAGTTTCTTGAAGACATATCTTGTTTTAATTTGTATAAATAGTGAAAAACTTTTTTCCTTTTAGCTGGGGTATTGGCTCCATTTATATTCCAGGAAAGGCATTTTAATTCACTCATTGGAAAGGAGTATTGCAAATTCTTTAGAACTTGAAGCTAGTTCCTCTGCACTTTGTTCCTCTATATTTAAATGTTTCACTTTACTTTCTTTACTTTCTGGCCTTTACCTTCTATCTGTTTCTGATTCTAAATCTTTCTTATATTTTCTGAGAAATTCCTGAGCCTTAAAAATAGTATTCAATTTATATCTTTGTTGTTGGAATGTGACATTCACTCCTTCCAGTACTTCCCACCTAAAGGGGATTTTATTTCTTTTAAGGACTTCAATAAGAAAGAAATAGTCTTTTCTTTTTTAATATTCTCAGTGGTATGTCAATATCATAATATCCTCTCCTTTGATAATAATTTTTTTCCCCCAGGAGGCCTGTATTATCAATTCTTTGGTCTTCTTCCTCGCAAATTCAATTATTATATCTCTTGGTTTCCGGTTAATTTTTGCATATTTCGAATTAACTCTGAATATCTTTTCTATATCTTCTTCTAACCTTTCTTCCTCCCATTCAATTAAACTTGCAAGCATTTGAACCACTATTTCTCTTATTTCTGCCTCTTTTTTTTCAGGTACATCTCTAAGTCTAACACAAAGTTCCTTTTCTTTTAACTCTAACACAGTTAATCGGTCTAATTCTATATTGTTTTCTACTTCTAATTTCTCCACTCTTTCTCTTACCTCTTGAATGTCTGCTTTTATTCTTTTGTCCATTGTCTCTATCTTATGATCTAACCTTTTTTCAAAGCCATCTATTTTCTCCTCTAATAGTTGCGTTAAATTTTGAGTAATATTTTGAATTGTTTTTTGCGTAAAATCTTCAAACGTAGCTTTCAACCATTCTCCTTCTCCGGCTTCTGAGCCTCTCCTATTCTGTCTCCTTGTGTTCATTTTGTTCTTGTAAAAATCTTTATTTACCTATCTTAATCACTACACCTAATGTTATATTTATCTATATAAAACAATGTATAATATTTATATCAAAACATACAGAGCATACAATTCAAAATAATCTTATAAACATCTGCAATATAGTCCAATATGGTGTTATAAATTAATTAATTAATTCAGTTCCTTTTAAGTGAGGACTGGCAGTAAAGTTTTTTTTGTCTCCAAAGCATAGAAAAGTTTTTTTTCCCTCCGCTTAGAAAGTTTCTTCTTTTTCACTTTTGTAGTCAAAAGTTGTTATTTCTTTTACTAGAGATGAAGGGGGCTGCAGAATTGCCTAGATAGCTAGGCTACTCACGCGGGTTCTACAGATGTGCCTCCAGGCTTCCTGGCTGCTTTGTTGTTGCGGCGAAAGTGAAGTATTGAAATAGAAAGCAAAGCTTTCGCCTGCCGCTCCGAAGCCACTGGAGTCTTTCGCCGGCAGCGCTCCTTTTCTAGCGCTGCCTACGAGGTCTGCCCGTCCCTCTCCGACTCCGCAGAACTCTCAATCTCCGCGTGGTAGATATTAATTTTTCCAAGCTGTTACAAGGCTCAACCAGCCGCCGTACTCCTTCACCGGAAACCACAATCCTTTCAGTTTTTTTGAGCTTGTTTCATTCATTTTTTCCTATTTGTAGGCATCTTTCTAGAATGTAATTTCTCTCTTTTTTTGGATACCCTTAGCTAAACAGGAACTGGTTCTACTATTCAGTATGGTGCTGGGCTGGAAACCAGGAGACTGTGAGTTCTAGTGCCTTGGGCATGAAAGCTGGCTGGTTGAGCTTGGGCCAGTCATTCTTTCTCAGCCCAACTCACCTCACAGGTTGTTGCTGTGGGGAAAATAGTATTAGGTTTGTTCGCTGCCTTGAGTTATTTATAAAAATAATAAAGGCAGGATAAAAATAAAATAAAATAATAAATGGTTTTTGATTCCTTCTATCATAGATACACAGTATCTAATGTCTAGAAGCTGAGCATCCTAGGTAATGCTGGCTGAAAATATCAGAATAGCAGAGAGATGCCCAAACAGAATGTGGAAAATGTTCTTTAGGTTTCAACTACATTTTCTTCTGAATGTAGCTTCATGTCTAGTGAGGACAAGCATGGGATGTACCAATGTACTGAAAAAATTGGTTAGTTTTTAAAAAATATTTCTAGGCCAGCTTTAAGGGCTTAAGTCCTTCAACAGCAGCTGTTTAAAAACATAAACATCACACATTAGTAAACAAAATCCAGAAACCCTGTAATAAAAAGCAGCTCAGGAGGTGACATGTGATTGGGTCCAGGTGATGGTTAATACATCCTTGAAGCAGGGGTGTTCCCGGCTGCCTTTAAAGAGGTGTTGATGCACGCCCCCCTCAAGAAACCATCGCAGGACCATACCGTTCTGGACAATTTTCATCCAGTCTCCCATCTCCCCTTCTTGGGTAAAGTGGTTGAGAAAGTGGTGGCTTTAACAGCTCCAGCGGGTTCTGGAGGAAATGGATTATCATACCCCTTTCAGTCAGGTTTCAGGCCTGGATATGGGACAGAAACAGCATTGGTCGCACTTATGGATGACCTCTGGTGGGAGCGGGATGGGGGCAGTGCATCCATCCTCGTTCTTCTTGGCCTCTCAGCGGCTTTCTATACCATCGACCATGGTATCCTTTTGGGTTGGCTCAGGAAGTTTGGGGTGGGCGGTGTGGTCCTGCACTGGTTCACCTCCTTCCTCCAGGGCCAGTCCCATTCAGTGGTGATAGGGAGCGAGAAGTCTGACCCTCGACTCCTCCTTTGTGGGGTGCCACAGGGTTCAGTTCTCTCTCCGTTCCTTTTCAACATCTACATGAAACCCCTGGGTGAGATCATCCATCACCACAGGATGAGGTAACATCAATATGCTGATGATACCCAATTGTACATCTCCATTCCGGGTGAGGTAAGTGATGCTGTGACTGCCCTCTCTCGGTGCCTGGGGGCTGTAGGGTCCTGGATGGGGAACAACAGGCTTCAGCTGAACCCAGGTAAGATGGAGTGGCTGTGGGTTAATGGCGCTTCCATATCTGGGACTTTGTCATCTTTAGCTCTGGATGGGGTTGCACTGCCCTAGACAGACCTGGTGCGTAATCTGGGGGTCCTCCTGGACTCACAGCTGCTGCTCGAAAAACAGGTGGCAGCCGTGGCCAGGAGGGCCTTTGCGCAACTTGGTGTTGTGCGCCAATTACACCCTTTCCTGGATTGGGAGGCCCTTTGAACAGTCACTCATGCCCTTGTTATCTCTCACATAGACTATTACAATTTGCTCTACATGGGGCTACCCTTGAAGAGTATCCGGAAGCTACAGCTGGTCCAGAATGCAGCAGTAGGGGTTATTTTTGGTGCCCCTAAATCAGCACACATAACACCTTTACTCCACAAGCTGCACTGGGTACCAGTCTGCTTCTGGGTCCAATTCGAGGTGTTGGTTATTAACTTTAAAGCCCTGCCTGGCATGGTGCCAGGCTACCTGTGGGACCGCCTTTTCCCCATTATATCAGCCCACCCCACCTGATCATGCAGAGAGGGCATGCTGCGGACCCCGGCTACAAGAGAATTCTGTTTGGCGGGATCCAGGAAGCGGGCCTTCTCTGTAGTAGCTCCCGCCCTGTGGAACACGCTGTCCCTGGAGGTGAGGTTTCCCCATCGCTCCTGACCTTTCGGAGGAACCTGAAGACCTGGTTCTGCTTTCTTGCTTGGGGTGGAAAGGGGAGTAGCTCCACTTGGGGATGGCTGGCACCGTAGAGTGCTCCTTGCCTACATGGACTGTGTTACATCCTGCCAGTTGGACTTTATTTTTACTCCTATCTTCATAGTTTTTATTAATGGTGTTTATATTTTTATATATTGTCTTGTATTTTATATTTACTTTTTTAATTGATTACTCTTGTTGTAAACCGCCCAGAGTCCCTCTGGTGAGAGGAGATGATGACAAATTTGATAAATAAAAATAAAATAAAAACTGCCAAAGCAAGCTAATTAAAATGGAGAAAACCCAAACAGTCCAATAAATTTCTCTGAAAGACCAGAGAAAGAAATAGATTTTCAAACTTTTAAAAGGGTTTGCTGTAAATAGGCTTGCCCAAATAGCGAACCATTTCAGAGCTGTGGAGTCACTGTACAAAATATCCTCTTTTGTGATGGTTAACTTTGCAGCTTTCAAGATGGCAAGTGAGAAGCACCTCTTTACTGATCTGAATGAGACACCTTGGTGTGTGTTGTTGTACTGATACTAACCACTTAACATTTTCAAGTTTAAATTGTATGAATTGTTGGCTTTTTAAAGTTGTTTTTTGCTCTGTAGTGAAACACCCATGAGGACTAGTAACTTTAAAAATAAGAGGGGAAAAAGCTACATTATGCCCTGAAATGTAACAAGATTCTACATGCTGTCTGCCGCCTGCCCCCGGGTTAACCCAATGAGTCAGACAAGCCTTTTACTCTATTTGTTTAGCAGGTAAGGCATGGCTTATATCAGATAGATTTCTAACTCACTCTCTCCTGCTTCTGGGTGTTCGCTGCTGTTGAAAGTGATGACACCCCCACACACACACATTAAAATACAGTTTTAATGTTGCATCATGTTGGTTTTCTGTCTGAATTAAATTAATCATATGTTGGCTGAAGAGCTGTGATCTCCCTGATTTAACTAACAGTAATTTATTCAGCAGCAGCTGCAGCATCTCTGTGAACCTATAGTAACAGCTTCTCTCTCTCTCTCTTTTAATGGAAGATAATGCCTTCTCAAGCACAGCAGTTCTTATTCCTGCCTATGTCTTATTGAAAAACATTCAGAGGCACTGGAAGCAATGAAGGTAGATATGGGTAGGTTAGGAGGCATGAGAGAAATAGTGGGCATACAAGTGAGTTTAGTTTTCCTTGTCTTGCTCTTTGCCCAGCTGTATATAGTAAGTTAGCAGTACGTGTCTCTTCTTATTCCTATGAAAGTAGACTTTGTTCTCTGGAGACTGCTAATCATGCCCCATGGGGGTGTAATCAGTTATAAGGTATTTAATACGTGCAGGCAGGAACAGGCTGCCTGGCCAGGCTGGCAGATTGCAACACTACAATTATAAAGGGCCCCTTTCCCTAGCTCTGCCCCCCCCCCCCACCAGTGGCAGGATGAGGGCCATGCCCTGAGATGCTGTAAAACATACAAAGAATAGATGTGGGTGGGAGCCGGTAAGCTGCAGAAACACCTCCCCTGTGCTTCCGTGTCTGTTGCTTCCCTGATCACCTGGATTCTGGGTGAATTGCAGCCTTGATAGACAAGACAGCTGAGGCTTGTGAATTAGGAGGTGGATGACTGTATCGGTAGAGGGGTTTCTCCCTGTTTCTGGCTTTTTCCCTCTGACATGTGCTTGGAAATGAGGAAAAGTATTTTGGTAGGATATGATGAATCTCAGTAACTTGGGATGTAAGTATGACCATCCCACAAATTCCTGTTCCCTGTCTTAATACAAATAAGATGGTGCCATTGTGTTCGTGTCCTGAGCCTCTTTCCTTGTTAGTCTTTGAATTGGTGAAAAAGTGTTTTTCGGAGTGATTGCTGAAGAATGTACAGTAGTTGCACTGGAACATACGAAGTTGTGAACTGATTCTGTTTGCCTTGCCAATGTGTTCCAGCCTGCTCCTGCTCTTTACAGCATTCCAGTTTAGGCTTCTTGCCTGTAAAAGGAGTTGTGTCATTAATTTCCTACAAGGTCATTTCTTGTCAGTCCTGGATTAAGTACAGGCCCTTTGATGAAAAAAACCCACAACCAGCAATTCAAATCCACAAGCTTAAAAGCAGAACATGTGCGAGGAAAATTAAGGAGGGAGGTTTGCTGTTCAGCTTTATCTGAGTTTGTCAGAGAGATAGGCAGTAGCTCTTCCTGAAATAAACTTGCCTCTTTCAGTAATGTCCTTTTATTGTGTATTATTAGTGCAGTCCACTCACATTATCCTGTGTATTATGGACAGCTGTTTGTACATGACAAAAATGGTAACCATTCATTTATAATGGAGTTATAAGGCTTCTTGTTCATTGTCTAAGCCACTGCTATTATTACATGAGAGCATTTGTGTGTCAGAGTAATACAGTTTGTTTTGCAGTCATGCAACTTACTTGTCTTCAGGAAAGATAATGAAGGATAGCAGTAGTATTCAGCTTTATAAGCAGGCAAGGGGCCAGGCTACTTGTGGGACCACCTCTCCCTGAAGAGAATCTGCTCGCTTCACTAGGTAGATAGGGTGGGCACTTTCCAGGTCCTGTCCTTTAAGTGTTGCCATCTAGGGAGATCTAGGAAGCGTGCCTTTTCCATAGCAGCCCTTGACTGTGGAACTCCCTCCCCCACCCCCCGGGATCCAGCAGGCCCCCACCCTTCTAGCCTTCTGGAAAGATGTAAAGGGCTGGCTTTTCCCCAGGCACTGGGATAAGGTAAGGTTGGAGCTCAGGAATTGTATGGATTGATGGATTGGAGATGGTGGGTCAGGCACCTGATTTTCTTGGTTTTCCTTTTCCTTTTTTTTCTGATTTTTGGTTTTATTGTTGTTGTGAGCTGCCCAGAGGTGTGTTTTAGAAGATGGGCTGCCATATAAGTCAAATCAATCAATCAATTAAGGCTGAGACACAGTTCCTCCAGTGGGAGGAGATGGGCAGTGACAAATTTTATAATAAAATAAATAAATAGCCCAAAAGGCCTCATAGTTTAACTAGAATTCAGAACTTGCAGTTAGAATAATTTTATTACAGAAGAGCAGTGGTGATGATTCCCAGAATTAGAGACTTCTCTTGAGACCTGTCTTGATTCTGTATACATTGTGGCTTATGCCTCCATCTTGTGAGGGCTGGATTTCAGAAGAGTATAGACTTTATGCTACACTGGATATCTGAGATATTTGACTTTGTACTTAATACTTCTGATAGTGATGAGCTATGAGCTGTTCAGCAGAGGAGGTATTAGATTAGTCTACATTGACTTTAAGTCATGTGTTTATATGGTAGGCAGTTGAAGTGGAGCAGAGAGTAAAGAACATATATGCACAGAGCAGATATCAGTCTTGATGGAAAAAGGAAGTGAGTGCAATTCCAAAGAATAAAAAATATAATGATGGCGTATCAGCTTTTTGTTTCTTTATGGATTAAGTCAATAACAAAACTTGTGAACAAAACCTGTGTTTGGGTGGAGGCAGAGAACTTCCTTCATATTCCTTACAACAAAACTGTTCTTGGCTCAAAGTATCAAATTCCTAAGTATATTTTTGTTTCTTCAAGGACTGTTTTTTTTTTTTCCTTTTAAATTCCCTTTTCATCCTCCTTGTTTTATGCCAGTGCAGATGTTGGTAGCTCCAGTGCTTTCCCCAGTTCCTGACTGAGGCAGTGGTGGACATCTATAGCTGGCATATTTCAAGGTGGTATGGAAGACACGTGGGCTTGGCTGCTTGTTTTTGTTCTGTGCCTTGCGTGGAATGCAGTGTGTTTGCCTTTCTTGGCCTATGGTTTCAGCCTGCATTCCTGTGTATAGAGTCAGCATGGCGGCAGGCGGCGTGCTGTTCATGCCCTACAGCTATATGGTTTCAGCTCCACATCAAAGGTGTGTTTAGTGCGTAGCTTGTGCCATTTCTGGCCACACCTGGTGGCCTGCAGGCACGCAAGTAGGCGGGCTCTGAGATGCAATCGCAGACTACAATGTTTAAACTGAGGTTTCTTCCTGCTTGTGAAATTAGAGGAGTTGAATTTATGTTAAATAACCAAAACAAGTCAAATTCAGCAGGAAGAGACAGTCATTCTAAGGGTCAGTCCAATCAGTAATATCACCTAAATACCTATCGTGCAAAAAGAAATGGTCCCCCCCCCCTTGAATAGACTATTTGGTGCTTAGTTATACTTCAGTAAGATCAGTTGAGGAGACTTTTCTTCCATGCAGCTGGCATAGTATTAGTCAGGTGCCTGCTGATAGGTTACCTGCTACATCTCTCCAACTGTACCCTGTGCAAATTGCTGATGAAATAGGATGCATTCTGACAGTAGCCATATTTTGCATATCAGGAGAATGACTTAATTCCCTTGGTTCAGATGTTTGGGTCTTGTTAGGCTGCTTAATAGAAAAAGATCATGTCAGTCCATGGAGCTGTTTGGGGTGTGGGGGGGAGAGTTGAGTTTCCCTGATATGCTATTCTCAGCTAAGTTTCTTTCATTGTATTTTTGTTTTAACAGATTGATGTACCAAACATTGTTTTATTTGTTTGTTTGTTTTATTTTTATACTGCCCATCTCAAAATAACTCTGGGTGGTATAAAAATACAATATTTAAAATTAAACACAGTATCGAAAATTAAAATATCTGTATTTTAATATTTTGGAGGTGCTTGCTTTCTCTGAAATAAGTGAAAAAGTGGTTGCTTCCTTCACTTTGACAGGGTCCTTCTTGTGTGGTATACAGTGGTGGGTCACAGTTGAATAACCATATCAAAATTGACAGAGACTGTAACCTAATCCTTTCTACTAAGATCCACCAGTGTTCATTGTGCCATAGGTGAATTTAGAGTGATGGTAGTTAGGATCATTGCACAATATCAGTACTTTGTGTGGGATTATAATGCAACTTGATATAAGAAATACATTTTTGAAGCTGTGTGTAGAAATGTGTGTAATACTCTACATGGGGATACTCTTGAAGAGTATCCGGAAGCTACAGCTGGTCCAAAATGCAGCCGCGTGGACAGTTTTTGGTGCCTCAAGATCAGCACACATTACTCCCTTGCTCTGTGAGCTGCATTGGGTGCCAGTTTGCTTCCGGGTCCAATTCAAGGTGTTGGTTATCACCTTTAAAGCCCTACATGGCATGGGTCCAAGTTACCTAAGGGACCGTCTCATCCCCATTACATCAACCCGTCCCACCCGGTCATGCAGAGAGGGCATGGTACGGACCCCATCTGCAAGAGAATTCCATCTGGCAGGGTCCAGGAAGCGGGCCTTCTCTGCAGCAGCTCCTGCCCTTTGGAACATCCTTCCCCCAGAAGTGAGGTTGGCCTCCTTGCTTCTGGACTTCAGGAAATGGCTGAAGACCTGGTTTTGTCACCATGCCTGGAGTGGGGAGAGGAAGAGCCACTCTTGGGGCTGCTTGATTCCCTAGTCCTGCCAGGACCGGTTCCGGTCCCCTTTGGGGGGAATTAGATCTGCCATCACTTGGATTTTATTATATTTTATATGTATATTTATTGATATTATTCTGATTTTATTGTATTTTATACTGTTTTATTGTGAACCGCCCAGGGTCCCCCAAGTGGGGGAGATGGGCAGCAATAAAAATACGATTAAATAAATTAAATAAATAAATAAATAAAACTTAAGGAGTGGACCCATGATTCTCACTGGGGTGGGGAGTTGTAAGACTTCTGGACATAACTTGTAGGCTGTCTGTGTTTTAATGCATAACTAATTAGAATGGTCCAAGGGACGCGGTGGCGCTGCGGGTTAAACCGCTGAGCTGTCGATCGGAAGGTCGGCGGTTCGAAACCGCGCGGCGGGGTGAGCTCCCGTTGTTAATCCCAGCTCCTGCTCACCTAGCAGTTCGAAAACATGCAAATGTGAGTAGATCAATAGGTACCGCTTCGGCGGGAAGGTAACGGCGTTCCGAGTCGTCATGCTGGCCACATGACCCGGAAGTGTCTATGACAACGCCGGCTCCAAGGCTTAGAAACGGAGATGAGCACCGCCCCCTAGAGTCGGATTCGACTGGACTTTACGTCAAGAGAAACCTAAATTAGAATGGTACCTGTGTGTTCTCTATCCTCCTTGACATTCTCTGTCTTGCTTGGGATGATAAATTATGCAGAAAGTCATGAAACCATCTTTTTAGGTAGACTTACTAATAATGAATGGCTAGGGGCTTGATCTGTTTAAAACTGTTTTCATATGTGTGAATCCATGTTACAATAGCATTGCTTTCTTGCTAGTACTAAAGCACCCTCTCCTGGGGAAAATTTAATATGACAGATCTATTCCATTACCAGCATAAATTGGTTAACATGGGGTCAAACTACATATTATGGGCAGTTGTGTGTGTTTGCTTATCTTTTTTTAAACCCTGTAAAATAGCCATTGAAGCTGCTGTCAGGACCATGCACCACCACCCCAGCTCATCATTAGAAAAACAACCATCTTTTTTTCTGTTAAGAAGGTCTGCTATCTTCTATTTCTAACTGCTGCCTCAGTTTCACTATTTTTCTAGTTGGAAAGATGCATGCCTCTTTCCAACTAAAAAATAGTTGGAAAGAGGCATGCATCTGCCTGAAATTGAACTGGACTGTCATAATTTTGGCAGAGCTGGTCTTCACTAGCTCAAAGAAAAAAAAATGGTTTTTATAGTCATAAAGGTTGATTTTTATCATGTGCTATACTGTAAAGTCAAGTTCTAGGCCTGGTTTTAAGTACTGGAAATAGAGCATAAGTGCCATTATTGCATCTTGCCTTATGAAATATGTTCAGGAATCACAGGACTGTCTCTCTGTCAGGTTTGTGCCTACTTACATAGATAATGCACTTCTTTCTTCTTCTAGGCTGTGAATTCTCTGTGTGAAGACTGCTTTTAAAATCAGTAAGTACAGGCCAATTTACTCACTTAAAAGATTTCAGTGGATTTTAAAATTTATCTGGGTTGTGGTTTCTGTATATTATGCAGCATTACTATTGCCAAAATCATCTTTTAAGAAAATCTTTCAGGAGTAAAGACCTATTTACCTAGTTTGCACATAATGGTAAAGAGGATTTGTTTTGCCAAATTGTGCTAAAACAAATGCATTGCTAAAGCTTTGGGGTAGGTTTGGGATTTAAGCCATTTTGGGGATTTATTACTGATAGAGCAAGGAACCCTCAAAAGTTTCTTTCCCAATCTACATTGCAAAGAGACATGCAATCCATTATTTCATCATCTTTCCTCACGGCTAAATAGTCTACACATCTGGCTGCTGGACCTAACAAGGATTTCCCAGCAAGAAAAAGCGGCATGAACACTGAACTGCTATGCCATGGGATTTAAAAAAAAAAATCTGAGTGTGTAAAATTGATTAATTAAAATAGCTATTTATCTAACTGAAACTAATCAAGTGAAGTTATTCACTTGTACTCCCTGCAAAAATGAAAATATTTTGAAATACAAATTTAAACAACAAAGTATATTTTAATACTATGGTTGAAACTGTTAACTGTGTGTTGTGAAAAATTAAGAAACGTTTCTTAGGCCACATACTGTCTTAGTCCACATATAATCCTGACCAGTCCAATTGAGATTTGGTCCCTCTTTATTGATTAGTAGAGGACACCTTCCTGGAGAAAAGTTAAAACAAGGTATCTCTCTTTTTCATTTTACTACAGCATGTTTTTTTTTAACCATTGCAGGATGATGATGATAATGGCAGTGATGCTGATGCTGATGATGGTGGCATTATTCCTTGTACCTCATCAAAATAACAGTAAAGGCTAGAGCAGCCTTTCTCAATCTTTTGATCCTGGAGGAATCCTTGAAATATTTTTCAGGCCTCGGGCAACCTCTACATATTCGGGCTCAAATATAGGCCAGAAGTTACAAAATTATTATATTTGTTTCATGTGTAGGCCTGTATATATGCATTAACAGTGTTCTTAAACTAAAAATAAAGAATGAAACTTACCTCTTGAATGTGAAGTTGCCCAAATTTGAAATAATTTTTTAAATAAATTGTGATCTCCCAGGGAACCCGTAATGACCTTTCATGGAACCCTGGTCTAAAGTATGAAATCCCTGGCCTAGAGTTTGAAATCTAGATCTTAAAAAACATGGCTAATTCAGCCCATTTTCAAGTTTTAAGACAATGACAGTAACAGTTTGCATATTATTTTTGTGAACCTGGTACTTGCCAACTTACTTGATAGGATTATGTTTATATGCTGAAAGAACTGTAAAAAATAAGTTGAACTTTTGCTTCTCTAGCTGGCCATAATTAAATTGGGTAAGATCTTTTATAAACATTTGCTGTAAAGATTGTCTCTGTAACCAGTTAGCCAGCTGTTTAACTTCCTGCTGTTGCCTGTTTTTCCCCCATAGTTCTGCAGCAACATGATGAACCTGTTGGTTCTTTGGAGGCCCTTATGTTGTTTTTGAGAACAGGGTGCATGTGCTTGTGTATTTGTTCATAGCATTTATAAAAGGCTTCAGGATGGATAGCGCTGAACAAATCTTAGACAATAACTAGACAACCCATGACCCATTAGGTCATCGTTTCAGAGATGTTTCCTAATGCCTTCAACGATGGCAGAGCTTCTAATGTACTGCCTTCACTGGAAAATTTCTTAAAAATTCAGGGAGATATTCAGAGGTATCTGGCTTGAAAATAGCCTATATGATTCATATTGAACTATATAGCACTGTCAAACATCAGGAGTTGACCACAGGAAATGTTTTATAACATTTTGTATTATGTCATAAAATGTTCTATAAAATTTGCCCAATTTCAATTCCATGTGAGTCATGGGTCTCAGATTTTGGATGCATTCTGTAAGTTAGCCCATCTGAGGTACCTTGGTTCAAAAATTGTTGGCTTATGATGCACCATTTTGCTCAGTTAAAGGTTACAAACAGACACAAGCATTTTAGTAGTATATAGATTCTTAGTATAGGGAAATAATAGTCTTTTTAGAAATGGGAGTACATCAAATATGGGAAAAAATAGAGAAATATAGGCAGTTCAGAAAATATTTTTAAGAGAATCTTCATTTGTGAAAAGTTTTGCATAGTTTTTTTTAAAATTTAGTAACTATTAGTACAAATTTAGTAACTATTCCAGGAGTTTCATTCTGTAATGGTGAGAGTTGGCCAAAGTAAATATAGTAAGATTCAGGAAATTTCTATTTGGCTATCTTCTTTTTAATAGTTAGTCCATTGTCTTTAGCTAGGCTCCACTTGGTGACTAGTTATTTAAATGTTCTAAGATAGAATTCTGTGTAATGATTAGTAAATATTCTGAAATCTTATCATCATTCCCAGTAAGCAGTCTAATGCTGCCTAAATCTAAGGGAGAGGAAAATCTTTACAGTAGAAGTCAACACAGCTATATTAATTTTATCTATTTGCAGCATGTAGCTAAGGAGTATGAATAAAAGCTAAAAGCAATCAAAATAGATCTAAAAATTTGAGTCTTAATCTGAAGTTTACATTATATACTGAGGTTTATATTATATATTGAGAAGACAGTCCTCTTTAAAGTATTAACTGTTTCTCCTGTAATCTTTAGCCTGGGCTAATCCAACCACAGTTACAGTTTTAAACTTTATAAAATTGTTTCTGAGAGAGGCTGTTACTGTGCTTTTCTTACCTTTTTGTCCTTAGCTAAGATTATTTCCTAAAGCAAGAAGGTTGTTTTCATTTTCTTGCGGGTTGCTATTCTCTTTTAAGAAAACCCATCCATGTGGCAAAGAATTAGAAGTCTCTATCTGAAAATCTGTGCTCTATTTTATTGCAAATCAAGTCGAAATACCATGATTGTTGCCACAATCACAGAGGTAGTAAACTAATGAAAATAATCGACTAACATTTTATTTATTTATTTATTTATTTATTTTAGATGCCCCACTCTAAAAGACTCTAGGTGGCTTACAACATCCCATATACAGTTTAAAACAATTAAAAACCTAACCGCAAAATATATAACAGCTTGCACAGAAGCAGCCATAACAGTTAAAAAAAAAAAAAGACATGACAGGGGCTCCACTAACACATTAACCCCAGGCCTGGGAACAATAATATTTGGATGGCCTTTGTCCCAAGGCTAAAATTTATTCAGGGAAAACAGGTTAAAAAAGGAGGTTAAGATTCTTGCCAGTAGTACGGTCATCAAGTTTTAGGTCTACCTAGAGTTTTTTCATTTTTTGGATGATAATTTCAGAGTTCTAATAGCCTGTGGAATTGTAGCTTGGTGGGTTACGTTTACCTCTCCTTAGAAAACATGAATTAGAGTAGTTCTAATTCCTGCATGTTGTTATAGTTCTTTGTGTGCCAGGCTGATTAGTAACTCATTGCAGAATTTCATTTCTCAAGTTTCAGGAGTCTTCAGCCAGATGCCGTTGAATGCAGTCAGGAGACTCCCCTCAGAGTCATGTGGACAAACATGTTTGGACAGGACATTACTTTAGGTCTGTAAATATCTTATTTTATGAGAGGCCTATTCAGGGATTTTATGGATTTTTTGCACTGATCTTAACAGTGGTGCCCCAGAAGCTTTAGTCTGGGTGTGATTTGTGAAGGGAGGACTAAAGCAGGGGGAAAGTGTTGAGTATAAGTGTAGCAAGCACGGTCAGTTCAACCAAATGCTAAATAAGCCCATTCGAGGAAGTTGATTAGGGTTTATTACTCCAGCTCTCTGTAAACTTAGATCAGACCTTTGTTGTGCAGCATACCAATTCAAAGGGATTTAATTTGTGGAAAACTTTAAAAAGGCTAATGGATATTACGGGTTGCTAGTGAATAGGGTCTTTTGTTTTTTGTTTTAAATCCAGAAACTTCAGAATCTTTTGCCAAGTAATTCCAAATTCTTCAGTCAGAAACATTTGGAATTACTTAACAATTTTTTTTTCTGCTTTATAAAAAGTTTTTATAAAACTTTACTGTTTATAAAAAGGTTTTTTTATAATTTGTTATGTATGTATAACAAATTATAACATTTGCTGCTATAGCATAATGTAATCCAGAAAGAAGGAGAAGAGTTATGCAGGACTGTGGAATTCTGTTTTGTTGATGATCACTGGAAATACAGTGGCCTCCTTTGGGCTTCGAAGGTTTTAGGAATCCATCCCTCATCTTCAATGACAATTCCCTAGGCAGGGTATTTACAAACACATTAGAATTGATTTCACAGTGCAGAAAAATACAACAAGTGAATAAAGCAGCAACAACAGAAGTATTACAAGGAAGCACCAGCACTAGAGAAGAAACTAAAACAGTTCAGTGTTTTAAAGTAGTCTGGGAAAATAGCAAGTCCTTTGCCAGGCACTGAAATGATGGAAGAAGCCAGAGAAGCACTAGCAGAAGGCTCCCTCTGTGATTGCCTATCCCCTAATCCTAGAAGGGGAAAGCATCCCCCAAAGGGCCTCTGATTAAGGTCTTTTTAAAGTGTTAATTTTATAAAACACTAGACAACCCTGTGACCCATTGGGTCATCCTTTGAGAGAAAGGTAGTGTAGTCTGATGTGACCAGAATCAACATTAACTTTTAGGCTGACCATATTTTTTTACCCTGAGAAGAGTATATGTCATAAATAGAAAAATAATTGTAGTGGCAAAGAAACTGCAATAATAAGTCAATATTTACTTACCTAAAAAGATAAACAGAATGACCATGGACGGGCAAAAAAGTAGTGGGAATGGGAGCAACTTCTGACCTCCTGCTAGCTTCCCCATCGACATGTTTATAGAGTAATACTGGAGGTAATATCGTTAGCAAATATTTTTGAATGCATATTCTTCCTATTTGCAGATTTGGGCTTACAAGGGGGATAGAACCATATATTTTCCCAAAGATGAGTTTAAATGTGACTGTCCTAATCTATTTCCCATATATTTTTGCATAAAAAACTATTCTGTATACTGAGTTTCCATTTGTATATTATAGATACCTGGCCTTTAGCTTCTTTTGAAAGAGAAACACAACAAATCTCAAAGATATTTGGCATTTTATGCAAAGTTTTGTCCTGAGAGGTTGATCTTTAGGGGAAAATGATTCCTATTTCTGTTGAATCAGTGTACTTGTTTGCAATAGCTCATTCAATTTTTCCCCACTGACAAAAGTGTGATACTCATTTGAGTCATCAGAAAAGGATGCTCTACAGATAATAATCATGTATAACTAGGGTGAACAAATATTTTTGCCCATGGCCACCAAGCCTATGGAGGAGCCATATAAAGTGGACTGTGAATTATGACCTATTTATTTGATGGAAAAAACAACAACTTGCTTTATAAGAGGCTGTTTTCAACGAAAATTAGAGATTCTGAATTTCCCAGTTTTAATATCTATATGTCAGTTTTACTTTTTATTTTTTTTTAATCTGAATTTTTTATTATTCTGGATACACCTTTTATTAATTTCTGACACTTTGTAAAGTTTGGGGGAAGATGTATGGCAGCATTTGAAATAACACTACAAGTAGTGATTTAGAGGATACTGTCTAATCAAGAAGTAGTAACTTCAAATTTTTTCCAATTTCTTACCATTTTTAATGCTGTCAATTAAAGGATCATGTTTTTTTGCATCTGAGATTTTTTTTAATCAATGCACCCCAAATATTTAAGACTAGAAAGTCTAAGTTATGTAACAGGGCAAAAACTTTAACTTTTTCCTGTTTCTCCAGTCAAGTATTTAAAATACTCTGAGTTTTCTGGGTTTTTATATAAACTCAATATTCATGGAAGTATCCAACATTTTAAATAGATTAGATGGGTTAGAAAATTGTAGTGTGTTAAATGTGGAAGGCCAAAAAAAAAAGTCATTAGCAAATTTATTTATTTATTTTTCAAATTTCTGTCCCCACCCATCTCCCCCCAAAAGGGGGACTCAAATGAACTGATCTTGTGTTCCTCATTATTTATCTTATTTTCTTTTATGTTCACTGCTGCTTTTATTAAATTAACCAGTGGTTCAATTGCAACAGCAGATAGTAGGAAGGAAAAAAATCCCTTTCCTTATTCCCCGAAACAGACTAAACTTTTTGACCTGACGTCATTTCCCTAAACAGTGGCTTTTGATTCTGCTTATATTTGATTAAAAATGCTCATAAAGGATTTTCAGAATATAGCTTTTGTAGCAGTAACATCAGCATAAATAATCAAAAACTTTGAAAGCATACAGTACTAACAAGAGTACAGACATTTTCTTTTGACTAGAAAAGTAAATTGTGTTTAATGTCCTCTTTACAGAAATGGGCATCTTCCTTTGTGCGATGAATCCTGATATGACCTTTATCAGTATAGTTTGTGATGATTCTGTTTGCATTATAACGACTTTTCCATCCTAGTTCAACAAGACTTTTTTCTAGTTTAACACGACTGTTGACATATATAGGAATTATACCAGAGATGGCTTTTTGGATACATCTCTACTGAGCTGTAAAATTAATTGGCAGCATTTTGATTGGTAGATACCAAGGACTGGCCTGAATTATTGTATTCTGAATTAATGGAACTTTACGAAGAATATCTTTAGTCATCTCACCTATAATGCATTGTCATAACCAAGTCTTGAAATTATTGGAATATGGGAGTCTATAGCCAGGCAAAGGGAAATTTTAACTAGTTGGAGATGTTGTATGCCACTGAACATTGCAACACTCTGAAGCTGAAAGTCAAATTTGAGGGGAGGTGGGGGGAATAGCCTCATCTAAAAGAAAGTAGACCAGCTTCTCAGAGAAATAAACTGTCAATCGCAGACTTTAGAATATAGGCTACAGTAGTCCTTCACTGATCCCAGGGGTTTTCCACTGCCTCATTTAAACCAGTGGAGTAGGAGAAATTGTGCCATGTGTTGCCATTTTTCTCAGTTTAAATGATAAGAATGAAAGACAATATGGCACCTTGCAGGATATCATAGCAGAATAACCAAAAGCCTATTTTTTCTTCTTCTAGAACCAATTCTTTAAATAAGATTAAAACCATTGTATGAAATCTAAAAATAAAACAAAAACCAAATACCACACTAAATGCATTAATTGACCAATCTGCATTTTATTATTTGTACAGTAAAAATCATGCAAGTAGCCATTCTATAAAACTATTTAGTATATATTAAACAAATTTCAGTGAAGACTAACTTGTTCTCCTATAGTAGATAGGCTGGAGAAGTCCACCAGCTGCAATAGAAGAGAATATGTGTTTGATGATGGTGGTGATGATGATGATGATGATGATGATGATGATACCACCTAGTCGGGTAATGAAACATCTGCAAGCAGACAACCAAGCTCAGAGAGCACCAAGGACTCCAGAGTCCACCAGCTACTTGGAGAAGCTCCACTGAATAGCACAGTGTAGATATGATCGTGATAATGAAGTAATATAATATTAGTGGAGATTACCTATTGTAGCAGATGTTTGATAATAAACTTTAGCACATTGGCTGTTATGTGGGCTTTTCTACCACTTTGTTTCTAGCCACTTCCCTAATAAATCAAGGAGATGATAATGAATTAGTACCTCATAGAGTGGTCTGTCTTTCATAATGTACCTTGGATGTGCTAATAAATAATTAGGAATTATTTGGATTCTATTAATCTCGGCTACATACAGTATATGAAGTGCAGAAAATCCTGGCAAGTATAAACTTAATTAGAGAATGAACTAACCAGGACAGTTCTTATACCTGCTTGCCTTCTCATACATAAGATATAGATACCCTGTTCCTTTTTTTTTGAAAGATATTCAGAAAGTTGAATTCTTCTAATAATTGTGCAGTTTTTCTTTGCTTGTATGGAATTACAGAATAGAGTGAGTCTTTTTTTTTAGCTTTTTTTCCCCCAGCTGTGCTATTGTGAGATTGTTTATTCTGTACTCATTGAGGCCCAAAGAAAACACTGTAGTAAGAAAAGGGGCCAACAAACTTGTTGGGGCAAGGCCAACAGCAAGGCATCTAAAAGACTTGTTTCAGCAGCTTTCTAGCCTAGCAAAAGCCTTGTTGACTTCCTTTTCTATTAATTTTTTATACTTTAGATCTTGCTAGTTACTCTTTTCAGTGTCATTTGCAGATTAACCATATTTAAGTTTGGAGAAGAAGTTGTTGGTAAATAACATTTTTATAACACAAAGTATGGCAGTTCTAAGCCATCTATTTGTGTAGATTGCCTTCTAAGTCTTGGGATATATAGCAAGGAAGATGGGAGGATTGTACCTCAGAACCCCAATTTTCTTTTTTCAAATAGGGAATGGCACCACGGCTGGTCTTTGATGGGAAATCAGCCCTTAAAACCTGGTCCATATTCTATGCAGTAAAATGCTTGAACAGCTGGCACAGCATACAAAAAAAACCCAATACAAACAAAAAGGGCATGATATCAGCCATAAAAATAAAAATGAAATCTTTATTGTTGGCATCTCAGAATAGCTGTTAGAATTTTTCCTTTCTCCTTTGTCAGTATGTACAACCCTTAAAGGCTTATTTTCCATCCCTGTCATATTCAGGACTGGATATAGTTTGATCTCAATCATAGCTTAGAATCTTCTGCTTGAAAATCATTGCTTAAAATTTTAAGATGTTTACTAATCTTCTAGTTGTAACAAAAAATTAAAGGAAGCAAACTGAAGGAAGCCTTAGAGTCCTATTTGGGTCACAGAATATTGCCACTCATGGGTAAAGTCCTTTGATTAGAGGTGTTCTGCAGCTTCAGTGTTGGGACTGCTTTAAAATGACAGAAGAATATGTTCCTCAAAGCTGAAACATTTGAGGTGGAGGAGGTATCCATGGTAAGCTGGTTGTCTTTTTTTCAACTCTTAGATCCTTGGATTGAGTGCCTTTTTCAGACTTCAGATCAGAACCCAGATTGGTAGGTATTTCAGTATATCCATTACATAGCTATGAGCATTGCCTATAAGCCTCATATAGCCTGAACATTGCACCTCTCTACGTAAGATTCCATTTCAGTTATTTCTTCAAGGAGGCTTCATGTTGTTCCTGATACGTGGGAGATGACAATAGGAAGCTACGTTATACTAGAGGCTGTTTGTTCAGCTAACTCAGTGCTGTCTTGTCTCCAGTACGGTCTGTGCTAATTTCAGCTATTCCAGTACTGTATTTCGTATCACGGGCTGCTGATCCTTTTAAGTGGTGAGTGCATCTTGGGCTAAAAGTATGTGATCTATCACTGAACCATGATCCTTCCTACAATGAGAAGTATTGACAGAGAGAAAGGCTTTCTCCAGACAAGCTGCAGATACCAAGAGTCATTAGCTTGGTGACTCTCATAATGCAAATTGTTGCTAAGTTTTAGAAAAATGGCAAGTATAATTTCTGTTTAAACAGTTTTTTTTAAAATATACTTTAAGAAGTGAATTTATAACCATTTATATAAATTTTCTAGCAACTTGTGAGTAAACTTTTTTTTAAAGATAGGGGAATTAAAAGACAGGAGAAATAGCCTAAGGATCTGGCATTCTTCTAGAACTCCTATGGATCATCAGCTTACTAGTTGTCTTCTAGAGACTGCTGCTAAGTTCAGTTTTCCCATGATTATATGGTTACAGCAAAAGATTGTTTCTGATACACCACAGCATACCTTAGTTTATACATTAGGATATTGTTGAAACAGTGACAGAAAAAATACTCTGGCTTCGTTCCCATTTCTGTTTAATTTGGAAGAGTTTTGGTGCTACACAGAGTGAAATTTCTCAGAGATTCTGGTCCCTGCCTATATCCTTGTTTACCTCTTGGTCTGCTCTAATCAAGCGTTGCAACATGCTAGTTCTTGAGGATTGCAAAGCCCCTTATGAGTAGTAAATCTTATGCATTGTTGGCTCAAGGATATGCATTCCTTGTACAGGAGGAAATAGACAAGAAACTGCTTGCTTGCAAAGGAGATAAGCTCCTTTCGGCAAAGTGTTGTCTGATTTACTATATTTCTCTTCTTTTTAGCCTCTTTTGACCTTACTGATCTTTGCTGTGAGCATTCCTTGTCAGTTTCCTATAAAGCTTTGTGTTGTTTTTACAAGATAGGTATGTCTCTCTTATTAATTATATTTGTGCTATTAATTTCTGCCTTAGCATTAACTTAAGCAACTTCTGCTTACAATTGTTGTCGATAAGACAACTCTGAATTGCTCTTGGATTATGATAGCACACAAAATAGCTTTCCATGTACACTTTGAGTACAGTACAGGTTTTTTTTTTTTTTTGTAGGTAGCATCATAATAGGCTGTGAGGTTCTCAGTGGGTATGGGCAGCATGCTTCCTACTTCCTTGAACATTGTGGGGGGATTGTCATGGCCATGCTGGCTTGAAGCCAGCCTGCCTGGTTTCCAGAGGGGTTTAGACATACCTTGTCTTTGCTGACAAGCTCATTGTGCCATCTGGTAGTAACTTAAATGCTGCCTTTGGCTACTATTTAACCTGTATCACAGATGGTGGAAGCCTGTTTGTATCTTCAACCAGATCATATAAGCCACAGCTTTCTTTTTGTCCCTATTAAAAGCTGCACAGTATGTCTGATACATACATATGCATATACAGTTATGCAATCTGGTGATGGTATTGCCATTCATGAGATTTGTGGGAGGGGAGGGGGGAATGATTCATCATTTTGGGGTGAACTGTAGAGCTGTGTAGTTGAAACCTATCCTACTGTATGTTTACTGCTTTTTAAACATTTGTTTTAAGATTGTACTTATTTTTATTGCATTTTGGGGATATAGGACTATTTTGATTATACTTCTTGGTCACTACCCAGATATCTATTGGATGAATAACCAAGTTCAGTTTTAGAAACACCTGGCTTTTCTATTTAGGATGTGTCTTTGGCATTGCCCTTGGCTTTTGAGGAAGAATTACAGCAGAATGTTTCTTTGGGATGTTTATGTCCTTCTCACACTTGGGAGTAATTGATTCAAGCACACAACTATCCCAGCTTGTCTTATACATAATATCTTCAGCTTATTCCCATGTAGTCATTGTTGGCTCTGGCAGCATAAGATCAATAACTCCTTTCTAGTTTGTCACTGTTGCCTGTAAGGTTTTCAGTTTTCATATCGGAAATGGCCTTTCCTAAAGAGTTCAGTCAATATTCTGCTTGAAGGTTTGTTCTCATATGCTATATATAATCTGGACACATGCTGTGTGTGCGCGTGTGTGCGTGCACATCAGAGAGAGAGGATGAACCTGTATTCTCTCACTAGCTGGGCTGGCACCACTGTGTTATTTCTTCTGCTCTTCCTTCGTACTGCAGTTGCTATTCCCAAACTCTGGCCTGCTTATTTCCTCTGCTCTCTGATTATATGGCTACCGTGAGTCAGCGGATTTTTGATTGTCTCGTGGGAACATACTTGGCTTTTGAGGGCATCTGTGACTCTTTTTTTTGTAATTTCTGCTGTTGGCAGGTGACCTGTGGTGAAAGTCAAGCAAGAAGGACAATGACAAGCACAGTACCTTCCAAGAAGCCTTACCGTAAGGCTCCACCACAACATCGTGAGATTCATCATGAGCTGCCCATTCTGTGTGATGAATATGATGGTGTGATTTTGGCAGAGCAGAGTCAGGTAACTGAAATCAAGGCAGTTACAAATCTGGTCCCACTGTATCCTCAGAAGGGGTTCAGCTGTACCAGGACAGATCACCTTAAAGAGCAGGTAGATGGGTATGATGAGGTTTGCAATGTTAACTTTCCTTCCTTGTCTTTGGAGTCAAGTAGTGACAAGGAAGTAGCAGGATGCCAAGCAGAGCTAAACCTGAAGAGTTGGACTGTGTCTTCTGCTGTACTTCCCAGCTGGAAAGTAGAGAAGCAGAATATGAAGTACTTTCAGTATCCTAGCCAAAGGTCGCTCAGTAAGTTCATGAGCCAGAGTGTGGAGACATTAGTAGCTTCTGGGGATGAAGGCCAAAAGCCAAACTGCTCCTTCAAAAGTAGCAGTTTACAGCGTTCTCTTATGTTCAAAGAACCTGCTGAGGTATTGGCACCAAGAAAATTCCATATTCCAGCCACTCACCTACCTCTCAAAGGCATCTTGAAGCAGACAAAGATGCTGGAGGTGCAGTCTCAAAACGTGAGAAACTCCCACTTGGTAGAAACCCTAACCCAAAGCCACCAACCCCAACAATATAATAACCCCCAACTGTGCCGCAAGAGACATGATAGGCATGCATCAGAATACCGCAGTGTTAGCTCTTCAGAGTCTGTTCAACAAAAAGACAAGACAAGACAGGAGAAGCTCCAGTTCTCAAAGTTCCTGGATGAGATCACCCACAGGGTACTGAGTCCTGTCTATTTTCATTCTTTGGGTGAAGACAGTGGAGGAGAAGGAAGCCAGAAGTCTTTCACATTTTCCAAATGTTCCAGACAAGATGGGCAGAAGGAAAGCCTGCTTGAGGCCACCAAGCAGATCACTGAGAAAAGCCCTCATCTAGTTAAGGGAAGAGAAGAATGGTGGCAAGAGGGCCTTGAGATAATATTCTGCCGTAGAAGGCCAGAGGAGACGGACAGGACACCTAGGCAAAGGAGGAAGCTTGCTCTAGTGAAGAAGGACAGCACAGAGAAGTTTCGATCTATGGAGAAACAGGTGGTGGATTTGTGTCAATATCAGCTGCAGCACCTAGTGGAATTGAGTTTGTCAACAGTATCTTTTAAACAGCAGCATCTGCCCTGATGGAAAATGTCTTGGCAGGTGGGAGGGAGGGACACAAGGCAGGACCAAAGTGAATACTTGCTATGTGCCTGCAATCTCTGGATTGCAAACCTGTCCAGATGTCAGTTTTGGAGTAAGATTGCCTGGAGAAAAAAATCTCCTCTCTTCCCTTACATTGGAAGCAGGAGAATGGCAGAATATCACTTAGAACTTTTCTTTCTTTCAGCTTAGGTCTCCACAAGGTAGGTACTTAGCAAAGAGGGGATGAGGAACCAATTTTGCATTTGAACACATATCTGTGGTAGCATTAAGCCCTGGAAAGGGGCTCTTCTCTCATTCCTCAGTTGAGTGTTTAATATACAGCTTTTTAGCCCTGTCTTCTATGTTAGGAGATCATTCATGCAATAGGAAACTCCGCCCATTTGCTTAAATGGGCACCTTCCAAGCATCCAGTTAATTTGTATTCTTTATATTCAGATTTAGATTGCCTTTGGTTTGTTTCTTCAATACATTTTTCCCATGCCTTTATCGCCATGGCCAGTTTGGACCACTTCAAATCAGAGGGATGCTAAATTAATGGCTTTTGTATCAGTTTGAACAGTAACAGCCAGTATTCACAATGAATCCTGCTGCTGTTGTTTGTTACCTGATTTTAAGGTTGCAAAGTACTAGCTTAAAAAAACTAAATGCATCTGCTGCAATTTACTTATTTGGTGAGACAGCCTAAGAAATGCACATCTTCACCTGAGATCATTCTTGAGATCTTCCATTTTTCTTGAACCTTCCAAGAAAAGGGATTCTTAAGTTAAATGCTGTAGCAGAATATTCTGTAGTTTCTGATACCAGATTTAAGAAGGTACTGGGTCTTATAAATTGCTTTTTAGCTTCTGCTGGCAAGATCTTGTATCTCTGCTCTTCCTCATTCTTGCCATCTGATTGGTCACATTTCCCTCTGATTAAAATGGCACGAGAAAGCAAAGAATACAGAGAGAGGAATAGCTTGTTTGACAACTCTCTATATGATGAATACGCCAAAAGTAGCAGTGAGAAAGAAGAGGAGAAGGACTTTGGAACCATGATAGTTAAAAGGCCCACTGAGGGTTTCTGATTCAAAGCTTCCCAAACCTGGAAAGGTAACTGTGAAGTAGAATTATATAGAGATACTAAGCAATAGTAAGTTATGACATTTGACTAAGAACATTTGGGTTCAAATTCCCATCAAACCTTAGGATTTGGAGGGTGACTTTAGTTGCTTAAATTTCTGCTGGCCTAAGATACCTATTTAGATTGTTGTGAGACTACCTTCCTGTAAAATGGAGTTGGTAAGGAACATTCCAAGTCTTGTATGGCAATATCATTTATCTCAAATTTTTTATGCTAGGGTTGCTAGAATAATGTACACTAGTCTGTGGCATAATACAGCACTTGCTCGCTTTCCAAAACAACTTAGTGATACGTTGAATGTAAAATAGATACGCCATGGTGGTAGAATGGAACAAATGGTTGGAAAGGCTTGAGTCAACCTGTGTTTTGACTAAAGGAATATGTTTGCCATAAAACAAATCCTGAGTGCTATTTGCATAATAAACCTTGTAATTATTGTGATTGAGAGAGCTGTTCAGGATAGTAGGTATTCTTAATCCAAATTGCCCTCCCTTCTTAAACACAATTGTGGCCTAATGTAGGCAGTTTCTGAAAAATATTTGTGGCTTGACCAGAGCTGTTTGTGTAAGAATAAGATGATGCTGTGGTTGCTTCCTTTTGTGTGTGTATGTACACCTTCAGTTCAGTCTTGACCCCTGACGACTGCTTGGACAAGTCTCTGCAGTTTTCGTGGCATCAATTTTGGAAGCAGTTTGCCATTGCCTTCTTCCTAGGGCTGAGAGGAGTGACTGGCCCAAGGTCACCCAGCTGGCTTCATGCCTAAGGCAGAAGTAGAATGCACGGTCTCCTGGTTTCTAGCCTGGTAACTTTAACCACTACACCAAACTGGGTATTAGTTTTTTCCATTTAGCATCTGTATATTTTAGTTTGATATTCTGATAACTAGCTCATATTTTAAATGAAACTCTTGGTTCTGTTTCCTTTCAATTTTCATAGGAGCCCTTGACAGATACAGAAAGGATAAAGTAAGTATCCTGGCCTTTTTTGTTCCATAGTTGTTTGTAGTTCTTCTGGTTTCAGGTTATTCTATCTGGACTTATTTTCTGATGTGGTGAAATTGCTTTTCCCTCTATTAACTTTTTAATTTGTTTAAAAGGAATTAATGCATAACTTTAAGTCTGGCAGAAGTGATCATTGTTGACTTGAGCTTAAACTGCCAAGACTGCTGTTTACAGAAACCCAGCTGTAGAAGTACTAAATGAAAATTTCAGTGTTACCTTTGTCTTAGTGCTGCTATAACAGGTTTGTTTAAGAACAATACCCATTCTAAGTTCAATCATCTATTTATGTTGCTTGAAAATATATCTTAGGTTTTGTTCTTTTTGGAAAATTGAATGAATAAAATATTTGCATATGGTAAACCTGTGAAGAACAACCCCAACAAAATTATTGATATTTGGGAGAATGTCTACATAGATGTAAAGGTATGAATATGGCAATATAACTCTTCTGCATTGGTGTTTCCATGGCTATTATTTGAATACTGCCCCATCTTCCTCTAGATAATTTTGTTTGGTGAATTGGAAATGGGTTAGTTCTCTTATATGGTAAAAATGGGGTGGTGCTGACTGATTTTCCTCCATGCAACCTTGCTTGTTTTCCCTATGAACACATAAATTATTGAGGGAGTTTCAACTTCCAGTGGAGGATACCTGAGCTGCCTAGCCCCATCTGGCTGCTGTGCTTAATCTAAAAACTGTAAACTAAGAAGGAGCTGCCTACTGGGTGGCCTACTACTTAGATTAAAACTCCCAATCTGTAGAGTAATAAAAGAATGATCAAGTGTGGAATTTTCTTTTCCTGTCCAAAGCAAGTTGCTCACATGTGCTCATGTTGGTGCCCAGATGGGCTTGCTCCTTGAAACATAATCTGGTGGGCATTTTCACTCTGTTCATTAGACTTACCTGATCGTCCATATTGTTTTTGATCTGACACTCCTCCTATCTGATATGTGTCCTAAATTCTGTTCATCTTACTTGGTCTGAGAACATGCTAGGAATTTTGAAGAAGTATCTTCAGCACTACCCAAAGGGCTCCTGTAGCAAATGAAACCAGTCACAAAAATCTTACCAGAAAAGCAATTAAAAGCCCTTGCTTAACAACCACAATTAGGTCACTAAGCAATGCAGCCGTCAAGGCAATCTGGACCCGGTTTTATGACTGTTTTTGTGTCAGTTAAGCAAATCATGTGATCATTAACTGAACCACATGGTTGTTAAGTGAATCGTGTGGTTCCCTACTGATTTTGCTTATCGGAAGCCGGCTAGGATGGTTGAAAATGGTGGACGTATTACTGTGGGATGCTGCAACCCTCATAAATGTGCGATGGTTGCCAAGCACCCATATCACAATCACATGACTGTGGGGACGCTGCAACGGTCGTAAGTGCAAGGAACGGCTGTAAGTTGGTTTTTTCAGCACTGTCGTAACTGGACAGTTGCTAAATGAACAGTCATTAAGTGAGGACTGCCAGTAATGGGAACCATGTACTGCAAACACATGTAAAGAAACCTTCCAGAAACAAAAAGAAAAACACAGTCTTTGTATTGCACAAGTAACATTTTAAGAAAGTTCACTCTCTCTCATACACACACTCCCCACTTTATCCATCACAGACATACTAATGTAGTATTTAACTGACTAGATTGCTCCCTTCTGACTTCCTTAACTTAAGTAAGCCTAACATTAGTATCTGGAAAGACATTAGGGCAGATAGTAAAGCAGGCCATTTGAAAACATATTAATAATCTGTGATTATTAAGCAAAGCTTTTTAATAAAAATAGGTCATGTGAGACAGATCTCATCTCCTTTGCAAGCTAATTACTTTAGCGGACAAGCAGAATGCTATGGATATAATCTGCTTCAATGTCAGCAAAGCTTTTGACAGGATTCCACATGAGATTCTCCTTGACAACCTATTGAAGTGTGGTTTGGATGGTACTACAGTAAGATTGGTCCATAGCAGACTGGTCAACTGCCCTCAGACAGTCAGCATGAATGGCTGTACATCAAGTTAGAAAGCAGTAACAGCAGGGATCTGTCTTGCAGTCAGTATTATTCAGCATTTTTATTAGAAATCTGGATTATGAGATTGATGAGCTGCTTACCAAATTTGCGGTTTGCACAAAACTGGAAGATCTGGCTAACAACCATGGTGACAGAACAAGATTGCAGTCTAATCTGAACAAATTAGGAAGCTGGGCGGAAGGACACAAGTTGCTCTTCAAAAAGGAGGATTGTTAAGTTACTATATTTAGGGAGGAAGAATACATGACACACATGAAAGATGGGAGTTTGTTGCTTGAAAGCACTATATGGAGAAAGACTTGGATGTAGTCATTGACAACAAGCTAACATAAGTCAGTGTGAGACAGCTGTTAGAAGAGTTAATGCAGTTCTAGGTTGCATTAGAAGAAGCATTGTATCAAAGATGTGTGAAGACCTTATTCCCCTCCAGTCCACACTGGTGAGTCCACATCTGGAGTAGTACGTATGATTCTGGGACCACATTTCCAGAAAGATAATGATACGTCAGAAGAGGTTCAGAGGAGGGTGACAAAAGGACTAGAGGACAGACTGAAGGAACTTGGGATGATTGAAGGGAGACATTAAAAGACACAACAGAGAGCAATCAGGAACTATTTTCCATTGTCACAGAAACTGAAACCAAAAATAATGGGTACGAGTTTCAGCCCCTTGGAATTTGTTTAAATATAAGGATAAACTTCCTGACAGTAAGATTTGTACAGCAGTGGAATATTTGCCTATGGAGGTTGTGGGTTTTCTGTCACTGGAGAGGTTTTTAAAAGGATGTTGCTTCTTGAGGATAGTTTAATTGCTTTTCATGCACTTTTGCAGCGGGTTGGACTAGATGATCTTGGTTGTCCCTTCCACTTCCATGATCTGTGATTCCTTTCCTGGCTTACCAAATGATGGATTTTTCCCCCCCTTTAGTTCTGGGCATGCTGCAGAGGAAAACTTAAACTTGCAGCTATCTATTTATGTCCACAGGATTTGTGGACATTTTGCAGAAGTGAAGGTGGTTTGGGGGCAGGGAGAGAGCTATAATTAGTCAATTGTTCTAAGCAAATTTTCACTTCATGTAGCTCATTTGGTCACTCTGCAGCTAAATTAGGAGGTAATTGAAGCTAAAGTGTTCTGTGTATTCATCTTGTTGCAACCCTCCAGAGTCCAGAAATGAAGTTGAACTGGGCTCAGATATATTGACAGCTAAATCTCCTGTAGTTTAATTGGAAATAAGTTGCTGCTTTTTGTATCTTAGCTTGTTGCAGCATGACAATGAAGAGCTGCGTCAACGTCTGGCCTATGTCACCAATAAAATGGAAGCAATGGAGAGGGAGTTGGAGTCTGGCCAAGACTACCTGGAGATGGAGTTGGGCCAAAATCGAGAAGAACTAGAAAAATTTAAAGACAAGTTCCGTAGGTATGTGACTTTTAGAACACCAGAGTAGGAAGGAGGAGAGGAGAGAAAAGCAGTCCAGCTACTCCTCAGTTGGTAAAAAGCGTTTAGCTCATTCTGCAATATACAGTATTTCACCACACTCCATCATTTGTAGAAGTACTGCAAATGAGGGTAGGGGAACCTTTGGCTTTCCAGGTGTTGCTGAGTTACAACTCCCAATAGTTCCTAGCTGCTGTTGCGAATGGTAGTTGTAGTTTGACAACATCTGGAAGGCCAAAGATTCCCCTATTCTCTTGTAGATCATTATGTATCTGAGAAATAGTTTTGTATGAAATGTGTGTCCTGTGGCATGCAGACACCACTTACAAAGCTGGATTTTTTTCCTTTAGCATTTATCCTGCTTTTGATTGGCTTAGTGTTATGTAAGACTGATAGGCTTACAGGGTTATGCTGTAATTACTGCATAGAGAATCTTTGGTCAAGCTTCCTAACACCTTGCTTAGTAACTGAAGACAGTCCTAGGGAGGTGGAAACAGGGAAGGAAATAAACTTCACAGAGCGTTGTGGAAGATGTGTTCCCTATCAAAATGCCTCCCCACCGCTCTCCCAGATGGTGGCTATATTGTCTCTTTTGGCTTTGAGTCATGAAATCAGTGATAACTATTGGGATACATTACATTTTGTTTGCATCATCTAGAGCTTTGTTACATTTAGGAAAGATCTTGATGTGAGTGGTGCCTTACTGCTGTGGGGTGAAGGTCCTCTCTCATTGCCTATCAATATTTAAAGTTTATTAGACGTAACCAGGCCTGGATAGTTTAAACTAGCTCAGAGTCCAGTCCTTAGCAAACACAGGTAAGTCACAGATCATGAGCTTAGAAAGTGGGGTAATGGGGACAAATGTGCAATTATTAATATAGCAACTTCACAGGTGAGGGAAAGAAGAGGTGCTCAAGAGAGAACATGATTAACCTTTAGTGATAAATATTTCCTTTCTACTAGATAGGATTGGGAGTTTTCTCTGAAAACTCTGTCAGATTCTTTAGTCTGTCTACTCTTTTACTGGAGTGAATTTTGTTCTTCTCCCCTATCAGGCTTGTTCTTACACACAACACCCAGAATTTCATACCTTCTTTCTCAAGCTTTTTGCAGATTTATTCAGAAGGTCAAGTACCCAAACATGGCAGAGTTTAGGGCATGTAATAGATACAATGCCATAGCGCAGTCCATTGTATAATATGTCTGTTCCCCTACCAGATTTTCACCTCAGAGGACCTTTTGTGCCTCTTCAGTAACCTGGGTACTCTTCTTTATCTTAGATTGCAGAATAGTTATACAGCCTCACAGAGAACAAATCAGGATTTGGAGGAGAAGCTGCATGCCCTGGTAAGTGATTTTGTGGGCCTGTAATGGGTAGAATGGGTGGGCCTCGCTGTTTTAAAGCTCCTAAAGGGTACTAGTATTGTACAGTAACATCAAAATGTAATGAATCAAGATTTGGAATAGAATTTCAGCCCAGAGTTGCTGAGAATGGGCATTTCTTCCTAGTCTTCTGTCTTTTGTGCAACAATATTTGGGTTCTCCTGCAGCACAGCTATTTGTAGTTTGTCTTGCAGCTTTTTAAGAGTCTTGGAGTCATTACATACTGCTTATTGCAGGATCTGGGGGGATGGTTTGGTCATGAATTGTGGGGTGTCAAAGTGGAGCCGACATTTGTATATTGTGTGCATTCATAACACTCATGGCTTTTTTTCTCTCTCTCTCTCCTCTCTCTCTCTGTCTCTTTCCCTTTCCTTCCTACGCTGCTGCTGGCACATGCTGGGTGTGCTCACCTCTCAGGCCTCTCTCAGCCAAAGCTGGATTTTTGCAGTTGCGTCTTTTCGTTTGTGTGTTTTTTCTTTTCCTCTTCACATGTTTCAGCCTTTCCAGTTTCATTGTTGACCATCCATTACTCAGCCCCACTTGCACTGTCTTTGATGGGATCCAGAATCTGAATCAGCCAGCAATTTGGGTTTGAAAGAACTGGCTGATCTTCTCCTAGCATGACTTACTCCATCCTATTTTTATAAGATGTCATAGTTTAGGAAAGAAATGTCATCTCTCTACAGAAAAATGAAAGCTGACAAGAGATACAGTGCTTTTTCTTATCACTGCAAAACTAGGAGTTGGGTAGTACAGTTCCCAGAAGCTCCAATCACCATAACCAAAACTGAGGATTTATCATTCCAGTACAAATCCAGAACCAAATCATTATCATTTTGACCCAATATCAGCACTCATGCTTCACCAGACAGAATGGAGCAGGGACAAGTTCACATGTTTCAAATTCAGTGAAATGTTTTGCTGAAGCAGTTGCTGGCATGAAGGTCTCAGTAATCTTTATGTCAGTACTAAAGTAAAATGTTATATTGGGTGAATTTGTGAGATAACAGAAAGCCTCTGATCCTGCTCATTTTACATCACAATTTGTGTAACTGGGCAGGAGAAAGAAATACATATTTCTGCAGGGCTATGGGAGTTCTGCCTTTCTGGCTGGGCTTTAGAACAACAGGATATTACTTTAAGTACAAAATGAATACCCTGAGAGTTCAATTTTCATGGAAAGCAAGAGTGGACAACCTTCAGTTGTATATTTGCCTGGTCCCTGAACCCTATCCTGGCCATACTTCATTTACGTTGAGTGCTTTGGAGATGAGGGTGGAGTTGCCACCTTGAGGCAGGAAACACACAAAATATGTAGTGTGAGCAATAGCCAATGGACCTCAACATTCATTCCTCAAACTCAGGAAAGCAGTCCCAATCACTTGCATCATCAACCCACCCACTGCCTTCCTTTTCCTCCAAAGGGTGGGTCTCAGCTGCCAGAAGGTTGCTCCCTGTATGGAAAGAGCCTATACTTAGTATTTAAAGGCTGTTGTATCTTTATTTGAAAGCAAGCCCTATTAGACTGAGTGAGATACAGTAGGCCTGTATGGTTCTGGGCTGCTTTTCTGTGAAAAAGGTATGGTACCTTCGTAGGATTTGAGAGCGAGTGGAAAATAACAACTGAAATCTCAGAGCAGAACTTGCCCTTCCTGTGGCATACATGTAAGATGTTTATGATTTCCTACTTTGTCAAAATGCCTTTTTTGGAAGAAGTTGGGATCAAAGGACAGTCTTGGAGACTCAAGAAATATTTGAGGTCTAGGCTGAGCAAATCAGTTTAAATCTATTCCTTATCAATATGGCATGCTTTTAAATACTACTTTTTCCCCTGATATTCTGTGAATTACCTGTTTTGAAAAAAACCCAAACCCTCAATCATTGTTATTTATTGCACTTGTCCTATACAACTTGCTCAAAAGATGTATTTTTGTTTGAAGTCATTCCAAGATGGATTTCATTTTGGTGGATCACATCATTTTTATTATAAAGAAAATCTATGCTGGCCTGCATTGCTAGGTAAGCGTAGGATAATAGAATTTTAAATCTCATGGTGCAGGAACTTTTTCTGTATAAGAATAAGCTCTAAGATATTAGAAAGCCTGCTTTGCTTTGATTTGTTTTTAAAGAGTACAATACCTGCTTATTTCCAAGATTTTTTTCCCACCATAATTGTCATGAGTAAGGATGGCGAGCAGCATTTCTTGGTTTTCTGCAGACATTCCAAACGTATCTCATTAATTTCTTGTTCCTCCCTCTTTCGATGGGAGTAGGAGTTTGTTAGGATTGATGTCCTAACAGCCAGGAAACACACTGAGACAAGGAACTGGTCTCTAATATTTATTGCTAGTACTTAACAGGAATCCTAACAAACTGAAGAAGTGTGAGAAAACCCAGACATATAAACCCCAAAGGTTAAGGCAGTCCCGATCTGTGTCTCTTTGAATGGCTGACCAATTCCTCAGTGCTACGCATGCGCTTGACAGTCTGGATGGGAGCCCCCTGCTCGCCATCCTTACTCATGACAATAATGTCTAGACTAAAACCTTCCTCTTTTATTGAATGAAAATGGAGATTTTTGTTAATCAATAAGGAGTACTGTAAAATTAAAGGCCATGTGTTACAACTGTGAAGTTCAGACAAAGCCAAGTGGGTTGCTCCTCCCCTGCCCTACAATTAGAGGAGTGATTAATTGTCACCCTACATGTGTAGAGTTGCAGAAAATTTGAGTAGAATAAGATATATTAAGTACAGTTGCTTTGGTTTCATGTGTTCCTATTACTTTTCTTTAAATGAATAGATCTAAACAGTTTTTCATAGTTACCGGAAGCAAAAGAGGTATTAGAGGTACCCTAAGGATATCTCAACAAAACTGTAAAATATCTCTAAAACTTCTTGCCACAAGTTTCTTTCCTCTCAGTGCTCAAAATGTGCCTATTCAAACCAAGATGACAAACTCTGACCCTGCTCCTTTCCAAGGTGTTCTTGGATTCCAACCCCTATAACGCTTGACAATAGACCATGCTGGATAGAAATGGTATGAATTGAAGCACAATAGAAGCTCAGGTTCACCAATACCAGATTTAAAGGGATTCTTCATGTTTGCATGGTGTGCTTGCAAAAAGAGGTATGAAGAAGCCAAGAAACACTTGAGCACAGTTTGCTTTCCTAAGTAGTAGATGTATCCTAGAGGGACGCGGTGGCGCTGTGGGTTAAACCGCTGAGCTGCCGATCGGAAGGTCGGCGGTTCGAAACCGCGCGGCGGGGTGACCTCCCGTTGCTCGTCCCAGCTCCTGCTCACCTAGCAGTTCGAAAACATGCAAATGTGAGTAGATCAATAGGTACCGCTTCGGCGGGAAGGTAACGGCGTTCCGAGTCATGCTGGCCACATGACCCGGAAGTGTCTATGACAATGCCGGCTCCATGGCTTAGAAACGGAGATGAGCACCGCCCCCTAGAGTCGGACTCGACTGGACTTTACGTCAAGGGAAACCTTTACCTTTACCTTTACCTTAGATGTATCCTAAGACATGTAAAAAGATTTACATGGGTTGTTTAAGCTTCTTCTCCTCCTTTGCTAAAGGAAGGAAAGGAGCTAGATTTCTGGAGCTGGGTGGGGTGTGGAAGAGGCTAAGGATAAAGACAGTCCATTGTTGACTAATAAGACTCATCACCTCTATATTCCTGTCCTCTAGATTAAAAAAGCTGAAATGGATCGGAAAACTCTTGATTGGGAAATTGTGGAGCTCACGAATAAGCTTCTGGATGCCAAAACAACTATCAATAAACTGGAAGAGCTTAATGTAAGCAGTCCTTTTTTTTCAGAACATGCATCTTGTTTAAGGAATAGGGAAATAATTAATAGACTTATCTTTTCCTAAGTATATTGGTATTAAAGTTCTGTGAAGAGCAGCAGTTGATAGCCCACTGAAGATCAAATAATACCCTTCTAAGAAAAGACTTGCAGTATATAAGGGGCCCCAGCTCCTATCTGAGCAACTTGGTGGTGCTGAACTTTTTCAAGGAGATGGCTTGTGAAAATTGGGGTGCTTAATCCGTGTTTTCTTTAGAGCAGCCTTTCCCAATTCGGTGTTCTTGAACCATACAGAATTATAAATATGAGCCTCCCCACTTGATGGGATTCATAGGCCAACATATCTGGAGGACCCTAGGTAGAGAAAGCTGTGCATTAACTGACAGCCCTACAAGTCAGTCCCCCCTAAAAGGGGGACTCTGGGTGGTTTACAATAAAATTCACCTTAAAACCTGACATCATAAAATCACCAATACTAAAATAATAAAAATATAAATATAAATACATTATTTTTCCTGTTGGCTTCACACACTGATGTATCAGCCTGACCTACACGTAACTTCTATGTTGCCCTATCTCTAGATATGGTCTAGGCTGGTTTCTTGGGGCTTACCTACTGACTTCTGTCTGTTTGTAAAGCTGTAAAATTCTTCATGCATTTTGGGGTAAGATTAATAAAGTGACTCCACTTATTGTAGTTGCCTTACTTAAAGCCTATTTTAAAAATAAGTATTCCAGTTTGTGAATGAGCTTGTTAAACCACACAAGTTTTAATCAATCACGATGGAGAAGAAGCTAACCATGTGACAGTAGCTGTACATTTTAATGCATTTTTCTATCTAAACAATGTTCATTGGGGCTTGCAAAGAAGATTAAAGAGAGAAACTGATGTGATCAAGACTGGTTCTGCCGTAAGCCTTCAGCTGCAGGTTCTGGGTTGCCATAGAAGTGTTGCGAGTTCTCAGTTGCTTTGTTTTCATCATTATGAAACACATCGGTATTTTTGCGTGGGGCATCACAGTGTTTTGGACCATTTCAAGATGTATCTCCTCAATTATGATGTGTTGTCTTGACAGGAGCGATATCGGCTAGACTGTAACTTAGCAGTGCAGCTCCTGAAGTGCAACAAATCTCATTTTCGGAACCACAAATTTGCTGATGTGAGTAAAAACCTAGAGGGGTTTGAGGACTGATTAATCACTTTAATGGCCTGGGATGAACTGCATGCTCTAATTTTTCAGAGATTTCTGTCTCCAAAAGGGGACAACAAACAGTTAATGCCTGTCATCTTGTACATATTGGTCCTCATTCTCATTACCCCATTGGCTTTGAATTCAGTAGGCTCCTGCAAAGAGTTTACAGAATTGCAGGCCTCCTGCTTAATCCTAACTTTCCTCTTTTTGTTTCAGCTAACCATTTCTATATGAGTCCTCAGCACAATGAGTTGTTAAAAGGGAATTAGTAATCCAGTACAAGAATCTGTTTACTTCAGGGGCTTTTAACTAATTAAGGTGAGGAGGCCATTCAGTAGCAGGAGATAAAATAAGGAAGCTAGTTGGACTAGATGGTTTAAATATCTGGCAGATTTCCAGATTTCATAAATATGATGACAAATCTATTCCAAAGTTCAGTACTCTATATTGTTGTTCTTGTTACTGCCTTTACTATTACAATGAGTATATTTTAGCTGGTTTTCAGGCTTGCAAAATGGCATACAAATACAATCATGGTAATTACAGTTCATAACACTTTTTGTAAAAAAGATATAGAATATTTTTCAAAGCTGCTTTGAACTCAAAAACCATTTATGAGTTAAACTGAAGGCAATCTTAAATAGAAAGCTATTTACAGTAAGCAAAATTGATGCATAGAAGGGACTAATTGTATATCAACAGTGTTTCCAAACTATTGGTACTACCACTGACAAGGACTTCTTGCTTACCTAACAGATCTTAATAGTGCAGACTTGAGAATTATCCCCGAGCTAGATCTTAATATATCAGAAGTCTTCTGGAACTGATATATCACTGGGCTCAGGAGATGAATTGGGACCAAGATTTAATAGCTGCCAATGCAGCTGAAACATTTATGATTAATTTGTAGATATACTTACATTAATTGCAGCTTTTTAAAATAGGTGCAACATTAATAGATGACATTGTTTGCATAATATGTTTAAAATACACTGATAGATATGAAAATCAATATATGAAAACTTCCCTTTCTTTAGTGAAAAAGAGTCCATCTTCAGTTAATTACCATGATTTCAGTCAGGCCCTTCTACAATTATATAAGTGCTATGACACATTTATATATTATGTATTTACATTTATATATTTATATATTAAAACCATTTTAGAAACACTTGCTTTCTTCCATTTCAATATTCCACCAACAGAGCCAGTTGTGTCATTTATTTTTCACCTAACACATCTATCCTCTGATGTCTAGAATCAGTTGCTACTGACACCTTCCAGCCTCCCCCCCCCCCGCCACGAATTCCATATTATTTTGGTTAAAATAAGAGAGCCATCTCTTCATGAGATGCTTTCAGTTCAGGCTAATAGGAGACCAGACCAAGATGCTATGAATTTCCTATAGAATACTAATTCCATCCTTAGTTCTAGTGATGTCGTGCTTCTTCGTGTTCGGTATATACCACACAGATAAGCCCTACACTTGAAGAAAATATTCTTCAAAATATTGTAGAACTGAGCTTTGGCCCATTCCTGTGCTCAAGAGCTTATGCTCCAATGACATGGATGGTGCTTTCCTGCTCAGTTGATTGCCACAGTGGCAGTAGCATCATAGGAGCATTTGAACTTTCTGCCTTGGAGATTTGGACTGAGGGATTTTTCTCAGGCATGGTCCTTTTGCATATTAATTTTCCTAAGTACAGTAATCCTTTATTTTTAGTGCCTCTTTGGAGCCTGAGGGCTCTTCCAGCTGCAGAGGAAAATTGCTGCATAGGTGACTTCTGTATATTGACACTCTGCCTTGATGAAAGCCATCCCATTCTTGCTTTAATATTCACAGATTTATGCACCTGCCAAGCTGTTCACCCCAGATATGACTTGTGGGCATTCTTTTAGGATATAGAGTTTTCTACAGCTTTCAAAAGTGGATTTTTCATTTGTACTTCCAGGTCTGGTACATTCATTCATTCGTTCATTCATTCATTCATTCATTCATTTATTAAATTTATTTATCAGATTTATCACCGCCTATCTCCCCTGCAAGGAGGGACTCTGGGCAGTTCAAAATAAAAACCTCACCACGATATGATATAAACACTATACAATAATATCAATAAACAATAAACTATTAATATATTAAAATATAATAGAATCCAGATGGCTAAAATTCTCTGTCCGCAAGAAAAACTAAGGAGCTAGCCATCCACAGGAGGAACTATTCTCTTTCCTGCCCCAGGCATGACAACAAAGCCAGGTTTTTAATTTTTTGCGGAAGTCCAGGAGCGAGGGGGCCTGCCTCAGTTCCGGGGGGAGAATGTTCCAAGGGGCAGCGCTGCTGCAGAGAAGGCACACTTTTGTGACCCCGTCAGATAGAACTCTTCAACAGATGGGATCCGTAGCATGCCCTCTCTGCATGCCTGAGTGGGATGGGTCGATGTGATGGGGATGAGACGGTCCCTCAGGTAGCCTGGCGCCATGCCATGTAGGACTTTAAAGGTCATAACAAACACCTTGAATTGGACCCAGAAGCAAACTGGCACCCAGTGCAGCTTGTGCAGTAAAGGTGTCATGCGTGTCACCCTTGGGGCACCTAGAATTACCCACATGGCTGCTTTCTGGACCAGCTGTAGCTTCTGGATACTCTTCAAGGGTAGCCCCATGTAAAGCGCATTGCAGTAGTCTATATGGGAGATAACTAAGGCATGAGTGACTGTTCGAAGGGCCTTGTGTTCCAGGAAAGGGCATAACTGGCTCACAACGTGGAGTTGCGCAAAGGCCTCCTGGCCACAACTGCCACCTGCTCTTCGAGTAGGAGTTATGAGTCCAGGATGACCCCCAAGTTATGCACTGGATCTGTCTGTCAGTGCAACCCCATCCAGAACTAAAGATGACAATTTCCCAGAAGCTGAGGAGCCATTAATCCACAGCCACTCCGTCTTACCAGGGTTCAGCTGAAGCTTGTTGTTCCCCATCCAGGCCCCCACAGTCCCCAGACACTCAGAGAGGGTGGTCAAGGCATCACTTACTTCACCTGGGACGGAGATGTATAATTATCATCCGCATACTGATGATACCTCATCCCGTGGTGACGGATGATCTCGCCCAGTGGTTTCATGTAGATGTTGAAAAGGAGCAGAGAGAGAACCGAACCCTGTGGCACCCCACAAAGTAGGGGCCATGGGGTGGATCTCTCGCTCCCTATTAACACTGACTGAGACCAATCCTGGAGGAAGGAGACAAACCAGCACAAAACCACACTGCCTGCCCCCAACTCCCTGAGTCGGTCCAGAAGGATACCATGGTCAATGGTATCGAAAGCTGCTGAAAGGTCAAGAAGAACGAGGATGGATGCACTGCCTCCATCCCACTTCCACCACTGATCATCCATAAGTGCGACCAAGCTGTTTCTGTCCCGTAGCTGGGTCTGAAACCTGGCTGAAAGGGGTCTAGATAATCCGTTTCATCCAGCTCTGGAGCTGTAACGCCACCACTTTCTCAACCACCTTCCCCAAAAAGGGGAAGTGGGAAACTGGGCGAAAATTGTCCAGGATGGTAGGATCCAGGGATGGTTTCTTGAGGAGCAGGCGCACCAGCACTTCCTTAAAGGCTGCTGGGAACACCCCCTCTCTCAAGGATGTATACACCAACGCCTGGACCTAGCCACATCACCTCCCAGGCTGCTTTCACCAGCCAGGAGGGACATGGATCTAATTGGCAAGTGGTGGCATTTACAGCCAAAGGATCCTGTCCACTTCCTTGGGTTCAACAGGATCAAACTGTTCCCAGATAACACAGTAAGTACATTCCCTGGGTATCTCCTCAGACTCTGTCTCATGCTCGGAGTCCATCTTGGAAGGGATCTGAGCGATTTTATCCTGCAGATGCCCAGAAAATTCCTCAGCACGGCCCTGGAGATGGAGTTCTAAGTCCCCTCTCCCCAAAAGCTATTGGGTAATCTTAAACAGGGCTGCCAGACGGCATTCCATGGATGCAATAAAAGTGGAGAAATACTGGTGTTTCACTGCTCTTACCGCAACAAGGTAGGCCTTAATGGCGGCTCTAGCTTGTGTTTGGTTGGATTCAGTCTTTGTCTTCCTCCAGCGGTGCTCTAAGCATCTCTTAACCCTCTTCAGAACCCTCAGCTCCTCCATAAACCACGGGGAGTGTCGGGTTCGAATGGACAAGAGAGGCTGCACAGGTGCAATCCTGTCCAAGGCTCCGGCTGCCTCCCCATTCCAGGAGGCAGCTAGGGCCTCTGCTGGACCCTGCAGCAGGTCCTCGGGTATAACCCCCAGCTCCTTCTGAAATCCTACTGGGTCCATCAGTTGCCAGGAGCAGACCAATCAAATGGATCCTGCCTCCCTGTGGAGCGGGGTGGCATAAGAGAATCTCAGGGTCACCAGGGCGTGATCTGACCATGACAAAGGAGAAAAATGTAGCTCTCCCCTCAGATCACATTGCCATTGCTCCAACAAGAAAACTAGATCCAGAGTGAGGCCACTGTCTTGAGTCAGGTCCAAAATAATTTGAGACAGGCCCATGGCTGCCATGGTGGCCATGAACTCCCGAGCTGCTTCTGAGGCATGCCCCAGAGAAGGCAGATTGAAATCCCCCAAGACCATAAGCCTGGGGAACTCCACCGCCAAACTGGAGACAGCCTCTAGCAGTTCAGGCAGGGAGGTTGCTACACAGCAGGGAGGCTGGTACAGTAGCAACCCTCCCAACTGCTCTCGGGAACCCAACTTGAGAAACTGAGTCTCACATCCGGCCACTTGTGGAACAGAGCCCCTGACGGCTTCTAGGGATTCCTGGATGACGACAGCCACCCCTCCTCCCCTGCCCTGAGGTCTCGGCTGGTGCCAGACTTGGAACCAAGCCGGGCATATCTCCGAAAGAGGAACACCTCCTTCCACATCCAGCCAGGTTTCAGTAATACAAGCCAGGTCTGCCCCCTCCTCCATGATCAAATCACATATGAGGGGGGCCTTGCTGTTAATTGATCTGGTGTTACAAAGCAGCAGCCAAAAGTCAGGGCGACCATGAGTCCACTGTACAGGGCCTGGGCTTGTGCACAGAGGACTGGAACACGCATGTTCCCAGCTATCAATGTTTACACATTTCTACAGCTGGATGTTTGTGTTAAGCAGGATATTTGTTTGTTATTGAAATGTACAGTATGTGCCATTCCTTTCCCAAAACTCTGAGCACCTTACAGTGTTAATATGAGTTCATATAATCAATATACAATACTGTCATTGACAGCACAGTGTTCATCTTTACAATCCTAACACATCAGGCCCATCATCAGGGCAATTTGTCAGACACAAAGACTATGAAGAAGAACAGGATATGGTTTGCCTGTAACTGGTGGTCACCTCTGCGTTCACCCAATTCTGTCTGTGCCATGGATGCTGGGTTTCATGATCCCTGTCATTCTGTTTTTCATGGTTTCCAGGAACTGCTGCAGTATTAATTGGGCACCTTGGAGAGCAGGGAAGGACCATGTTCTGCTAAAAGCTCAACCCTAAGATGTTCTGTGCAGAAGCTATTAGTGTGATTGCACAGATGAAAGCTGATGAAAATTATATACTCCTTGCTTATAAGTTACAAGCCTTCTCTGGGGTGTGCCTCAGAAGCAAGTTGCTTGACAGACTGTCCATGGGAGATTCTCAGGGAGTGTAAAGGTGGTTCTGTTTCCAAAATCTGTGAACTAATTCTAGGGCAATTTGCCAAGGCAGTGGCCTATAATTACTAGATGCTTCCTGGCAGACATAGCTTATAATGAGGGCAGGGAAGGAATTGGTCATTCAGTTCAGTGTGGCAATCACCATTTTTCCCCCCACTAATCAATAGCACTGTGTTGACCTAACACGAGCAAGGAATGCAAGTTAGTACAAATGTTTCTTTCCATTTCTTCTAACTGTGTATTGTTTGTCAGTTATGGAAAATCTATATTTTCCCTTGATTCTTGGATAGAAACAGAAGTATTTTGATATAAGTGTTGCATGTTTGAAAAGCTTTTAGTTATGTATCTCAGAACAAGTGGTTTAGATTGGACTTGCAGAAACTTGCATACTCCTTTGTGTATTTGTCCACCCTAATTAGTCTGCTATTTCCTATACACTATTTTAATTCCAGAACTCTTTTTTCTTATTAGCTTCCATATGAACTGCAAGATATGGTCAACAAGCACCTGCAAAACACTCAGGGTTCTGTAGGCCCTGACCAGGAGGAACTGCACACCTTGGCTCCATCTGATGTTGTGCCCACCTCAGTCATTGCTAGAGTGTTGGAGAAGCCAGAGTCACTGGTGCTGAACTCAGCCAAATCCAGCAGTGGAAGTTGCTCTATGGCTGAAGATGTTTTTGTGCATGTCGATATGAGTGGCACTCTTCCTGAAGCTTGTGTGAGTTCAAGGCAAGCAGAAAGCAAAGGGAAGGAGGGATCAAGACAGCAAAATGGGAGCTGCAAGCCACAGAGCTGCTTGGAGAGCCTGCCTAATGAGGTGCCCACTTTTGAGAAACTGAGCCCATATCCCACCCCACCCCCTCCTCACCCCATGTATCCAGGGCGCAAAGTAATTGAGTTTTCAGAGGACAAGGTGCGGATCCCAAAGAACAGCCCGCTGCCTAACTGTACTTACGCTACCCGCCAAGCTATCTCTTTGAGCTTGGTCCAAGGGGAGGATGAGAACTGTGACAGGCAACGGCCACTTCCCAGCAGCCCAGCCTCAGGTCAACGCTCTGCCTCCAGCTGCTCCTACCAGCCTTCCCCTAAGTTGAGCCGAGTTCCTGGGTCTTCTCAGAGTAGCCCCTTCAGCAGCCCCCCACAGGTTCCCAGCACATTTGCCAGCTCTGCCAGCTCTGAGGAGGACTTACTAGCTAACTGGCAGCGGATGTTTGTGGACAAGGCTCCCCCTACCACAGAGCAGGTGCTAGTAAACCGTACTGCATTTAGCCGTGATACGGCACAGGAACTTCAGAAACGTTTCAGCCGCTCCATGCAAGAGCTAGGCCGGGTAGCGTCCGTCTACTCGGATGGTGAGGAATCAGTGCAGAGCTGCAGCTGGACTGTAAGCAGAGACTCAAGCATGGACAATGACAGTACAGAGCTTCAGCGCCGCCGGAACCACTTCCCTTCTGACTACAGCACAGATTTCTCCCAGGATGAAGCCTGCAAATTGCTGCAAGGGTGTGGTACTGAGGGGATGGCAGAGCCTGTCACTTCTTCACCAGAGAAGTCCAAAGATTACATAGACTACTCATCTGGGAGCCCAGCTGAAGAACAGGAAATGCTGCTCCAGGAAAGTAAGGAGAACAGCCAAGAGGGTGTTTCTGAACAGAGCAGGGATGGCAAGAGCAAGCCACCACCTGGGCGTCCACATCGCAGCCCCAAGAGAATGGGTGTTCATCATCTACATCGGAAAGACAGCCTAACCCAAGCTCAGGAGCAAGGCAACTTGCTCACTTGAGAGTGAGGAAGAAGATTGGTCCTGGCTGCCCAGGTTCACTTCCCAGGGTTGCCTGAGACACGACGGATTGCCATCATGTTATTTCTGGCCAGGATTTCTGGGCAATGTTTTAAGTATTTACTGTCTTTTTAGTACACAGGAAGAGTGGAGACAGCTCTTCTCTAGCATCAGGATGCATTTGGATGTATGCTGGCATCACTTCTGTGCTAATATTCACAGCTCAAGCACTCCTCAGGTGTGGACAAGAGATAGGATTGTGCTCTCTGTGCCTGCCCTCTTCAACCTGTCCTCCTTGTCTTGAAGGTCAAGATCTAGAAAATAGTTCACTGAGTCCAATTATAATATATATGATTGGAAAACCAGCACAATTTTAGATCTACACAAGCACTATGACTGTGGTATTGAATCTGGTGGTAATTACCTTGCAGACCTTCCCTCTTAAGGTAAAGGAAATGGAGCAGTTGAAACAAAGGTACACTTTCTGTCTCCCCTCCATGCCGTCTTTCTCAGATCGCTTGGTGAGGAATTCCATCTGACTTCATTTCTTTTCTTCAAAAATTCTGCCTTCACACTTACTGATCAACTCCAATTCATTCAAATTATGTCCTGGGGCACCTGAAGCCTGTATGTCTACCTTTTTGGCTTGTGGCATGAAATAGGAATATTCTATCCCTATTTTCTTGCCTCAATCTCCCACCAGGCCATCAGGTGAAGAATATGAATGAGGTGAGAAGTCTTCTGTGGGTGAACATCCTCAGTTCTGTAAGCTTTTCGTGAATTCTGTAAAATTTTGGTGAATTCATGTTTGTTTCTCCAAGCCTTTCTGTGGCTATATGCATAGGTCAACAAGGCAGATATGGCACAGGAATCACCTCTACCATTTCTTTGTATGTTGTGTATGGGGAGGGGCTTCATACTCTGAAACTTGGGGTTCTTTCTGCCAAACTAGACCTCAGAGCTCCCTGCCATAGCCACCCAGCAAAACTGAGCTGGATTGTTTGCCATAATGAGCTGAGTCTGTGTAGCTGCCTTTTCAGCTATCACTTGGGTACTCTGGATCATGTCTTGGTGGTGGTACGCTATGTAAGTTTTCCTTTGGATTAGTCTTCCTCACTCTTAACTCTCTCTAGATGTGTTGGGGCTAAAATTCCCAGCAAGTGTGACTGCGTGGGGATTTGTTGCCTCAACACTTCTGGAGGATGCCAAATTGAAGAATGCTGCTTAAGGTCTTCAACTTTTAAAATGTACTTCTCTCTCCTTTTGTGAATAAGCAAAAATGTGTAGTGGGGTGGAGTGGTACATGCTATGGAAGAAATATCAGCTTACTCATTTGAGTCATCTTATGTCTGGTCCACAGAATTATTTCACTAGCTGAGGAAGAAATCCACATTAATCCAAGACTAAACCATACAGCCAGCTTGCCTCTTAATGACTCTTTTTGGCACAAAATTAGATACTTCTTGTTTGCCCCCTTGGAGATGGCTGATGAGGATGGGCATCCCAATATGGGGTCCAAATTGACACTAGTGCCTTTCCAAGGCCTTATCCAAGGTCTTTTATTCCCTTTCCCCTTTTTTGGTTTCTTACTTGTATTCAGTATTTTGTTCTTCCTTTGTGGATATGTTTTTGTGTGTTATTTGCGCATGTGCGCATGGGGGGGGGATAATTTCATAGTGTTAAGAATTTTTCATTAAAGGATCAAACTTTGATATTTGAATTCATTAGCCTGCCCTGCTATTCATGCAACCAGAGAAACTTCTTGGCTACTTTGGCTTAATTTTTTTTGACAGCTGTTTGTTTGAATGAGATTTCAGTAATTTTCTATTAGAGAATATTACAGCCTTCCTCCTCAAATACAGCAATCTTGTCATACCTGACTTTTTGGATATGGTCTTGTTTAACTACTTCTTAATGGGCCATTCCTTTTGTTAGGCTGCTAGCTACTACATTGTATTAGTGAGATGTGACTCAGTATTTTTTGCTAATAAACTGGTGCTGAAGACACTATTCCTTTAGCTTACATAATACTTAGTGGTCTAACTTCTTCAGCTATTTACTTACTTTCTCATTCACTCTCTTGATTCAGGTTTTGAATTCCTAGAACTTTCTCTGCACTACATGGAACAGGACGCAGGTTTCTATTTTTTCCTGTTCCAGTCCTCCTGTATTTTTTAAAATTAGGTTACTGGAGATAGGGCAGCTTGGTGACTTTTCATTTAAATCAGTATTGATTGAATCCTATCTAGTTGAATTGAAATAGTTCTCATGAGCTAATTGGGTCAATGGAATTGATTTGAGACCATCTCAGTTAGGTAATGTTAAGTCCAGATCCAGTTCTCCTTTCTATGGTTGGCTGCATAAAACATGCTGACACAGGTATAGCTACTAGATTGACAACAAGATGATTTAAACAAATTTTCATTCTCTCTTTAGGTACATTGAGCTAAAGCAGGGATCCATGAAGTTCAGCTCAGGGTCACTACCATCCCTCTTTTGGCCCTCAAAGCCCCTCCAAGTTGGTAGGATCTAAAATTTTGGCTTTTTTACATTTTTTTAAATGTTGGAAGTGGTTTAAGGGCCAAAATGGATATCTTAAAGCTTGCAGAGGCTAAGGGTACCCATTTAACCCCTTAAAACTCTTCTATAAGTGGCCTTTGAAATGCTGTTATTGATATGCCGCCCAAGGACTGGGATAGCCCTTTAGCTGATAACTTAAGGGGCTAAAGGCTGGGGGGAAAGCCAGAAGAAAGGACATAATGTTTTTATTATAAATGAGTAGTATAATTTATTAAGTGGATTACTATCCTTGTGCAATCTGGCTTCTTAGCCCTTCACCTCTGGCAGTATTTTGTTGGAGAACTTGAATTGACTCATTTAGCTGCCCCACATTTTACAGTGTCCCAATTCGAGACTGTTAATCTGCAATTAAAATGTTTTGGTGGTGGTGGTGGTGGTATTTTTTTGGGTTTTTTTTTTTTTTGAGATTTTCAAACTGATAATGTATATTTTAAAGGCAGAAATAAAACTATTTTAAAAGTATGTCTCTGTAGTCAGTTGTTTATTTTGTAGTTTGAATCAGAAACAGGCCACAGGAAACTTCTGCTAAAATTCTAAAGTTCCAGCCAGAGGTATTTTTCAGCACTTGCTAATTGATATTTTAGCCAGAAATGCAAGGGATCTAATCTGGAACCAACTTAATGCAAAAAAAAAAAAATTGCTATACCACTGAGATACAACTCTTCCTGTAAATTATACCAAGGCTTAACTGTCCCTTATGACCGTACTTTAATTGCAAATTTCTCTGGAATTATCAGTTGATGTAACAATTGACATTTGGTCTTCAGCAGGGAGCTGAGTAGAAACCAAGCTCTTAGTATAGCATGAGGCATCCTTAGTGAACCAAAAGTATATATTAGTTTTTTTTCCCCATTTTCATTGTTTGGGGTTTAGAGTCCCTTCAGATGTTTGATATAGTTGTATACCAGCCTTCCCAACCTGAGTCTTTCTAAATATTTTGCTCTCTAATTTCCACATCAACCTCAGCTTCAGCCAGTTTGGAGGTTGTGTTTGAAATCCAAAACATCTGTGTTTCCAAGTCTGCTGTACACCATGCAAGGTATGAACAAATCCTAATTGGAAAATGCAGACACTGCTGCCTCCTACTGGTTTTCGTGGTCTTTGTATTTTATTTGAGAAAGAGATACACTGTATAATTGCATTCCTATAATGATGGTTATACAATAAATTTTTTACTGTTTGGCCAAGGTGAATTTGTACATAGAAGTAAGACCAATATATCAAAATTAGTAGAGATAGTGAGCTGCAATTATACCTCTTCTCTGTAATGTGTCAGAAGACCTTTTGCGATCTTTGCTATTACTGAAAAAGTGTGATGGTCTGTTGTAATGTTCTGAATTCATTGTTGATGCATTCCTAGGGAATGAAGATTTTTAGTTCTTCCTTCGTTGATACATTTGTGTGTGCTTTAATATAGCTGCTTTGGATTTTTTGAAAGAAACTGAATTGAATATTGAAAATTGAAATTTTTGAAAAATACTGAACGTATTGAAAAATATTGGTACATTGGACTTACCATACAATGGGACTGAGGAGTTTGCAGTGTGGTATCTTCTTCCCACTCACACCCTAGGCAGAGCTAGAAGATTCTGGCAGTGCGTCCTCTGGGAAGATACAACTTCACCCCCAGTTTCAGTATGACAGGCCAACAGGATTGCTTAAAGAAAACATGCTTGAGAAATATAGGGGGAAAAAGGGGGGGTGATTAAACTATGTAGAATTAATTGCTGAAATTGATATATATCTATCAATGCCTAGGTGGGTTGGATGCCTTGTCTCTGCTGTGGAAAAAAGAGATTCATATAAGTCAAATGTACTGATCTTCAGCAGAGTCAGGGCATTTTATAGAGTGACATAGCAGAGCTGTCTCTGAGAGTGGGATCTTACATCTGGACAGCTTCTAGTCCTTGCTAGAAACTACTTTTGGTAGTGTGCTTCTTTCAAAGGATGCTTTATCCAATCTGTGTAAAAGTTATGCTTATGGTGCTTTTTAGAGGAGGACACAGAGAACTGTGTGGCAGCTCTACAGATGTGTCCCAAGGCACCCACAGTGTTGAAGGAAGCTGAGAGTGCTGTACTAGTGAAGTGGCCCTTAATTCCTATTAGGACAAGCTTATTGTGAGTCTTGTGGGCTAGATCTCCACCTGGAGATCTTGGTTGGTGCAGCTATTGAAAGACTAATAGGAAACTGTTTGAGATTCTAAATTCTGTTCTTTTCACATAGATCTTGTTAGTCCATCAGACATACCGTTTGTGCCAGTCCTTTCTAATTGTATTTTGGGTTGGAGTAGAAAATAGGAAGGCCTGGTGGAAATCTGAATTGGTCTTTCACATAAACATTGGGTCTAAATGTACAACAATGGCCTCTGGCTGGATGATGCAGAATTCCTCGGCTGTATAGGAAGGCCAGGACCTAGGAATGGAGGTGGTTATCAGTGAAATTCCCTTCTTTTTGGCCCATCTGCAGAAGGCTCACCATGTGAACTTGTATATGTGAGTGGTTTGGTCTCTGGGATGGTACAATGCTCGGTATAGTTTTGCTGCTGTATCATAAGCTGGCAAGATGACCCCACTCAGTCTCCAGATATGTGGTTGTAACAGCTGAAGCCAGTAGGGTTAAATTCCTCTTGGCTCAGCAGTTTTCATGATAGCGGGAAGCTCCATGATCAGGATGGCCATATATTAACTAAGTCCAAGTATCAGGCCTCTTGGGCCAACAGGGAACTGTTGATATTAGCATTACTCTCTGCTCTTGTGCTAGTCTCAGGGGCCTGAGGATTAGCAGAAAAGGGGAGGGGGGGGTCTGCTTTGGCAGGGATATCAGGGCTTTTTTGGTATCCAGAATTGCATCCAGGCGCTGTAGGTTGTGTGCTGATTGACAGATGCTTTTTCTTCATTAAGAAGACCAGGTCCTCAAGGATCTGCATCATGATCCAGATACCTTTTACCTGTCCAGTTGACCTAAGGATTGGATTAACAGATTGTCTAGGTATGGGAAGTATGTGAAGTACGCTATGACCGTCACCATCAACTTCATAGATACTCTCTGGAAGTAGAGTAGGCCCAAAGGAAGCATTTTGACTGGTTGACTGGAAACCTCTTATAGACTTTCTGCATCAGGTAATACTTATTTATTCCTTTCATGCTATCGGTCTTCCAAAATACTCTCACATCTTTCATTTCTTCTTTAAAATCTTTTGCAAGTAATACAGCCATATAAGCAAACATTGTTGCTGACCTTGTAGCTACTAGTTTCTGACCCCGTTCTTCAAAAATCTCCTGAAATGTCTCAATTGTCATAGCATTGTCTGTCATTTTGTAGGTTCCACAAAAGACAGCAGAGTCCCTCCTTGGGAGGGCGGTGATAAAATTTGATAAATTAATATTTGTAATAGTCTTAAGCCCGTTACACACCTGGGACTGGGGGAAATACTTAATGCATAAGCTGGCTGTCTTGTGCATGGGAAGAGAAGGTAGTGATACATATCAAATAGGGACTTTTGTTCAGCCCCAATTTGGTATCTTGGAAGAGCCACCCAGATTGAGAGTCGGGTGGCATCCATTTTTTAAATTATTATATTATTTCCACAATCAATTATGTGATTGCTGTAGCTTTTAACTTTAATGTCCTATTGTCATTTTGTGAAATGGAAAGCATATATCAAAATGGATTTGAGAAAGGTTTCTTTACACAGCAAAGTACATGAGATTCAGTTCAGTGTAGCCCTTGGCTGAAAAAGTTCTTACAACATAACTCTGTAGAGGTTCTAGCTTTTCATAAGGCAATAAGATGCATGTAGTCCAGCAGCCAAAGTGTTTTACTAATGCCGTGCTCAGGTGAGCTGTTATTATTTTCAGTGCACATCTCATCCCTTCTCTTTCTTCCATATGTGGATCTTGCAACCGCAACTCTGCCATGTTTGTGAATTTTATAAAATTTTACCCAAGCATAAATACAAGCAATAAAAAGAGTATCTCTTGTACATAAATATATACATCTGAATAATGCAGTTTCTCCCAAAGATCAGTCAAGTATGGTGAAATATAAAAATACAGCAACTGAATCATCAAAAGCAAATGACAAGGACTGAGTAATCTGGGTATGGTTCCAGAGCAGGGGGAAAAAAGGTGACTTCAGTTAAACACAGTGTATGGATCTGCAGTCACACAGACTAGTACTTGCACGCGGGCATATCAGCTTTCCTATCTTTGCCTAGTGCGTACACTCACAAATTCAGAAGCACAGCAGACATTACACAAGATGTGTGAAAATACACATTTCTACCAATATGGTCTTTCCAAATACAGTACATGGGAATGTTTTTCTCATCAGACTTTCTGTTCACATCTCTGTTTCTGCTAATAGACTTTCTCCAAGGCCTGATGTTACCAAGACCATCTGGGAACTGGAATCTGAAATAGAAAAAAGTTTCTTTAGCATTGGAACTGGCAACTTTTTATCTTCTTTTAGGATCTGTAGATAGTACTGCTAAAATCCAAAGGCAAAATGGTTAATTTTCAGCTTGTGATTTTCTCTTTTAACTTCCTCTCAAAATTGCAACAGCAAAAAGCCAGCCATCTCTATCTGGTGATATCACCTGACACACCTATGCTATCTTTGGTAACCAAAATTATAATTAAAAATGTAGCTCCCAACTGAAATCAGTTGCCTACTTCAGTTTCTTAGATGAACTGTATATGATGTGGGATATCCCTGTACACCTAAATATATCACAGGAAAATGCAGCTGTTAAACGCTATCTTTGTGGATCCTACAACTCTTTTTTTGAATCTGAATTGCCAAAAGTCAGTGGCATGATTTCCCCATTATTTCACCCAACCCACTGAATGTACAATGTGCCACTGTGAAAAAGTTACTGTGCCTTAAGTATCTACCAAATTTGTAATCTCTTCCAGGCTGATGGGCCTAAATGACTTTTTATGAAAATCTTCACAAACTTCTTTTGAAGTTATAATGTACCTCTAGAATCTGTGTACTGAGAACTTCACTGTGCTTAGGGGAGTCAAAGTCTGAGATTTATATAGGGCTGGGCTGACCCAAATCAGCCCTGTTTCCCACAATTAGTCCTGCTTATCCCTTTAACTGAACTGACTGAAGTAGGAGTGCTGATTACTTTTTTCATACTGGCTCACTGCATATCAGATTACTTTGTTTATAAAATAAATTAAACAAGAGGGACTTCCGAGTGAGGAAATGGTGAACTAGATGTCTCCAAAGGAGTGGAGATGTTGCCATGGCCAGGAATGACAGACTGGCAACAAGCCCAGACTAACAGAACCTCTCAGGATAAAGGAGAGGACAAGAGATCACCCACTTGTGCTCTAGGCGGCAGCTCCACATGAGGAAACTGTAGGACAGTGGTTTCCCAGAGGTTTGAGCGCCAGGAGACAAGGGAAACCATCAAGCTCTCAACTGTGGCGGAGCCTTGTAAGTACGCTAGGTCCACTAATACTCACTTTCTAAAAACCTTTGAAATGTAATCACTTTAAAGTTGAAAGAGATCTTCAAAGCACCAAGTTTGAAAAATCACCTGGTGAGTTAACCTTTGTTCCAATACAAAAGACAACTAACAGCCTAAGGAATTTAAAGAAATTGAAGTAAACAGCAAAACATTTAATAGGAACTTAATCTAAGATCATTACAAACAAGGGACTACACAGCTTTGGAAAATTAGGACTTTGAGAAGTAATTAAGACTTTTCATGGGAATATAAATTGTTTAGTGTATTAGAAAATAAGCAATAGAAATTTGAGATTTTGCCATTTTAGAAATGAAACACTAGAGGGGACTAAAGACTTCAGGCAGGAGAAAGAAGGAAGGGGAAAAAAGAGAAAAGCCTGTCTTTTGTGGAACCTACAAAATAACAGACAATATTACGACATTTGAGACATTTCAGGAGATTTTTGGAGAATGGGGTCAGAAACTAGTAGCTACAAGGTCAGCAACAATGTTTGCTTATATGGATATATTATTTGCAAAAGATTTTAAAGAAGAAATGAAAGATGTGAGAGTATTTTGGAAGACCAATAGGACGAAAGGGATAAACAAGTATTACCTGATGCAGAAATACTGGAAAATAAAGACATTCTGGACTATAAGATAGAGATGATAGTCAAAATGGAAATACAAATGATAAGCCAAGAGAATGACCTGGATAATGACTTTTTACTGGATTTACAAATGAGGGTTGTGAAAAACTTGAAGAAACCTTTGAGATTGGAGAAAGAAAAATTGAAGGGAGGTCAAATTCAGCATAAACATCTGAATGAATTAAGGACTAAGATTGTTAGAAGCAAAACAAAGGAATTCAAAGTTGATTTATTAAAATAAGACAGGGTTAAAATAAGACATATCTTTATAAAATGCTGGGAATACTTTTCGGACTTTCTGCTGATACCCAGACATAAACACTGATGATTCATGTATTTGCAAATGAATAAGGAATGGGTTATAGGAAGAAGTGATCCATGTATGTAACCTTTTAGAGGGTGGACAAATATTTTCAGTAGAAGAGAATAACTGTAGCTCAGGGTTGCACTGTGGAGTCCTTGGTGCTCTCTGAGCTGGTTGTTTGCATGCAGATGTTTCATTGCCTGACTAGGGGATGACTAGGTTGCCCTAGTCGGGCAATAAAACATCTGCAAGCAAACAACCAAGCTCAGAAAACACCACAAATAGTAAGTTAGTTTGTACTTGTGTTGAAGATCGGAAGTCACTTCTTTATTGCTTTTTTTCCTTTTTCCCCTCTTTTCCTTTTTTTTTTTTTTTTGCACTTTTTTCTTCCTTTTTTCTATTCTTTTCTCTCTCTCTGATTTGTTTGTATTATCTTTTATTATTGTTAAATCCTTAATAAAAATTATTTTAAAAATATCAAGCACCAGAGCTTGGTATTACTCGTTTGCTCAGATTCTGTTTTTATATCACTAGGACCCATATGAAGCTCTTACAACTTTTAGTATCAGAGATATACCAAGATATGCAAACATTCAGAGTGTTTGAAAATGGGCACATACTTTTTCACAGAATTGTACTTTCCACTATTGATTGATTGATTGATTGATTGATTGGACAAGTATCCATAGCTCCAAATGATAAACTGAGCTGCATCCAGTTACCATTTTTATTTTCTAAGTATGTCTTTTGGGCCTATGTGGAAACTAGAGGTATTGTTTAAGTAAAGATGCAGCAAACTAGCCCTTTTTTTGTAAAATTAAAAACAGAAAAGATATCCATTGGTACTGCACTGTCTCCCCCAGAATAACAATATACTGTTAAGTGCTAATTTTACAAATATTTTGAAGCTGCAAGCCTATCTAACTTCTGATTTTTAGTTATGACACTGCTGTATATAAAAAAAATGAACGGGAAACCAGAGTGGTACATGTGTGCATTTGTAGGCAGGCTAGGTTATTCTATTAATTCTTACTGCCACACATCAATTTATATGAATGATTCAAGAAAATCACATTCAAAATATGAAAGCATTTATTTATTTAAAGTGTGTGTGCACATGCACCTTCAAATCTCCTGGTGACTGCCTGGACAAGTCCCTGCAGTTTTGTTATTTTTATTTTTTTTAAGGAATTCAAAACAAAAGCATTTTCCCATGGGAAGGACTCTTTATAATTAATTCCAAAATCTTATTTCAAATTTATCTGGACCCTTTAGTCTGTAACTTTCTAAAAATCAAAGTTTCAATAACTCTTTTGCTGTTTATTCCAGAAAAAAAATTAAGTCCTTCAACTTGTATTTAAAACTTCTTTCACTAAGGATTGAAGGAAACTCACCCAGGGCTGTAAAACCTGACGATCCAAAGGTTCTTAATAGGTGAAAACCAGTTAACAAGCAATTTCCAAAAGTGATTAGAAAAGGAAGTATGTGAACCCAGTGTCCTTTTGAGGCGCCGACCAGTTTGAGCAAGATGGCTATTCCCTTGTCTCCCAGAGCTCTAAACCCATCGGAGACCACTGTCTTGTGGTCTCCTCATGAGGAGCAACTGTCTGGAGCACTTGTGGGCAACCTCAAGTCCTCTTTGTCCAGAGAGGAATTACGAAGAGCCAGTCTACTCGCGGGCTCTTAATTCCACCAGAATTGTCAACTCTGTTTTTCACAGAGCCATCTTCTGTTCACCATTTCTTCCCTGGAAGTCATCCCTACAGTTTCCTTAGAAAGATTTTGGAAGTGGCTTGCCATTGCCTTCTTCCTAGGGCTGAGAGAGAGTGGCTGGGCCCAAGGTCACCCAGCTGGCTTTCATGCCTAAAGCAAGACTAGAACTCAGAGTCTCCTGGTTTTTAGCCTGGTGCCTTAACCACCACACCAAACGGGCCCTCCATGTAAGCATTAACTGTTGGGTTATATTCAAATTTAGTATCTATCAGCTTCTACTAAAGACCAGATTTCATCCTCCAAGAGGAATTTCACTTCTAGATAAACAGTGCCAACTATGCTAATGCAAAGAAATATTGGGATGAAAAGGCAGTATAATTTAGAGATGCAAGTACCAAAGCTCCAATATTACAAGAATGGGAAGATATCGATTCTCCATCAATTATATGGTGATCTGCAGAAGTCCTCTATATTTGAAAAACATTCCATCACTAGGAGTCTCAATTAGTGGACTATTTAGGTATCTGGTCTACTTAAACTGTTTTATATAGTTAATATTCTTTTTCCCCTTATAAAGTTAGATAAACTGACTGTAATATAAACAGAGTAGCTGTTCAGAAACATATACTGTATGTAAGACTAAATGAACACTATTCAAATAAATTATTTTCTCCCTTTTCCAAACAATGAAATCAAAACATAAAAAATGAAGTGCCCTAATTCCACATGTTTGTAAACCATCCATACAGTGTCACCTCCCATTCTCAAGAGGGACCCAATCTTACTGCTTTGACAGATCCAGGGATTTTTCTCTCTGGCCATGACTTCATGGGACACAGTCTCCTCCTCTTCCTCTCCCTCTGAAAGAAGGTCTGAGATCTGCTGCTGTAGTTCAGGACTAATGTTGTTCTCTGCCAGGATCAGTGTCCTCAGAGCTGTTGGATAGTTTTCCACCATATCCAGTAGGATCTGAATTGAGTCAGAACAGAACAGAGGCATCATGAGAAGCAGCTCACTGTAGATGCCAGGTGACCAAGGAAAGAGAAGGCAGTGGGTTCAGATTTTTCTAAGATCTAACTTGTATTTATTTTGACATGCGATTAACAAGGCTTGAATGGCCAATTAACCTGGAACCAATTTGTATTTCTTCTTGTTGCCAATAATGATAATATAATAATTACTCCAGTAATGATAAGTGGGTGCTGAGCCATAAAGTAAGTTCTGCATCCCTAAAGAGAGATGTTTTAGTACTTTTATCACCAATTCTTCCTATCTAATACTAGTGACTGTGTCCATCTCTGTTGCTTCAAAAAACCACCCCTTCGCACCAAACCAAAATCTAAGGTTAAGAAGGATGTCTTCCACATCATAAAGCTTTAAGTAATTGTAAATTCTCAGGTCCCTTGAGAAAAGGAAGAGTACATCTGGGGGCAAATTGTGTGCAAGCTTTGCAGTCAGTTATGCTGACTTCCTTGAGTGGTGAGAGAAATAAGGGCAACGAAGAGCCATATTCCCTTACCATAGCCGACTGGTTGGTAAGTCCTGTTCCTTCCAAATCTAAAACTTCTAAGGTGCGGCTGGATGCCACAGAAACAGCCAGCATTGCTGCTATCTGGTCACCTATGGAACAGAAAGCCAGGGGATGTGAGCAAAGCTTATTTCAGCTCTACCAGATGCCCCCACTTCAAGAGCAGCAGAATGTAAGGGACATGCAGCCATCTGAATGCCACAAGTTTCTCCACTTTTCCTCAGATTATGGCTTCTAACAGCTGAGTTCCCTGGTTCCTAAAGAAGATGCTGAGTTAATACTTTACCATTTGTTGACCGTGCAAGATGCTAGGGAATGGGGAAGGCAACTCCTTTTCCTCCTACTTTTCATCCTTTGAAAACTAGCTAAGAAAAAAAATCCTCCGACGTTGGGCCAATGTCTCAGTAGAGGTAGTCCTCACTTAATACCATTTGTTTAGTGACAGTTTGGACTTGCAACAGTGCTGAAAAAACTGACTTACAACTGTCCCTCACACTTAAACCGTTGCAGCATCCCCACAGTCATGTGATTACGATTTGGACACTTGGCAATCAATTCGCATTTATGGCCATCACAGTGTCACATGGTCATGTGATCACCATTTTCAACCTTCCCAGCCAACTTCTGGCAAGTAAAATCAATGGGGAACCACATGATTCACTTAATGACCATATGGTTCACTTGACCATGATTCACTTAACGACCACCACAAAAAAGGTTGTAAAAATCAGGTTTGGGTTTGCTTAATCACCCAACTTGGCAACTAAAATTCCAGTCCCAATTGTAGTCATTAATCAAGGACTACCTGTAATCTCTCTCCTTGTCTCTGAGTAACCCACTAATAGCTTATTATTGGTTAGCAGATGAAAGGACATGCACCACCCCTTAAAGAGTAAACCTTGCCAGCAAAGGTATGAGAAAAAAAAGTGCCTCATCCATCCTGAGAAGGCAGGGTGAGATAGGATGTGCACGCGTATAGCCAAGATGTTCACATCTGCCTCCTCCAGCAGGATGAGCAGAGCCGAGCAGAGCAGCCTGGCTCACCAGCTGCCAAATCAGCTCAGAAATGCAACTGGGGAGAGAGGACGTTTCCATGGCAACCTGCTGGAACTCCTCTTTGCCTTGCTATTTTTTGAAGCAGCAGCTGGGAAAGGGACAACTCACGACTACCAAGCCCAGTGATAAAAGCATACAGGATGTGGGATGGAATCCAGCCAATAACCCCAAGAATGAGGTACTGCCAGAGTCTGCAGGAGAAGCTCATAATCTTGGTTCCAGATGGTAGTGCTCGGCTGCCCTTCTCTGTGTAGAATGTGGTAGTCCTCCATCCCACTCTTTCAGAATAGGGCATGTGACGGCAGGTTGTGCTTTCAGTGCCCGGAGTGATTTCTTAAACCTCCTTTTATTGCTTTATTTTAAGCATGTGGGCGGAAGCATTATTCCTGACAAAGTGGGTCCTCACTTACAGACAAACTAATGGAAAAAGAACAGTACCTAGATTGGGGGAAGCCATGTCTGAAAATTTACCAAGTCCCTACCAGCCCCTGAAGACCAGGTGGGGAGGTACCATCCCAAACATCCAGAAGGCAATGGGCTGGAGAAGGTTGGGGTAGAAAACACTGGATGAGCTGGCACAATTCGGCTGACTTTGTAGAAAGCAGCATCACCAGCTGCCAAATTTGCCTTTTTCCTAAGCAGCCTACACAGAGGGTCATTAGGTCCTCCTGATTAGAGGACAAAGTAAACTGCCTTTACATTACTACTGGCATATGGCAATTTACTTTGTTCCCCAACCAAGAAGGCATAATGGCCTTCTAAGTAGGTCTGTTGGGTATTATCTGGATTTGCTTAAGGTTTAACCCTCAAATTTTATAACCTATATAAGCCCAGCAAGATCTCTGTTAGTCGAAACGACACACAAACACTGCCAAATATCCATAGTGCTCTCACCCAGGGGGTTGTAGTCCAAGTTCAACACTCGCACCTGGGAACTGTGAGCCACTGCAATAGCCAGACGTCCCCATCCCTTGGGTGTGATGCCAGAATTTGCACTGAGAGTCAGTTCCTTCAATCCTAGGCATAAAAGAGAAGCCAGGTGACCCTAAGGCAACTTCTACAAAGCCTCTTCCATTCAGGACTAACATCACATTTGCTGAATCATTAATGCAGATTAACTCATCCAACACTGATCAATTAACTTCAAAATATATTTTCTACACACTGTTGTTCAAACTAGTGCTACAATTATATGGTAACCTATGTTATATATGGAGACATTAGAAATGGAGCAGAACATTTTCAGGAGCAAAAGAAACCCAAGTTGTTTTGGTGGTTGACAGGCAACCCCAGTAGTGCTGTTTCCACCCCAACTGTCATAATAATGTAACAACAAGCTAAATATTTGACCATGTTTTACCTTTAATGCAACCTTCCCCAACCTGATGCTGTTCAGATGTGCTGAAATGAAAACTGACATCCTAGCCAGTATGGCCAAATATTGCAACTTGCAGCTCCACAACTTCTGGAGCACCAAGATTGGGGAAAGCTGTTTCGGGAAGACGTGAAGGCTTGCTCTCTGACCTTTCAGTCAGAGTAATGGCAATACTGAGGGTTGTCACTGATGGGCAGCTTAAACAGATAAATGTAAAAATGAAAGACTGGCCTGCATTAAACAAATTTTTCATTTCTAGTCTGCAAGCTCCAGACTCTATGAACAAAAAGATAATACTCTCTAAACAGAAAACTAAGCTTATTAAGCTATATTGTGAATATGTGCTTAAAACGTTGCCTATATTCATTACTCTATGACTGTAGGGGTACTTTTCCACAACTGCAGCTGACTGGCATTTTATACTTCATATGGATGCATACGTCTGACCAGCTGAACTGATAGTGTAGGCAAACATACTGTACTAAGTGTATACTATGTAATTAGACAATATGTTACAGTATACAACTAAATAAAGATACATAGTTATATGTAGTAGTGGAAGATTATTACAGTCATAGATCATCGATCATCACAAAATCAACAGAGATGACATTATTTAGTACTTAATTTTTATAATATACCAAAATATCTGGAAGTTTGTTTATATAGCTTTTGTCCATTTAAAATCAGCGTTTGATTGGATTCCAAGGGATGAATTCTTAAACAAATATAATTACTCCCCAGCAACCTGAAATGGTTGCTTCTTCTTCAAAAGCTTTAAGACTATCCTTATCTGAAGGTCAAAATCATGGTCACCAGTCTAGTTTAATTCCAACTTGGAGAAGAAAAAAGGAAAGCTGTATAGTGGCTCTGCTGTTTGATTTGTATATTAATTCTATGGCCAACAGTTTTACCAGGTTTTTTATCCTGCTATGGTAGCAGACATCTTTCTGTTCTTTTACATATGAATGATAAAGTAGTGGTACTTTCTTTGACATCAGTTGGTATGAAGACAGCTTTACAGGGTCTTGTCATCTACTGTGTATCAAGAAATTCTTAGCTATCAATGATCCTAAGGAAAAAAAGGGGGGGCAGGGGGTTGTAAAAAAAAAAACCTAGCCAAATACAGACAGCAGGTAAATTGGAACTAATCTGAGCAAGTCAGGTTTTATAGATATCAGTAGGTTGCTTTCCATGCAGTAGATTTCTATCAGCGAGAAGCTTAACATGCTGTTGAGAGTGCCCAAAACAGTCTTCCTTCCTTAGTTAACAGAAACCATTTGTTGCAAAAGTGGTGGCCCAGCTGTTGTGGGGTGCCCAGATCTGCGTCTATAATGTTTTGGCCTGCTGGAAATGTTCAGTCCAAATTCTTAAGAGCTTCATTTGTAGTTTCCCAGTGTGTATTGTACACACTGTTGCATCAAGAGTCTAGGTTGGTCATAACAGAAGCTAGAGTTCGCATTTATTTATTCAATGCTTAGTTTAAACCAATTTTTCCCCTGTTGGTTTGAGACTCCTAATCTAGCTTTAGAAACAATCTTGGAAATTAAAGAACAGTGTTATGAGTTTGTCCTGAGCTTAGCTCAGTTGAGCTTTTATAGAAAAAACAAAACAAACAAAACTTAGTCACTGCATAGGATTCAATGAACTCTAAAAGGTGGTGTTTTTCCTAATTACTGAGTCTTGGCAGCCCTGGCCAAAACTTCATGCATGGAAGTTATCACTCTAATTCGATTGTCCCAGGTCAGAGGGGAGCCTCTACACTGCTTCAGTTCGATGTTTTGTGGGACATGTTCTCCTGTGCTGCTTCTGCTGCATAGGTATCCATTTAACTTTCATCATTTCCTGACAAGCTTCATTCTCCTAAATAGAATCCTCCTCTGATGAGAGAGAACTTAAGCCACTCTATTGCTTGTACATCATGACAAAGGTTGCTCAAAACAATTCAGCTAGAATTCATTTTTTATGTCATTGCATTAATGGACTGTAGACGGGATCAAGATGAGAATATATACTGTACTATATATACACACACACACACACACAGAGAGATACATACATCTGGTTATATAACTATTAACTAGAAAATGAGGAAAGTATGTTTAATACATTAGAAACAGAACAGTTGGAATCTTTATTACAGAATTAATTGATACTATATTTAGAGAACTATGCTCTATTTACCTACACTGAATTTAAGTAACTGATCTTTCTTTTTACAACTGGCTGCCATGCCATTCCAACATTAGGGAAAGCAGGCTCTAAGAGGAGGTGTTGCAGTGAGGAGGGACGAACCATAAAAAGCAAGAAAAAATAATTATTTAATGTAGGCTGATTAGAAGCACAGATTTGTTTATTTTTGTATTAGACTATCTGCGGAACCATACTCAACCAAATATACATTCAGCATTTCCACTCTTAAATTCTTAGTACAATCTGGGTTAGAAATTAGTGAAACATGGGGGGGGGAATGAATTGTAAATTCAGAGAAAGCAAAGGAGTATTTTACTCAGTCTATCAATCTCTGATATTATTTCTGATAATTATCAGATTTGTTTGAAACTTGCTACATTTAGCTGTGTTTCTGAGAAAAATACATGACATTTACAGAAAAACTTTTATGTTACAGAAGAATGCTTCACATCTCTAGGGTACAAAGTTTAACTTGAAATACACACACACACATACTCTCTCATTCACTCACTCGGCTTGGTCATTAGTGATCCCTCTTCCAAACCTTCTGGCTTTAACCTGCCTGCTCTGTCTGGTTGAAATTGAACAGAGCCAGATGTGATACTGGAAGGATGGCCTCTGCTCTGGATCAATGGGGCTGGAAAGATTCTCCTTGTTGCGACTGTGGGGCCGATCTAACCATACTGTGCAAGACTGCCCATGACGTGCGTTCCCTGGCTCCTTAGAAGATCTGCACAAAGCAACACCAGAAGCGATTGCCTGGATAGCTGAACATCCAGTTATGAGGCTCCTGCTGTGTCCCTTCAGAAGTTTTGTATATAATTGTGTGGACTGTGTGTATATATTTGCCTTTTCTGTCATGTACTCATCATACTATACACACACAATTGTGTGTGTGTGTGTGTATTTTTCCATTCATGGGCCCTTTCTAATTCCACACTAAAGAAGTACACTCCTGTTCTCAATATCATCTCTGTGAGGAGTGGAAACTCATTTATTCTTAACTCCTCTAAGTTTTATCATCTACCAGAGGATGTTCACTAGAGTCCACTGCTCTAAAAAACCAAAGCCATAATTCCTTTAGGGCAGGGGACTCTTGGCACCCCCACTCTCCTAACGCACTGGTGTGAGCAAACGTCCAAAGAGACAGCTGCAGAAATGACATACCCCCTCTTCCTTACCTGACTTGGCCCCATCAGGAGGAAGAAGCCCACAAATCAAGTTGATACCTTCATCTCCCAGCATGCAGTCCCCCAAATCCAAGGCCACGAGTGAGGGATGGATGGATAGGGCTGGGTTGAGGATGGCCAGACCAGCATCTGTCAGGGGACTCCCATGAAGGCTGTATAAATAAAAAGGAGTCATTGTCTGTCTGTCCTTTGAGTTGCAAATGATAAACAGACAAATCCTAAGCACACTGACTGGGTATGCAAGTGTTTTTCAGAGAGCAGAATAAAACCAGGCACTGGCAGAAAAACACAGGAAGGTTACAATGGAGGACAAGGACAATGGAGTCTTCTGAAAGAGGCAGAGTAAGTGCTTGATTAAAAGCCTCCTTTGGAAGCCCACTAATACATATTTTTGCCTGAACTTTCATGTTTGGGAGCCCATTTCCTATGTTGGAAGTGATCTCATAGAGATCATAGTTTCCTTAGGCAAGTTCTGGTTCATGAAAGTTACTTGTTAGTTTAGGTATAAGACATCCTGCTGTTTTTGTTATAACCAATGCTCAAGGCCACCTTTCCAGAAGAGAGGGAGCCATTCCTCATCTTCCTAAGGGCACAACAGGTATCCGAAAGGGCTGTGCATTTTTTTCTGATAAAGATGCATTAAAGGAATACAAGAAGTGAGAACTGTCACTGCTTGAGAACCAACAGAGTAAGATTTAAGAAATAATGTACACTTTTTAAAACCTCAGATTCATAATTGGCACTCGCCATGCACATTATTGGATGTAAGGTTCAACCTATTCCAACTATCTGGATCTGGCAAGTTAAAATCATACAACTGCACTTATTGGGACTGAAGCACCTATTTCTGAATGATAGTAAATTTAAGAGGACGGTGCTTGACCTCCTCTGAAAGTGCAATGAGTACAAGCTTTGGAAGTTCATTTAATTGTTCCCACCAACATACATTACGTCCCTTTCTTCATGTGACAAAATGGCAAATTATGGATATGTTTTCATGCTTTCTTAACCAAAAGTGGGGAATTTGCAGCCCTAATAATATCTATTGGATTTTGACTCCTATCAGCTCCAGCCAAAATAGTGAAACATCTGGGACAATGTAAATTGCAGTATGACCTCTAGAAGGCCATAGACTTCTTTCCTTTCAATTTTAATTTGTGTCATTTATTAATGAATCAATACTACTCTGGAGGCTTAAAATGTGGTAATGATCAATACTTTGGATTGGATGACCACTGGTCCTTTAAAGTGCATTGTGTATCTCTGTATCCCACCCCACAACCAGGCAGGAAGATAAGGGTTTTTTTTGTAGGGGGGGGGACAACAGCCATATAAAAATATTGAAAGGGTAGCTGAACTATGCTAAGGAATTCTAGAAGTCCTCCCTCACGCCAGACCACATTCCACTTATGTCAATGAAACACAACTTTTAAAGAAACCAGCACAGCATTTGCCCTGGAGGATTTGCACCCCTGGAGCAGAGGCCAAGTCCTCTGCTTAGACCAAGCGGAGGGAGTACTCACAACAAAGATTGGACAGAGCGGTTCGTCTTCAGGGCTTCAGCCAACTGCTTGACCCGATTGATATTGGAAACAATTCCCAAGTTGAGATTAAGTTGAGCCAGCGAATGAGACTCTGCTACCCCCCTGCAGATACGACCGAAATCTCGATCAGAAAGTTGACAACCACGGAGTGAAAGCAGTTTGATGGAGTTCTCCCGTAGGCTCTCACAAATATCCCGAATCTCTGCACTGGATAAAGTCTCTCCAGAGATCTGAATAGATCCTGGCAACATCGTTCTGTAAACCAGCAAACCCCTTCAGCAAGTTGCAGCGTTAATCCAGATTGCTGTACTCAAACAATATGGGAAACGCAGATTAGAGTAGCAGGAACGCTCTGCAATCCGGTTAAAAAGAGAAAAGCAGCGCGTTACAGAACTGAGTGAACCGACGGTTTTATAATCCTGTGCCAAATTGGGGGGTTGGTGCAATTTTAAATACTGGGGTGCTTAGCAAATCATGGATCAAAATATGCAATTCGGAAAGGTCTTGATGGGCGTATTGCACAAACTGGAATTGCGGAGACGCATCAGTGTGCCCAGTAACACTGAGGTAAATTCCGCGCAAATCCGACTTAAAAGCTCAGAGGCTAATAGCGTCTGCTGTCTAGACGGAAAAAGGGAGCGCGCTCCATTTCTAAGTCTGGTTGGAAAAGTGAGCGGAGTGATGCGTGGTGCAGCAGTTTGAAATGCCAGGAACAAGAAATGCAAATCCAAATCAGAGCCAAAGTCTTTCCGAAATTTTATACGCGGGGAAAGCCGGGAGAACGTGCATTTCCCGGCTTCTGCGGAGGCACGGAACCAGGTGTCCGCCGGGGAGGGGGCCGCGGAGTATCTTCCGGGGTCGCGCCTGTTTCAGCAAAGCCCCTCTTGCCCCGGCGCGCTTCTTCCGATCCGCCGCGCTTCAGTCGCGATCCTCCGGGGCCGAACGTTGTCTTGCTGCTGTGTCACCGCCGCCCCACCTGCTCCGCCTGCTCCCCCCTGGCAGCAGTGAAGGCCCGGCTCCTCCAGCCCGGAGACTGCGGGCTGCCTCCCTTCTTCGGCGCCTCCTCCTCCTCCTGCTTGTACCGCACCAGCGGCGACCGCTGCGGCGCTTGTCGCAGCTTGTCCGATGCGCGGAGCGGATTCCGGGCCGGCCTGCCTCCTCCCTCCTCGTGCCCCGGGGGAAGGGTCCAGCTTGCTTTGGCGCTGTGCCGGTTTCTATGGCTACCCTCCTATACTGGAGCCGCCTCCGCCTGCCAAGACAACCACTCGGCGGCGCCTGCAGCCACCACTTTTCACACTAAATCCCTCCGCAGCCTGATTCCTGCGGGATCCGCAAAACATCGCTCTCCAGTTCCCCGCGTCTGATTCAGGTGGGGCTCGATGGGATAATTACACTTGGCTATTTTAAAAAACAGCAGCTGGACTAGATCCGGGGGGTGGGGGTGTATTAATTTTGGCAAAGCTGTTCCGTCTCATGGAAGCTTCTGCGCGGTAATTACCGGGGAGAGCATCAGACCCCAAGGCCCCGTCCTCCAAAGGGGGAAGGTCGTGCCACGGCAATCCGCAGTTTACTCGACGGATGCTCAGAGCCGCTGCTTTCTTCCTTGGCCAGATTCAGACCTTCCACCCCAGACGGAAGAGCTAAGCTGTAGGGGGAAAAGGCAGGGCAGGAGGACTAGATCCAGCCCTACTTCCAGCACACACTTCCAAAATCAGAGACTATCCTCCAGAATGTGAATCATAAGGTCTGTGGCTTAGTTGCCGGAAATCCTGTTAGGCAATTAGGACAGTGTTTTTCAAACCTGGCTATTTTAAGATGTGTGGACTTCAACTCCTAGAGTTCCCCAGCCAACAATAAATTGAATTGTAATTATGTTAGTACAAACTGAACATGAGCCAGCAATATATATATATATATATATATATATATATATATATATATATATATATATATATATGAATGAATGAATGAATGAATGAATGAATGAATGCATTTTACATTGTATCATCAGAAATAGAGTTTCCAAAGCATGGAAATAGGTCAATACTTTCTGCACTAATCAGACTTCACTTACAGTACAGTGTCCAGTTCTGCACACCACACTTAAAGATGGACTCAGACAAATTCAGATAGGTTCAGAGAGGATGTTCGAGAGTCTAGGAACTAAGTCCTATAAAGAGAGATTCAAGGGAACTGGAAATGTTTAGCCTTGGAAAGAGAATCTTAAGTCTTATACCAGTGTTCTTCAAGCAGGCTTGTTGGGAAAATCAGGCAACAACTGGTTCCGATCATCATTGGGTTTTTTTCATGCTAATTTACTAGTACTAGTGCAATCATGTTTGGTATACATATGCATGAGCAACTCTGCATTCTGGAAAGAGGTTTTGGTTAGCCCAATCCCTGGCCCCATATTTTGCTATCTTGTGCACCTTTAAGGCACAAGACTGCTTTTATTTGCCTGGTGCTCTGTTTACATGATATGCCATACTTTTGCATCTGGGAGAGAGATTATTAGATGCTGGTGGGCTTAAATGATGGCCCTCCCCCCCAATTCTCATTGCTGCCCTTGACTATGCTAAGTCACAGCTCACTTAGCAATCCACAATTGGCTGGGGTCATATGGCAGACTAAGTAATAGATCATAGTGTATGAACCTTAATGTTCATGCAGCACAATAAGTCAAAACCATTTCATAACTTAGCATGATGTATAAACCAGTGTGATATAAGCAGAACTCTTGGCCTATTTCTTGGTTGTAAATATCTGAGCCAGCACAGGCTGTAAATATCTTGGTTGTAAATATCTACAGCCTGCATATGGGGATCTCTTAAGGACATCAACACAGCTGTTGCATTATTAGCTCTGCCTTTTTTTGTCCCACACAAAGCACTCTCTTGATGTTCATGTGGATTCTGCAAAGCCATGCACACAGGGCTGAAAAAGACACAGCAGTCTACACCAGTGCAACCACTCATGAGAAAGATAGCTCCATCTTCCTCTTAATGGTATAAAACCATAGTACAATAATTAAAACTTACAATTAAAAACCATAGGCTTAATTAATAAAACATTTGTTTCATAAAGTACTTTACAAAGCAGAGTTCAAAAATGCAAAATAAAATAAACTATGACAAACATTAAAGCAGTAACTGAAAGGAAAAGAAGCAATAACAAAATAATAAATCACTGCTGCACTAACATGTTATTAAAAGGTATGGGAGAATAAAACTACCTTAGCCTGGCACCCAAAAGGCAATGATGGCGCCATGTGTATCTTGCTGGAAAAGACTATACAAACCTGGGGGATTTTATCTAAGCCTGTGTTTCAGAACAGTGTTTGATAGAAGAAGAAGAAAAATGGGAAGCAGCCAAAGGCACGGTTCCAATATAATCAAAGGAAAGCCTCCTGGAATAAAACTCCACCCCAGCATCCCCAGTTCATCAGTTTAGTTTTTCACTGAGTTACACTGTAAGTCCATCAGCTGAGTATTTTGTTTTGCACTGTCTGGTCTTGGATCTTCGGGATTTTAGGCAGGATTGCTTTTCATGTGGAGGTGCTGATAATTTTTCCAAACAAAACTAGGACACTGTAACTGAACTGGTGTTGATAAGGGGTGTAAATCTCAGTGGGAATTACTTTTTGGGAATAATCACATGGAACTCAGCTGAGCTATGCCATCTATAGTGAGTTCAGGCATAACAAGCTTCAGAGCATGGCTTAATGAATGCACTTTCACACACCACTAATCCATTCCCCTGATTCTCCAGAGCTTTTGATGGTGATCCATTACCACAATCTTCTACTAACCTTGCTGCACTGAGAAGCAAAGAGCCATCGCTCTGCCCTGAGCTGCTATAGGCCTTGCAGAATAAAAATCCTCTTGATCCCTATTCTGTGCAAAAGGGAAATAAGATAAATGCATGCCCTCCCTATCCAAGAAAAATCTTAGGGACTTATGTGGGAAAGGTGAAAAGCTGTTCTGACACCTTTCCCCTTGAAAAATCTTCAAGCACAGGCAGCCCACCGGGAGGCAGCAGTTTTTGCAAATGGGGAAATGGACTGCTCACCAGCTCTGCAGAGCTGCAGCGTTTTAAAGGAAAGGATTAGTTTTATTGCTGTTTCAGATATGCTGCTGATAAATCAGAAATGAATGGGATTAGCTCTCAGACACTGCTGATGCCAGGGGATCCTGGGCGATCTGGAACTGGTTTCAAGTTAAGTCCTCCTGTAGAACTGCTTTGAGCTGCTGCCCCTTCCGTCACCATAATACTCTAATCTTCTTTCTGATCTCATGACTCCCAGTATTTGAAATTATGTAGCTACTACTTACTTCCTTATGACCTTTGACATGCACATTCTTGGTATCGCATGAAAAAATTGCTACTAGAGGAAGTGAGACAGCAGAATCAGGAAAGCCAGAATGAGAACAGCAGTCCTGGCATCTAACTTTGGAGGTGAGATTGGCTCACCTGAGAAATCCTCCCTCTCCCCCCCCCCCCGCTCCCCCTTTAGAGGAGTTAAGGAATACAATCATATGTGGGCTGATCAGGCTGGATGGTGGACAACCGATTTACTAGTTCTCCACAGCAGCAGGATCTCCTCTCAGCAACTCTGCTCATCCTGGAAAGAGAAAGGTGTGCAATCTATTTTTGTCCATGCAATCTTGTCTGATTCTCGGAGACTGCCGGGACAAGTCCCTGCAATTTTCTTGGCAGGTTTTTCAGAAGTGGTTTGCCATTGCCTCCTTCCTAGGGCTGAGAGAGAGTGACTGGCCCAAGATCACCCAGCTGGCTTTTTGCCTAACATGGTACTAGAACTTGTGGTCTCCCGGTTTCTGGCCCAGTCTCTTAACCACTACACCAAGTCGGCTCTCACATACAATCTATTACCCAGTTTCATGTACAATGCTTGGTGCAAAGTAGATTGTTGCCTAAGGACATATCAGAACATGAGTGAGGACTTAAAGATCCTTTCCTCTGGCAGAACATTTAGAAAAAACTAGGGAGATTGATTGATTACATTTCTATAGCTGCCTATCTCACAAACTCTGACTGGGTGGCGTACAATAAAAACTCACTGGCCGTGGCCACCTGTGCAGTGAAACAGTCTACTCCCTGCAAAGTTTATGGTGTGAGCTGATCTGGCCCTGGCTTTGCTTTTCCACATCCTAGAAAGTAGCAGCTGGTATTAAAACAAACCTGGGAGGCACAGTTTTCACAAAGGAGTTTTGCTTACTCTAGCAATCAAACTGTGCAGTGCTTACTTGGTTGAAGCTTTATGTGGTTAATTAAATTTGAGGAATGCAGAGGAAAGGAGAATGAGTTCCTGCTGTTGCTTTTCTCTTCTTGCTCAGTGGATTACAGCAGGGTAGGCGGTCATGAAGAGTCAAGGAAAAATAAATGGCAACCTGAAGATAAAAACATACTCAGCCTTTAGTTAATAAAGGAAAAAAAATTCTCTACATGAATTATATTGGAACAGCAGGATAATCAACCATTACATCTCTACACAAAAGCAAAGTGCTAAAGCACTTTGATGATTGGAAGTGAGACGAGTTCAAGAATCTCATGTTGAAGGGGGAAAAAGACAGTGTAAGAGCTGGTCTGCCGCTTGGTTTAAAAAAAATGAGGATTGAATCAAGAGGTGGTGCCCCTTCAATGCAGATAGGCAAAGAAGAAGTTTAAGTAGTAACAGACTTCTTCCTAGGCTCAAAAGTTTGCAAGGATGGCGACTAACCATGAAATGTCTGCTATTCTGGAGAAAGATATATCTAGACAAAATATTAAGTGCAGAGACACTACATCAGTGTTTCTTAAACTTAGCAACTTTAAGATGTGTGGACTGCAACTTCCAGAATTCCCCCGTCAGCATGCGCTGGCTGGGGAATTCTGGGAGTTGAAATTCACACATCTTAAAGTTGCTGAGGATAAGAAACACTGTACTACACTGATAATGTGTGCGTACACACACATACCCCTCCAAGATAAGATGCTTAGATTCTTCTGGATCAGAGGTGACACCAGCATGAGCTTATCCAAACTCAAAGAAGCAGTTCCTGACAGGCAATCTGGTGATGTGATATTATGAGGGATCTTAGTTTTCCAAGGACTGGACACACCATACCATAGCAGATGACTGTACACAATGCTTTATTGTAGCACACACCTTCCTCAACAACAGGCTGTTACTCTGGGTTAACTCCACCCTCTAGGCCTTGCAAATTGATGTAGCCACCTGAATAAGTCTTCAATGCTCAGCCCTTAAAGCAAATAAAAGTTCAAAGTCTGTAAAGCAGCATTCAACCTTTGCCTTCCTCCAAAGGTTCTTGCATTTGATGGGATGAGGTGCTGCCTCAGTGTGGTTGCTCCTTTTCTGGTTGCTGCTGAGCTACAAGCTCTGCTCTTAAGCAGTATGTTGCTTCTGAGCTCTCCAGCTGGGCTCCCAAGCCAAGCTCCAGGCAGGAATCACACCAAGGTAAGCTGCTCACCTAGCTTGTGGGCCTGGCAGTTGACTGATAGTCCTCTTGCCCACCTGTAATAGTTGTAAATTCCCAGACATTGCCTCCCTCTTATCTCCTTTTCTCCTACACACCCAAACTTTTGTACGCTAACGGCTTGGGTGAGGTGAGGCTGCCTATGGATGTGGGCACGTTTCTAAAAACACCAGGGTGTGGCTCAATTAGCCAGACACCTGGAAGGCCAGCATGGATGCTTGTGAATAAACTGTGTGAGTTGGGGAAGGAATGAATGAATGAGCGAGCCCATCTCCTCTCAAGTTCCTGGGGCTGTAAACTTTTATGGCCCTTTGAGAGAAAGTATGAGCTTAGCCTTGGGGAAGTGGGGGTGGGAAGCATTTCTGCCTGGCTGCAGCTGTTTTTCCCAAATGCAGACAGCAAACAGAGTTCCATTCTCTCACAGATATCCTTTAGGTCATAAAGAACTGGAAATGGCTGAACAGCAACAGTGTTCAAAGCAGCCATTTAATTTTTTTTTTTATTGTACATCCCATGCAACTGGACAATTCTTGGCACCTTACATATTTCCCCAGTGATAGATAAACAGTGAATAAATTAATGTATTCTTGCTTCCTCCATTTAAAAGACAACCCTGAGAATCCTAGGAGAAGCTACCTCAGCTTTTCTTGGAGTAGGGGTACTAATTGGATCTGTTCAGTAACATCATGAATTTCAGCATGAGTTTATTAACTTGTACTTCAGCTCTATTGGCTGCCTACTTTGCTGATGTTCGTCTGCAGTGCTCCTGCAGATGGGTGGTTGCCAATTCATGGCTCAAAACCTATGCACTGCACTATTGTGAAGAGTTTGCCTGGAGGACATCTCCAAGCTGCAGAAGACTTGTTTAGCATGTAGAAGAAAAATTCATGGTAGTGCAGTGGAGGTCTTGGAAAACCACTCCAAGTACTTGCAATAGTGTCTTTGGGCTGTCTTTGGTATACAGCAGCTTCAAATGTTATTCTGCCTTATAATAATGTTTCTGTTAGCTTCATCTTATCTGCTCCCTGGGCTGTTCATCAGTGTTTGCATTTCAAACTTTTCATCTTGTTTGTAACACATTAAATGCTTTTGTCTTCAGCCAGGTCTTCAACTTCCCAAAATAGGTAAATATCTGTTTCCATATCAGAATAATGTTAAAATATTGTTTAAAGCCAGCAAAAGCAATTTGAAAAAACATAAAACATTTTTTTAAAAACTGAAAAATCCAGCAATTTACAGTGCAATCCTACATATTCTACTCAAAAAGTAAGCTCTGTTATCAGTGAGCTTGTCCCCATTGTTAATGTTAGAATTTTGGGGACAATAGTTCAATCAATCATGACCTGAAAGCAAGGATTCAATAACTGCATTCATGCCACACTCTGTGCTGTAGATTGTAGGGCTGGGCAAGCTTCAACAAGTGTTTGAAATAAATGCTTTTGACTTTGAATAAGCAGTCTCTGTCTGTTATTCATTAAAGCAGTCAGTTTTTTCTTCAGGCTTCTTCCGAATTATGTTTGAAAGGTATGTAGTCCTAATAATTTGTTTACCTATGGTTTGCTGAACATCTAAAAACAAGCCTCTTACGGCCAAATATGGCTTGTTTGGTCAATTCCTTTTGGGTACTCTTGCCCTGTATGTCTGTGAATTACTTAAGAGGCTTGGATATGGACAAAATAATAATTGGGAACAAAAAAAAGCATTCTTGTTCACACCTTGTGCTCAGCTACTTGCACAGTGAAATATGTTTTCTAACTGGTTTTCTACCCTAAAATAAATCACTGACCATATTTATTATTGGTAGATAGAACAAAACTGGGAAAGGGACTCTAGGGGTTTGGCCAGTGCCATTAAGAGGCCTTTATTATTTACTGAAAGTCTACCAAAAGATCTTTTAATCTTTTTTCCACTCCTGCTATCTAAGGGCTATTTAGCTCTGGGATGTATACCTCTTTGGGCTGTTAAAAAGTTTATCAACTCACTCTTGTTCTAGCAGTGGAAGAAGTGAACAAAAGCAAGAAAATAGTTGCTGCTGAAATAGAAATGGTTAGAAGTTAAAGACCACTGTGTAATTGGAAGCCACAAATAGATTTGCTTATTGTTTTCCAATTCCTGTTTCCATCTCTTCTCATCTCAAACTGGCTGGGGAACTCTGGGAGTTGAAGTCCACACATCTTAAAGTTGCCAAGGTTGAGAAACACTGATGTCGAGTGTAAGGAGCTGAACTGGAAGGGAAGGACAGGGACCAGAATTGTTGCTGTGAATCTATAAAACTTAGTGCAGAAAGGCAGTAAATGATCAGTGAGTGCCCTACACAGATACATGAGTAGGAAGCACGTACCTTTTGTATGATAAATTATAAGTGGTAGTTGATATTAGAAAACATTTTAACAGAGTTTGTAAATTTGCTTGTAGAGTAACCAACTGTGTTTCTACAAGGGGATGTACTTATCTCATTCACAGATATTTAAATCTTACGAAATAGACCTGATCTGCAAAAGCTTGTGATATAATGAAGGTGGCTAGTCTTAAATGCCAACTATCTTTTTGGTGGTAGTGTTTTTTTTCTTTTTGCCACAAAACACTAACACGTCTATTTCTCTGGAAAAGGGATGTGACTGTATATTACTTGCCTTCGGTGTAACAAAGTAGTCTTTTCAAGACAAATTAGCTAAGGGTAGAAACAAGACCAATACTAAATGGACACTCATTCAGCATCACAAGTTCTGCATACCTCCTGACACTTGCAGTTACCTGCACAGGTTTGCATTGCTCCACATGGTGATCGTGCAAACTACTGGCTGTTGGTGGGTAATATGGACCACACTTGACATGGGTATTCCCTGCCTCATATACTGCATTTGAGGTATTATTTTGGAGATCTACTTTCTCTTTAATTTCTTGAAATAGCTTGTTTTGCAGCAAAGTCACTACCTCATCACTATTTGTCAATAGGCTAGAAAGCACCCACTCCAGTATAGATCCTTGCAGAGGGAGGGAATTCACTTAAGCTTAATGGCAGCATTGCTCCCCCCCCCGTGGTTGGTACCACGTCCATCCGATCTAGACACGGTCAGTATGAAATGTTCTCTTCGCCAGGACTAGACCAGGCATTTATCTAATCTTTACCAATTCTGCCTGTTCTGAAGTTATGACAAAATATGGCAGTACCAAATCTCAGACTATGTTTTGTTATCTTTAGTTTCAATAAATAATTACTATATGCCTGCAAAATTATTAAAAATTTCAACTAATGCTCCTCTCTTATTGGCTAAATTTTTTTGTAGGACACAGTAGCTGCATCTTATGAACTGCAGTAATTCTTCCAAAAGATTGGAAAAACAGAAATGAAAACAAATAGCATAGTCAAGTGATAGGAGCTATATTTTGCATGTACTGTTACGAAAAAGCAGAACCCTGTACAGTATTGTACTTGTAAAGTAAAGTCAATGTCATTTTTCTAGTGCTCTTGATTAAATAGTAGACTAGGAATGCATGTTGCCTCCAGGGAAGAATCCAGCAGCAAAGTTGTGGAAATGTACATAATAGGGAGACATCTAATAGCAAAAATAATTGCTGACAATTAGCTAAAGCTTAAACTTGCTTTTAAAAGATATACCATACTTAAGAGGATGAGCTAAAACCTGCTATAAATACAAATGCACGACATTAATAAATTGCTCAAGAAAGAATGATTCACTCTTCTAAATGGGCCCTTCATTAAATGCTAGACTGCCACACACTGATAAATTATTCGGCTAACCAAAGACTACCAGTCTTGACATACAAGACTTCCTATGCAGGATGCAACTAACTGTTGGATTCAGAAGATGATTGTGGGCACTTAATAGTTATATTCTGTGAGCAACACTTGTGTAAGTAGGAAGAATGGATGGTGGTGTTTACCAGTATTAGCACTATCAATCAAAGCCAAATTATCTTACAGACAGGAAAAGAAGTGATGTACCTGCTCTCAATTTATGATGAGGGTCCAATGGAAAAGATTGCTGAGAACCAATATCCATTTAATTTAATTCTTCCCTTGACAAAGGAGGAGATACACATACCCTAAAAAGACAAGATCAAGCACAAAGAGTACACAGAGGAAAAGAATGACTTATGCAATCCCACTTAAATATACAGGGCCCATTAGGAAGGCTCTATCCAGTCCACTTTGGCCAACGTTGGACACAGGCAGCTCTTCTGAAATGTCCTTGGAGTCTTCTGACTTCACTTCCAAAAGCAAATCTGCAGATAAGCCAATTACTGCTGCTGTTGCTTTGTCCCTCTATTCTGGTAACAGCAGCAAAACGTATGACTGGGAGAGCATACCAGTCTGTAAGGCTATGTCTATGCAGCAACTGCTTTGGTTGTTATATTCATTATAGCAGAAGAAATGGCTGGAATGTCTCTGGCAACTCTCTGAAAGGGAGGAATGTTGGGTCTTTCCAAAGTGTCCAGGATTCCTGAAAGTCGCAAAATCAACAATATCAGTACTAAATACTAGGCTGTATTGTACCAACACTCATCATATTTAATTTCATATTACTCTGGAATTGCTGTTACTATTGGACATGGTCGTTGCTTAGTGACAGCAATTCTGGCAGTCACGGTTGCCGTCATTAAGTAAAGACTGTGTTGGTTGTTAAGCAAGGACCTCATGTGATTGCAACTTCTGACTTCCTGCTGGTTTCCCCATTGACTTGCCAGCAGGGAACATTGGAAATTGTGATCAAGTGACCATGGCTCGCTGTGACATCGTAATTATGAAAATTATGAAGATAGGTTTTACTCCTTTTGTAAGTATCAGCAGCATGAGAAGCTGACAGTTTAGGTACAATGAAAGACAAAGCAGGCTCCTCTCTAATCACCTTTTGCACTAATGCTGCTGCTTAGGTCAAAATCTGCCTCAAATGAATGAATGAATGAATGAATGAATGAATGAATGAATGAATACTATAGAAATAAGGGCTGCAGTATCAGAGAATGACTAAGTTGGAAGAGGCCATTTTGGTCATCCAGCCCCTTTTTCCATGGACTTCCTGGCAGACGGTTGTCTAGTCTTTGTTTGAGCCCACAACTTCTGTGAATAATTGGTTCTACTGTTGAACTGAACTGCTTTTACTGATATGAATTATTTCCTAAAATATACATTTGGAGTCATACTTGTGACAAAAATTTAGAGATGCATAAAGCTTATTGTTCTGGGAATGGAACATTCAGGAAAACTCTGGGGTGGTTGCTCTCTCTCATATATTGAACTGGTTTATTTCAGGGGGAGCCTATGATTTTCCAGAAGTGAACCCATCAAACTAGAAGCTGCTTATGATATTCCAGACATGGCTTTAGGCTCAGATGATGACCAGTTCTGAGAACAGCCAGATCTGCTGGTCCAGAGGAGATATGGGACATTAAAGAGATCTCTGGAAGGTTCAGTTTCTGGAACAATAGGTTTTGCACATACCTACCAACACATCTCTCTATATGAAAATTACAGATGTGAAAAAAGCCATTACATGTGAAATGCCCAAAGGAGGAATGGGGCCATCATACAAAATCAAATCACTAGGTTAAACATACGGAGAACTGCTGAAGATGTTCTCAAAGATCAGCCCTAAATTTGAAGGCTTAGTCCTACAAGGTCAGAAACGGTGGGCTGTTCTTCCAAAACCAAAATCCAATAGCTTTAATTTCTTCTCTTACCTTCCACAACCTTATGATAAGCAAAGTGCAGATAAAGAAGGAAAAGCATGTGCAGGGTAGCAAGTGCTCCACACAAAATGAGTCGCTGGGTATGTCCCACTGTGCGTGACACCAACACAGCAACCTAGGAAAGACAGAAATCAGAACTCATGGTTTACAATCTCCAGATACAAAATCTAAATAGCACAGGGACAAGAGAAATAACAATTTCTAAGATTTTTACTGAAAGAGAAGCTGCTTTAGGGTCCAAATAATTTCATTTGTCTCTTTCTATACCTTTTCTAGCCTTACAATATCCCTTTATAGATATGGTGACTGGAACTAAATACAGTATTCTAAACTTTACGCAGTATGCAGAATTACATACAGAACGTTAAAATAGAGCTTTAGTTTTAATACCTTAGCTTTTGAATTTGACTTTCTTTACAGCTGCTACATACAGGATTGATATTTTCATTAACTCGTGTACCTCAATTTCAAAATCCAAGTCTGTGTTACCTCAGACCCCATTTGTATATCACCAGAAAGGAGCCAAGATTTTTCATGACATATTATCTTAAGTTGTGATACAACTGCAGATCCTTGGTTTCAAAACTGCTTTCTTATTTCTAATAGCCTAAATAATTCTATATTTCAGGTTTAAATTTCTCACAGCTGGCCCTGCTGGTTGACAGTCTTGTGAACTATTGTCAGGGGCACAGGGAGTGGGTAGGTAAAGCAACCCAGTTTCCCCATTCCTGCAAAATACAGTTAACAAGACTTAAAATAAGATTCTTTTACCTAGACTGGTTGCATACAATCTCTTAAAAAACATCAGAAAATGGGCTGGAGGGAAAAATCCCCCAAACAACCAAATTCAGGTACTAATTTTCTCATTTACTTTTAGAATCACTTCTATGGCTTGCACAGAGCCTCCTGATGACTCCTATTACTCACCATTCGTAGTGTGGAGAGACCACCAATGCCCAGCCAGAAAATATAAAAAAGGGAATGAAAATGGATATTGTAGGTGACAAAGAGGGTGATACAGTGCCCAAAAAGTCCATAGCCCTAAAAGGAAGGAAGGAAAGCATAGCTAATCAGAGCAAGAAGGCAGGGGAAATTCTCAGGCAGAAATAACACCACTATACTCATACTGCTGTTCTTCCTGATACAGCAAAAAATCCAATAGCTACTTATCAGCAATCTACAGATTATCAAAATAACGTCTGGCTATTACAGCCAACTGAACAATAATCATGCAGACTAATGGAAATAAAGTTGTTTAGAATTTAATCAAAATTATTTAACTTTACCACCATCTGCCTCCATTTGTATGATCTACAGTGATGAAAGTTTGTGAACCCATTAGAACTATTTGTAATTCTGCAGTGGCTGAAAGGGCTACAGAGCTATTGCCAAAGACTTACCTCCATCAATCCAAGGCCAGGAGGATAGTGTACGAATGGAGGTACAGTACCACTGTTACTGTTCCCAGAAATGGTCATCCAACAAAAAAGAATCACTCCAATAGTCAGGAATTCACAAAGAATTCCAGAGTAACAGCAAAAAATGTGCAGGCTATTTCTGCATTGTCTTATATCAGTGTTCGTGAGTCCACCAGAAGGAGAACACTGAACAAGAATGGGACGATGCCAAGGAAAAAATCACTGATCTCAGAAAGCATATTGCTGCCTGTTTTGAACTTTGACAAGACTACCTGGATGATCCAGAAAGCAACTGGAAAAATGTTCTACTGACAGATGAGACAAAATGGATGTGTTGACATTAATAAGAAAACTATATTGGGAGAAAACAAAACAAGCATTCCTACAAAAGTGTGACAGTATTATGGTTTGGGGCTACCCTGAGGTCTCAAAGCTCAGATGGCTCATAATCATTGTGAGAACAATGGATTATAGATTGCATCTGCAAATTCTATAGGAGAGTGTCAGGGTTTCTTTCTGTGAGTTGAAGCTTGAAACAAATGAAGGTCACACAGCACAACAACGAAGCTAAACCCAGACATAGCTCTACAGCAGAATGGCTGAAGGAAAAGAAATCTGATGTTTTGGATTGTGAATTGTTCTAGGGGTTCACAAACTTTCTCTCACCACCGTAAAATATTAGTTTATTCTACATGTTTACAGACTGTCCTATTAAAAAGACTTTGGGCAGGATACAAAAGAGTAAAGTTATAAAAACAACAACAGTAATAAACCAACCCAAGATGGATACCAGGAACATTCCATTTGAATTGTAGGTGCTGTGGAATATAAAGACTGCATTATTGGCTCTATGATTGACAAAGTTGTTTATCTATACTTGGTGCAGATGCAAAACCATCAGCTGTCCCTAATTCAACATGTGCCAGATGTGATGGACTATCTTAACTATATTGCTTTGAGATGACTCTAGATTGGGAAAAGCTGCTCTAGACTCCGACAGGCCAGTCCCTAGTAGAAAGTTGACTTTTACTTACCAGCAGTGACAACATCTGGACCATGGTGATCTGAGCATTGCATAGGTATGCCAAGAAATATATGAAGGAGGAAACACCTATCCAGTAACCAAAGCAAGTGCCAATTGCTGTACCCATCAAGGTACCTTCCCTCTGCAGAAAGAGCAGGTGAATATCAGAAAGGCATCCTTGGAAAAATGAAAGTGGGGCTATCAAATGATACTTCCCATAGATATTCCATGTAGTGAGGTCTGCAGCAGGCATTAATTGCACTTCAAAACAAATCTTTCCCCATCAACAATGCGTACATGACTGCAACATCAAGGAAGTTCAAAAGATACACAGAACTGGCCACTAACCAGACAGGAAAACAATTTCCCCCTACTTACAATGATAGTATCTGATGTCTTCATTCCATGCAACAAGATAGCCACCAGCGTAAAGACTAGCATGAGAGGACCATAAAGCTCACCGGCTATCTTCTGTAAAATAATATATGGTACCCATTTATCAGTGTTCAAACGAAACCTATTGTGTCAGTCGGTTAAAAATATGTTCAAAATCTCATTCACATTTTGCTAAAAATTTGCAAAAGTTAACAGAACTATTACGGGAGAACAACTACACCATTTTTATAAGCAGCAAGTTATTCTGTGCCCCTTTCTGGCAAATGATTCTGACAGTGTTCAACTGACTTGATGTAGTATGAAAACTGATGATACACAATTCTAGATGAAGAGTTCAATTTCATATTTTTACTGAAATTCAATTTCTATGATCGATAATGATGCCCCAAGCACTTATCTATCAGGACTATTAAGTCTGAATGATCCAACAAATCTTGGTCCCACTGTACTGAAGGGCTGCTTGCTAAGTATAAACTAAGGAAGAGACATGACAATAGAAACAAGGAAGCAATATGAGCACTGGTCCACTACATTCTGAATATGGTCATCACTCCTTAACATTCACTGCTTACTCTCTTCTACTCAAGCAGTTCACCAACTAGAAAATAAGGGGGTAACTCACGATAGCTAGCACTCTATCACACTCATTTTATAGCTGAAGAAAAAAATGAAGCAGAATATAGCTTCATAGCATGATGATGATGATGATTTCATTTTGTATGGGTGCCCATCTCATCTAAGTGACTTTGGGTGGCTCACAACAGGTTAAGAAGTTCTACTTAAACACTTCCAGCTCTAAAACGAGCTCACCTGGGGGAAATTGATCATCCTCACAGGTATCATGGATTCCAGCAATCTGAAGCAAAACAGATTATACAGGAGAGTATTAATAGCTAGAAGGAAATGAATAAAGCATCTGAATTCTTAGACAGCCATCCCATTTAAATGCCATCTGTCTGTCTCCCTAGCAGATAAAGTACATAGATTATGAATGAAAAGAAGACAGAACTGATACAACAGAAGCAGAATCATGTCTCCATACGTATTCTTCGCATGGCCATCCCTGTGTCCCACTTGCGAGGCTTGAAAAAGACCTGCAATTGAAAACAAAACCAAAACCCGGGTGGTAGTTGTTCCTAAGCCTGAGCATTATGGAACTGAATGGCTTTTTTTCATTAGCAGAAAACAGTATCAGTGGTAGATAACTGCTTTCAATCACAAATGGCAGCTCTGCTATTAACATTATTAAAATGTTGCTATGATAAGGAGCACCTCCATGAATGGCACTGATAGACAAGGCAAACTGAAAGGAACAAGCTGTCAAGCTTGCTTACCTGTTCCGAACTTGGTTTGGCTCCACATCAAAATAGGGCCTGAGGATATCAATATTAGCGTAGAGATTGAAGGCTTTTGAAGCTTGTCTCTTTCCAGCCTGCCACATCTTAAAAAGGGAAGAGATTTATAAAACAAGCTCTCCTTTCTCGTTCTGCAGAATTAAGGGAACCTTTAAAAAAATTACTGCAGATCAAGAACGTTTCTAGTCCACCATATCAAAGCAAAATTACTTAGTATAGGATCATACATATAGAGAGACTATTGCTCTAGATATTTTTTTCCCTCTTACCTACATGAACAAGGAGGTTAACTTTACTTCTGGGATCATAAGGAAGTAAAACCAACCTGAGTAATGTTTTTGTCATAAACCCTATAGTAAGTATTGACCATGTAACTTGGCTAACACACTGTGCTAAACCATGATTTTGATTAAACATGATTTATTGCCTAAGCTGAATGGCTAGATTCAAATAACACACTAATTTATAAATCACAGTGGTATAGTTTGCACAGTATCACAACTATAGTATGATTTTTATCTAATGAACCAAGACTTTGAGTGGTGAAGAAGCTGCCCCATATATACTCTATATTAAACCACATACTGTACTGCCTATCTAAGAAAGATATAAAGATATAAAGGTATAAACAGAAGATCAGTACTGTACTATGGAAGAAGGGTCAGAACATTGTCCCTTTGAGGACTAGAATCAGAAGCATGCCGGAGTCTCCTAAGCTCAAACTTCATCAAATCAGAGGAGCGCCAGTAAACCAATATGATCTCCATTTACCTGATCAGCTACCTGCCGACTGAGCTGCCCCTTGAAGCCTTTCATTCCCAAGAACTCTCCATCTTCTTCATCAGCAGCAGCTGCTTCTGCATCCACTTCCTCCTCTTCCTTCATGCGTTGGTGCATTTCACCCATGTCTTCAAAGCTAGAGCCAGATGTGTCATCCATGTTTTCCATGTCAATTACAGCAGAGCTTCCACCCTGAGTAATGCAAACATATACAAGTATTTAAATGCAGGTGCACAATCATCCTCTCTTAACAAGAACTATGGATCAACACCAAAAAGAAGGCTCAAAGAAACAGGATTTTACTAGGTCATGTCCACTGAGAGAAAGCACAAAATGTTACAAAAATTAGAATAAGCATTACTCCCAGTTTGGGATTTCATATTTATTTATTTTTCAAATTTCAGCACTGCCCATCTCAAGAGATACTAATTTATGCAGCTACTTTTGTTTATTCGTTCAGTCGTTTCCGACTCTTCGTGATTTCATGGACCAGCCCACGCCAGAGCTTCCTGTCGGTCGTCAACACCCCCAGCTCCCCCAGGGACGAGTCTGTCACCTCTAGAATATCATCCATCCACCTTGCCCTTGGTCGGCCCCTCTTCCTTTTGCCTTCCACTCTCCCTAGCATCAACATCTTCTCCAGGCTGTCCTGTCTTCTCATTATGTGGCCAAAGTATTTCAGTTTTGCCTTGAATATCATTCCCTCAAGTGAGCAGTCTGGCTTTATTTCCTGGAGGATGGACTGGTTTGGTCTTCTTGCAGTCCAAGGCACTCTCAGAATTTTCTTCCAACACCACAGTTCAAAAGCATCGATCTTCCTTCTCTCAGCCTTCCTTATGGTCCAGCACTTGCAGCCATATGTTACTACAGGGAACACCATTGCTTTAACTATGTGGACCTTTGTTGTCAGTGTGATGTCTCTGCTCTTAACTATTTTATCGAGATTTGTCATTGCTCTTCTCCCAAGGATTAAGCGTCTTCTGATTTCCTGGCTGCAGTCAGCATCTGCAGTAATCTTTGCACCTAGAAATACAAAGTCTGTCACTGCCTCTACGTTTTCTTCCTCTAATGCAGCTACTTATCACTACTCAAAGAGTAGGAAAAACCTGATTTGTCTCTATTTGCTACATTCTGCCATATATACTGAGTAAACTTAATGTCTGGAAATAATTAGAGGCTACTACTGGAGTTTGTGAAGAAAAACTCCATTTATAGATGCAAGAGTATTAATAAAAGTGCTGTTTTCAGGAACACTAAGTAGTATTGGAAACCATTTCAATATAAAACTGTTACAGCCTGAAGAAAAGGCCAAGATAAGAGACAACATTGCTACACTTACCCAGCGCTGGAAACCTCTGAACTAGACCACAAAGTATAGTACAAGGGTCTGGCAGGTGGTGTAGAATACTACTTGGGATGGGATCCTAGGAATGTATCTTATCATTGCTGTGGAGTTTTATTAGGTCAGGTCAGGTCAGGTCTGGTCTGTTTCTGAGCTAAACTCAAAGTACTATGCTTATTTTTAAGTCTCTGTGATGGCCTGGTCATTAGATATTAAAGGAATTCTCAGTTCCACCTACCTGAAAAGTCAGCCACATACATTCTTATCTGGGTACCTTCACCAGGAACTAGAGAAAAGCCTTTTCCAAGCGTAACACATATTTGGGATCCTTTGCCTGGTCCCCATTTTTGACACTTTTTTCAGATTAAACAAGGTCTTTCTGTTTTCCTAGGCTTTAGGTCCTTCATTTTTTACTCCTTAAAAATATCCTTTATGTATTCAGTCCTTTCCTGTTTTTATGTTTGATTTAACTGAAATCACACACAACACTCTGGAAATATAATGTCCTGAGGAGTGAGATGTAAAATCACAAGACAAAAAATAGACCTGTGTCACTGAAAAGAAACAAACAGCCAGTTACCATATCTCGTTTGCAAAAATCCAGACAATTACTAGATGCCAACAAAAAGAGACAGAAAATGCTAACTGCTGCTATGTTGCAGCTGCCCAGATTTCTGCAGCCCAAATATAGTTACCTATATGCTGGACAGGAATCTTTAGACAGAGTATTTATCTTAAGCTGGAAGAAAACCTGCTAAATTGGTTTATGGATAATATGCTCCATTTGCAAAATCAACAATATAATGAAAAATGCTACTACTGTTCTACTCAGAAAGGTATTCATATCTTCCCTTTTAAAAGAATGCACTGCTTTTAGTTTGATAGTACAGTATAATGGCAGTATAGTTAACAGCAAACTGGAATCTAACAGTAACAGTTTATTATTAAAAACTCTATCATGTGATAAGGAAGTAAACATAAAACCCACAAGTTTTCTAAGCTGTACTTACATAGGAAGATATATTTGGATATGTACTTGTTTTTACTTAAGTTTAAAAATAGCAAGCACCAACAATGCTGCAGAACCAATTTCTATTTTTAAAATTGCACTGCAGTCCTAGCTTAATAACCCTAATTGGGACAGGAATTTCCATCACTAAGTGAAGCGGTCGTAAGTATCATGAGACTGCACTGCTTAGCGATGGCAGTTCCAGTTGCCATCATTAGGCAAGGACCTTATGATTCTCCTGCCCTGTGTGAACTGCTGGCTCCATCCTGCTGCCTCCTCCCCAGCCGGGCCTGGTGAGCTCCCTTTGGCAGACGAGGCTCCGCTGTCCTCCCACGCTCACCTCTACTTCAACTCCCCTCACCCACCTATCTCCTCATCTCTGCCCTTTTGGCTGCCCTCCATTCTGCTACCTCCACCTACCCCTGCCACCCCCAGCTGACCTTTGCTGTCTCCTTCCTCCCGCTGCTAATGAAATGTGCCCAGCCAAGGCAGCTGCTGGCTCTTTGCAATGCCTCTGCAAGACCTCGTGAGGCCTTGTGAAGGGCCAGCAGCTGCCTTGGCCAAGCACGTCTCATCAGCAGTGGGAGGAAGACGACAGAGAGGGTCAGCTGGGGAGGCGGGGTGCAGGGTGTGAGGCACTGCAAAGGCCAGGCATGCCTGGTCAGCAGCAGGAGGAAGAAGATGGCAAGGGACAGCTGGGGGTGGCAGGGGTTGTGGAGTGTAGGGTGGTGTGGCTGCAGGGCAGAATGCAGGGTGGCTGAGGCACAGAGTATAGGGCAGTCAAAATGGCAGAGATGGTGGGAGATAGGTGGGGGGGAAGCTGAAGCACAGGCTGCGGTTGTAAACGCAGGTGGGCTGCAAAGTGCCCAAATTTTGATCACGTGACTGCAGGGGTGGTGGTGGTAGTGCTACAATGGCCGTAAACAAACAAACAAACTTCAAGGACCAGCCATTCTTTCAGCACTAGCATAACTCTGAATGGTTGCTGAACGAATGGTTGTTAAGTGAGGACTACCTGTATTGTATTTATGTCATAAACTACCCTGACTTAAAGATACTGCTCTTCCCACTTGCCTATTCTCCAGGTCTCTGTCACAACACTGAGGCAGGTTACTACACTGTTATCAAAGAGTGCTAGGCACGATATTTTACTACTAAATTAAAATGGAACACAGAATAAACACTAATAACATTCACATGCTTTGGGGGAACCGTAATTAAAACTGCTGCTTTTTATAGTTGGGCAGATAGTCTGTTAAACAGATACATCAATATTTAACTGAACTGATAGATACCCACTGAATAGTAAATGCTTTCCATAGGATGCATGCTGTTGGAAACATAGAGCAACTGGATAAAGAAGACTGTAAATGAGCAAACTTATGTAAAATGCAGAAAGAGTAAGAAATAGTAACCAAAAATTTAAGGGGCAAGAAAAAAAAACTAAATTTAGTTTACATCAATGCCATTTACAGTCTTACCACTTCATACCTGTCTATCCTTGAAAACATTACTTGCTTCCACATGTCCATACCCAGCTATGTGGCACATTTTATTCTCTAATGCAGTGTTTTTTAAACTTTTTGCTCTCAGGACCCCTTCCCACCTTTAAAAATTATGGAGGACCCCAAAAGAGCTTTTCTCTGTATGGGTTATATTTATCAATATTTACATATTAAAATTAACACATTTGTAGAACATTTATTTATTGAATCATGTAAAAATAGCAATATTAAATTAATTAGATATTAACACAAATATTTTCATGAAAACCTACTTTTTTACCAAATAAAAAATAATAATGAGAAGGGTGACATTGCTTTAAATTTTTGGAAATACCTTTAAGATCTGGCAAATAATTTTGATTTTGCAGACTGCTCAAAGGGACTTGGGGGACCTGCAGTAGCCCTGGGACCACACTTTAAGAAACACTGCTCTACTATAGTGCATTCAGCATTATGGGTAAATTTTTGAGTCTTGTGCAACTATGATTATAGCAAAGGCAACAGAAATGTACGATAAGACTGCTTACAGAACTTGGGTGGGTTGGCAGAAAAGACGACAACAAGCAGGTTGGGCTATTCTCTCTGAAGGCTGCCAAACATTCAGTAAGTTTGGCAAACAAACTGCAGCCAAAGAACAGCAACAGAGGAATGTGGATCGCTGTCTTTTATTAGAGCAATACAATCTAATCCAAGTACAAGCTTAAACATAATGCTGGGAATAACTTTTCATCTGCATAGCTGTCCAATTCTACCTGGAAACCAGGAACTAAGCTTAGGCAAGGCGCTTGCAAAAGCTAAGCAGCAACTTGGAGGATCAGATATCCGTGTCTGGAATCCAGCCTCCTCCTCGCGCAAAACGCCTTTGGGACCTTTTCCTTGCAGACATTTATTTTACTGTGACACCGTCCACGACTTTTGCTCGTTCGCACAACATGCAGCGATTCTCTTTATGGACTCCCTCGCAACGCACTGACCGAGCTCCAAGGGACATGCTCGCAGTGTCAGCCACTTTTCCCCCAGCCCCGCAGAGAAAATAGGCTCATTTCCTGCCTTGTTGGTGTTCCCAAAGCAGTCTTAGGAACGGGGCGACGGCGGCTCCGCGGAAGGGGAGCGTAATTCGAATTCGACAGCTGGATCCCGAGAGCGGGGAGACGGGAAAGCACCTGCCCGACCCCCCGCTACCTGCATGTTGTCTTCGAAGGCTCCCCACTCCGCGGTCGCCGTCGCTGCCCCACTCCTCGCTCCCCCGGCGTCCGCGGCTGCCCCGGGGCCGGACATTTCCCCAGCAGCGCCTTCGGAGGCGCAAACGCTAACGGAAGAGCCGGGCGACCGGGGCCCGACCCAAGGCGAGGCGGAAAGAGCCCGGATGTAGCAATGCCAAGGGAATCCCACTCGGGGGTTACGGAGCCGCACGGGGGACGTGGAGGCTCAGACGTTCTCGCGAGGTTTCTCAGGAGCCGGCCTGACTGCGGTGCCATCTTGGTTGTTCCAGGCACACCAGACGAAGCAGAAGCGCATAACGGATAACGACGGACAAACAGAAAAGCAGGAAAAGTCCAAGACGTCTTATACACGCTCAAATGTAATCTTTATACGTAACTCTAAAGCACGCCGATACAAAAAGTGTAGCTTAGAAAGCGCCACACATAATATGGCGGCATACCGCAACCAACTTCCGTTCCTTAGGAAGAGACGCACAACCGGAACTTGAGTATCACGTGAGATGCGAAGCTTTCCTGCTCGACAGTAAAACATTGCGCCTGCGCGTTGGGCTGGTGGACTGGTTTCCTGTACTGTAGCACGTTTGCTGAACGATGGCAGCACCCGGGAGTGTGGAGGAGATGCGGAACCGCGTGGTTTTGGGCGAGTTCGGTGTTCGCAATGTAAGCGAAAGAAAGCGGCGGGAGGGATGAGGGGGTAGTGTTGTCTTGCCACGAAGTAGGTCTTGTTAATGATTTGAGTGGGAGTTCCCTGGAGAGGAAACGTGAGTTATATAAACAATATAAATCTGGTGCAACTGAACGAATGAAAAAGCGCTGCTTCAAACTTTGTCGTGGTGCAGATGAAGGGATTTGCAAATTTTGTCTCGAATATTTAGCTGTTATTTCACAGTTTCCCCACATACGTACAGTTGTTGGTTGAATATGCTCAGATGTATGCATGAACTCCAGTTGTCCAGATAATTCTGTAAAGCAAATTTTTACTAGTCATGTTTTTAAATTTGGGAAATTGCCGTATGCTGAATCAGGTCATTGGTTTATTGAACACACAGAGGTAGACACACACAACACAGATTGGCAGCTGTTCAGGATTTCAAATGGCTGTCTTTACAGCTCTATTCAGGGATTGAACCTGGCATAATCTGCATTTTCTGTCACAGAGTTACATGATGTGTCTTCCTCTCCAGGTCCACACAACAGATTTTCCTGGGAATTATTCAGGATACAATGATGCTTGGGATAAGCAAAGATTTGAAAAGGTGAGAAAAAAGTAATTTTCTGTTAGGCAGCTTGAAGTCAAAAGTTGCCTATTTCCTTGGACCTGTGGTGTTCCTAACTTTTCTTGATAATAACAAATTGGCATGAACAGCATTGTGTTCCTGGATCCTATTAGCTTGTCTGTAGTTTGGTTCAAGCTGTAGTGCATTTTTAAATGTAGATGCTGTTTGTATGATGGACAACTTGGTTCAGTTTGTTGCTGCTTATGAAAGATGTGCCCAAGCCATTTTCTGTGCTCATTTGATTGGAAAGACTGGGAAGGGTGTGAACTGAATAAATACATATTTATAAACTAAAATACCTGAATATTCAAATGGGTTTGATAATGGCATAAACATTTAATTTCATGGTAAGAAATCTTCAACCTGGTGACCTCCAGATGTGTTGGATCATACTTTATTAACTGCAGCTAGCAGAGCCAATGGTTGCAGTTCAGTGTACTTAACAGGGATCGATTTAGAGAGTAGTACTGTTTGAACTACTCTCTCATAACTCTGGTTATAAGAATTTTTGTTGCATCTTACTGTTTATCAGCAAAGGCTTTTTTAAAAACAAAAATAGGACACCTACAGATGCCTGTTTTGAAACTTTCTTTGTTTCCACAGAATTTCAGAGTAGATCCGATCCATATGAATGAAAGTACTTTGGAATTTGACATGGTGGGGATTGATGCAGCCATTGCTAATGCTTTCCGACGGATCTTGCTTGCTGAGGTATCAATTTCTTTTCCACAGAAATAAAGTAAGGCAAGCATAATAAAAATGGTATTATAATGCATTTGCATATGTCCTCAAAAGTATCACATTTGCATTGAGAAGGATTGTCAGACTCTGTTGTGAAAGAGAAATTGCAATACAAAGTCTACAGAACCATTTTTTAAAAATTGAGGTGGTTTTATTAAACAGTAAATGTTAGCAATTTAAAATACTTTCGTGTTATAGAAAAAGAACAGGTATTACTATAGATAAGGCATCATTGAAATTTAGAAAGCTGTTGTCCAAAATAGCTAGCTCACTGCTATACTATATTACATGTGCACAGTAGGTATATTGTTAAATTTGCCTGTTCATCCTGTTGGAGCTTGAACTAATTTTTCAGAAATAAGATGTAACTACTGGGTTGTGAAAAAGTAATGCAAGAACATTGGGGAGTCTACAAACCCTTTTTACAAAAATTATCTCTTGTTAAGACTGGATGGACTTGTTAAGATCAATAGTGTTTGATCATCAGAATTCAGAAATTCATAGAACAGAAACTGAGGACCAGTGCTTTGACAAATTGTCTGTTGCCTAGGTGCCTACCATGGCTGTAGAGAAAGTCTTTATATACAACAACACCTCCATCGTACAGGATGAAATCCTAGCTCACCGTTTGGGACTGATCCCTATTTGTGCAGATCCTCGTCTCTTTGAGTACAAGAGTGAAGGTATGATAACGTTGGAGGCATTTGTCAGGGACTGAAGCTGGCTGTTGTTGAGTAGAATTTAAAAGAATGTGTGTGCATCTCTGTTCTTCCTTGCTTTTTTCAGAAGATGAATGTGATGAAATTAACACACTGCAGTTCCGGTTGAAAATAAAATGTAGCAGGAATCCTCAGGCGGCTAGGGAATCATCTGATCCCAATGAGCTCTACATCAACCATAAAGGTAAAAATCTTGCTTTCAGTGAGCAGTGATTACTGTTCTGTGTTCCTAGTACAAGTATTATCTTGACACATCCCTATATTCAAGCCCTCTCAGTCCACCATATCTTCTTCCTTTTCTAACATTGGAATAAAGACCTGTGTTCTACTTTGCAAAATTAATTTTTTCATGGCTTTGCCTACCCCCCCTTCCCCGCTTTGAATATCATTTTTTGCTGTTCCTTGTTGACTGAGGAGATGCCCTGCTGGATTGGAGCAGCATAGAAGGCCCAGCAAATAATTGAATGAATAATGTCAGAGTTGATTATGTCTGTATAGTTGTAAGCACAACTTCTTAAAAATAGTCTTTTCTTCTCATAGTTTACACCAAACACATGGAGTGGGTACCACTAGGATCTCAAGCAGACAACATGAATGCAAATTTCCGACCTGTCCATGATGATATCCTCATTGCTCAGTTGCGTCCTGGCCAAGAGATTGATGTACTTATGCACTGTGTAAAGGGAATTGGTGAGACAGCTAGTGTTCTGAGATAAATTTGGCAATTTCATTTTATGGGGGAAGTGCTTGCTTTGTACACATGGCTGGTATTTTCTCAATAGATGTTAGATCTCAGTGATGGGGTCCTTTTTGAGAGGGTGGGGGGTTGTTGATTTGCCCCTTGGATTATTCTGGTTTATTTGATAAATTGCCTTTTTGTTTATGGGATAGAATTATAACTGGTCCACAGTCCTTTGTAATTCCTATCTGTATTGTAAAGGGTCTGTTTGAGCTTTGTGTTAGATAAGTCTGGCTAGGTTTTTTTTAAATAATATGTTGTCTGGGGTGAATCTGAAATAGTGGTCTGCTTGATAGTAGTAATATTTACTTTGTTAGCCAAGAAAAATATTCTGGGACTTAGGTTTTACTTTTTCTTTCCCACTATTCATTCAGAACTTAAATTGAAAGTTCATGTGCCTGCTAAATAATAAGCTTGTTTCCCCTATGTTAGGGGGTCATGTTTTACATCTTCCCACATCTTAATTAACTGTGACTAGCACCTGGATCACTTAATTAATATTTCAGTTCATTTTGCCATGGAGAGTGGACAGATAACTCAATGCTGATGGGTTGAGAAAAACAAACAGATAAGTACTTTCTAAACAGCATGTTCCTATATAAAAAAACAGGTGATCATGCAAGGGTTACTCAAAAGACTGTGTACTCATAGTTTGGCCACTCTGAAATAGGTTATATAAAACTTTGGGAAGGAGGTGATTGAAAGCTGTGTCTATCCGGTCTGATATTAGAAAAAGCAAAAATTGGTTTTAGCCAGATTTCAAAATATATATCTCTTCTGAATTCTAAGTACAGATAGTCCTTGTTTAATGACCATAATTGGGACCAGAATTTCAGTTCCTAAGCGAATCAGTTGTTAAATGAATCTGACCTGATTTTACTGCCTTTTTTGTGGCAGTTGTTAAACAAATCACCGTGGGTGTTAAGCGAACCATGTGGTTGTTAAGCGAATCATGCGGTTCCCCATTGATTTTGCTTGCCAGAAGCTGGCCAGGAAGGTAGAAAATGGTGACCATGTGACCATGTGACACTGCAACAGTCGTAAATGTGAACTGGTTGCCAAGCACCGAAATTGCAGTCATGTGACTGTGGGGACGCTGCAACAGTCATAAGTGTGAGGACTGGTCATAAGTTGTTTTTTCCAGCACTGTCATAAGTCCAAACTGCTACTAAACAAATGGTTGTTAAGTGAGGACTACCTGTAGCAGATTTTCCAATAAACTGTTACTCAGTTCCCATAAAGGGTATATAGATTTAAGTTGTATGCCAGGGTTTCTTAAACTTTCGGCAATCCTGGATCACTAAATAAATGTTTGGAAATTGTGCAATCTATCCAGTTAAGCTGACGTTCCCTCCCCTGTGTTTTCATCTTAAAGATGAGTTTACATTTTTTTGGCAAGTAAGATAGTTTATAGTTGCATTTGAATATGCCTTTACATCCCCATAATTTAAATTTTTTTTTTAATGAAATTGTGTTAAAATTTTATCCAACATTAAGTATTTGTGTACAATTTCAGTTATTTTATGTCTTGCATGCCGTGCCATAATAGCAACAGCACTTAGCACAAATGTGCTGTTCAAGAACGTTCTTTGATAAAAATCTCTTGAGTCCTAGGCCAGGGCTCCAGCCCAATGAAATCCCATTTTTCTTATAAACCTGTTAAATAAAAAATGAATGTTTACCATGTCCACCTTTTGAGTTGCTTGAGAGAGATCCCAGCTCTGTTTAGCACAGCACTTGTGGACTCATAATTGGTGTCTATACCTGAGACCCGTTCACTGTTGCCAATAATGTGAATTGTAGTACTCAGATTGCTACTTGTATTACCACTTGTGTGCTTCAGTGAATCATTTTCAGTCACTGATCCATTTTTGTGAAGCAGCAAGTGGAGGGTAAAGGTTGAGAGGCAAGGGCTGAGGTGAATACGATTCTGATAAGCTAATTGGCAATGAATTAGTGGGAAGGCTGTGAGGCACTTCTGTAGACTATGGGCTATCTGCAGACCGTAGTTTGAAAATCTCTTCCATTTGCATTTTGCCTTTGCTCAACTTCTTTGTTGTACCAGCATTACTGGCAAATGTTATGAAAGATTAATGGGCTATTTGGAAGAGTGCAGCTGGTTTTTATTACCTAGAGGGTTGGACAGGAGTGCAGAACAAACCCTATTTGCTTCCAGCTTTCTCTCTCGGCCTCCACTTCATCCCATTTATGTCTGATTGCGTTCATTTGCTTTTTAAAAGTCACTTCTTTTCTTTAGGTAAAGATCATGCCAAATTTTCTCCAGTAGCCACGGCCAGTTATCGTCTGTTGCCAGAAATCTCTTTATCACAACCTGTTGAAGGTGAAGCAGCTGAGCGGCTGAAAAAGTGTTTTTCTTCTGGAGTTATTGAGATTGAGGAAATCAAAGGTAAATTGTCTTTTCATTCTTTAAATTGTAGAAAATCACAAACTGTGTTTTATTGACAAAAAAAAAGCTTTATGACAGAAATTAATACTCTCGGTTTGGTTAAATATATGTTCTCCTTCCTCATGGTCTGATTTTTGATCTACAGTACCCTCCAATGAGCTCTTTGGGGGCCAAGTTACAAAAATGGCAAACTTGGATCTATGGCTGGACTCCTTCCACTTTTTTCTTTTTGCTATGCAGTGATTCAGGTTATTTCCTCCCTGGCTATCAAAAAAATCAAGTGAATGCCTGATGTTGGGTTCTGAAGAGTGAAGAAAAGCTCCATTGAGTTCTTGAGGGGTATCTGAAGAGGCCTGTGCAGGATCAGACTGCAGGTTTCTTTTGTCCAGGGTTGATCAGTTCCTTGGCTGGACAAAATGTTATTTGGAATCTATGTTTTGTATCTGGGTTGAAGCAGAGATGAGAAAACATAATCCAGCAGTATGTAGAAAAGGTTCAGTGAAGACATGTTAATATCTCTTTTGGAATTTAGGCATCGGTTCTTTTTTTTCTAGGGAAGAAAGTAGCAAGAGTAGCTAATGCTCGATTGGATACACTCAGCAGAGAAATTTTTCGTCACGATGACTTGAAAAACCTTGTACGTTTGGCTCGGGTACGAGATCATTACATCTGTGAGTAGTTTTCATGTTCTTCTGTTACTGATCTTTATAATCTTGGATTGTGTAAGAGGGATAGGCAGCTTTCCTTGGATCAGGAGCTGTAACTCCCTTACTTCCTGACGGGCTGGAGGTAATAATTAGCAGAAGGGTTTTGACATCGGAAGGGGCTGAATGTTTCACCCCTTTTTTTTTTTGGTGGGTAAAGGATTGATGTCAGGGGCCTCCGGGAAGCAAAGAGGTCTCATTTCCAACCTCTATAAAGGATGCCCACAAATTGTGCCACTACCAAATTTTGATGGTGTGATTTAGGACTGTTTTAGAGGCTATAAGGCTGGAAATGGGAATGGTGTGTGGCCCAGCCTTAATTTTTAGATTTTTTTTTAATTGTACCACTGAAAACCAGCCTTTTGATGCCAGTTTATAAAAGGACGGTCTGGGAGGATGCCTGTGCTGGAGTTTGTGCAGCACGTGCAGAGTGCTGGAAAGCGTTTGGCACGAGAGGTCAGAAAGAAGACACCAGGCATTTCAGCAAAAAGGTTGTATTCAGACAAAACATAGAACATAAACTGTTTCTCCTCTAGATCCCTAGAGGGGTTCAAAAGCTCCTTAAATACAAAAGAGCATATTTAAAAGTACACGCACACGCACAAGTGCGCTGAGCAGACGGATTGAAGAGAAGCTGCAAACAGGAGAAGCAAGGGGCTGGCTCTGGCAGAGCTGGCTTATTTAAATGCAAATCAAGCAAGGAAGTGGAGGACAGGTTTCAAGCTACAGTTTTCCCATATAAGGTCATTGGACACTTAAACCTTGTTGACCGAGTGAGGCCTGACCTTTTGACTCTGCCAAACACTTAAGAAATGATTTGTTACCATGGATACCTGTGACTTGCCCCTAGTAGCACAACAACGAAATAACAACAGCCTGCACTTGTGGGTTGTCTCACATTGCTGCATAGTAGCTAGCCAGAAGCTTGGAAATGTCATATGACAAAGCACCGTGTGTAATTTTCCTTGTCTTTTATTCTGTAGTTCTGTATTTTTATTTATTTATTTAATTTTTACCCCACCTTTATTATTTTTATAAGTAACTCAAGGTGGCGACCATACTTAATACTCCTTCCTCCTTCTATTTTCCCCACAACAACCACCCTGTGAAGTGAGTTGGGCTGAGAGAGAGTGACTGGCCCAGGGTCACCCAGCCGGCTTTCATGCCTAAGGGACTAGAACTCACAGCCTCCTGGTTTCTAGCCCAGCACCTTAACCACTAGACCAAACTGGCTCTTTTATTTATTTTATTTTATTTATTTTTATATATTTATATTTTGTATTTATTTTTACTTTATTATATTTTTATCTTATAGTATTAGTTTCTGCATCAAAATGATATGAAACCAAATAATCTCAGCAGTCATTTTAATGTCATTATATAATTCTGTCTTTTGACCATTTTGAGCCAATCCTTCATTCAGTGCTTAGAAATCTAAAAATCTTTATGCAAGTGAGGTCTTAATGTTTGTCTTGGGAACATGGCACATTTGAAAAGCACAGAAAGTAGATTCTGCAGAGAGAAAGTTCCCTCTGCTCTGCTGAAAGTCAACTTGTATTCATGTATCAGTGAACTGTGATTTATTGAACAAACCACAGTTGTCATGGTTGATTAAAAATAATAAGCTGACTTATATGCTTGACTATTGCCAAGGCTGCATGCTCCAAAGTGAATCTGTCCTATAAGATCTGGGAGAGGAGCCTTGCTTGGAGTCCTCTCACCAAAGTAACTTCATCTATAGCATGCTGGCTGGGGAATTCTGAGAGTTAAAGTCTGTGCATCTTATACTTGCCAAGATTGAGAAACACTGATCTACAGGAGAAGGGTCTTCTCAGTGATGGTGCCACTCCTGTGGAACAGCTTGCCTTTACAAATAAGAATTGCCTCATCCTTACTGAATTTCCAGAAAGAAGTGAAAAGTTGTGTCTGGAAGAGAGCATTTGGGGGATGTTAGGTTTTCTTTTATTATCTACCTCTCTGTGTTAATGCTGTTGTTATAATGCTACAGTTTTGATGTTTTCTCTTTTATTTCTGTCATATGCTACTCAGCCATTTTGGACTAGAGTGGCATAGAAATACCAGCAAATAAATAAGCATCATTTGCATGACTTAGCATAACGTGCAACCCAAATTATTATCAAGGGTATGTCATAACTAGAGGGACGCGGTGGCGCTGCGGGTTAAACCGCTGAGCTGCCGATCGGAAGGTCGGCGGTTCGAAACCGCGCGGCGGGGTGAGCTCCCGTTGCTAGTCCCAGCTCCTGCTCACCTAGCAGTTCGAAAACATGCAAATGTGAGTAGATCAATAGGTACCGCTTCGGCGGGAAGGTAACGGCGTTCCGTGTTGTCATGCTGGCCACATGACCCGGAAGTGTCTACAGACAACGCCGGCTCTAAGGCTTAGAAACGGAGATGAGCACCGCCCCCTAGAGTCGGACACGACTGGACTTTACGTCAAGGGAAACCTTTACCTTTACCCTATGTCATAACTACAGTGGTGCTTAGAAGTTTGTGAACCCTTTTGAATTTTCAATATAAATGCATAAATATGACCTAAAACGTGATATGTTTTCCATACAAGTCTTAAAACTAGTTGGTGAAAGGTGAAAAGGTCCCCTGTGCAAGCACCGAGTCATGTCTGACCCTTTGGGGGGACGCCACTTTCGCGGTGCTTTCTAGGCAGACTATAGTTGTCATGTTCCCCGTTACGATGAGTGCTTTACATCGTAACGTTTTACATGCCTTTCACTGACGCGGGGTTGGGGGGTGCAGTTAGGCATTGTTGTGCTGGACTGCTTATCTGCTTTCTAGGATTGGAATGTGTTTGGGCTACGCTTTGGTTTCAAGGTTTTCTTCCCAGGCGATTGGCACTGTCCGTTGCCAGCACCTGGGGATAAGGGAGTTTGAACCGGTTGGGTGAAGGGAGGGGTTTCATTCGCACGGAGGGTTTTTAGTTTGTAATTCGCACGCTTTTGTTCATTCTCAGCTTTCTCTGTATTTGCATACTAATCCTTCAATAAATCAGATTTCATAAAGTTATACTTGTGAGTCTGGTTCAATTAGGTTAGGCAATCATTACATAAAGCTGAGAATCATAAAACTTTACCGTTAACATCCTTCCAGAGTAATCTGTGAGGAAATAAAGTTAGCGATGACTGAGCCTACTCCTTACTCAGGAGAAAGTGAATATTCGAGTGTGGGGGAGCCGGATTCCACGGTAAAGAGAAGGGAAAAGGCCCCCACTCCGGAGTCGGAGGACCTACAGGAGACTTCGAGTTCCAGTCCAGCGAAAGGGAAAACTGTGAAATCTAAAGTGGTTAAGAAAGCAGAAGAATCGCCAGCTGAACAGGTGATGTGGGATGAGGAGCAGGGAACCCTACCAGAGACGTCGAAGATGTCTTGGAAGCAGAGGTACCCGCTGTCCCCGAATGTAGCCAGGACCGATAAGAGAGGGTCGGAGGATTCCGAGACCCCTGTGAGGTTACAAGGGTGGGAAGCCAGGATGCAGTCCCTAGAAGAAATGATGATGAAAATATCATTGGCTTTGTGGGGCCTGGACAGAGGGAGAAGGGAACATCATTCCAGACAGTCGTCCCCATCTCTCCCCCCACCCTCGGGTGTGAGGAAGAAGGATCGGAGAAGGCATCGGGCGGAATCACCATCTAGCAGTCCCAGACGTTTGTCCCCATCGCCCCCACGGCGTTCGGAAGACAGAGGAAGGAGGGAAAATAAGGATGAGAAGAGAAATCCCAAAGTCAGGATTTCGAATTCCCCCCCCCCCCGATTGGGAAGACCCCCTGTGTCCAAGAGAAGGGGTGGGCAGAAGGAGAGGAAGAGGAGCCCGCAGGGTGCGAGATACAAGGATTTCACTGTCAAGTTTGATGGGGATCCCACTAAGCTGTCATTTTTCCTGACCAATGCTAAAAGCTATATGGAGGAGTTTGGGAGGCTGTTTCCTTCTGAAAGGGCTAAGATAAATGCTGTTGCCACCAAACTGAAGGGGAGGGCAGCTGATTGGTTTGTCCAATTAACTGAGATGGATGCCCTGGAATTAGACGAGTTTGAAGAATTCCTGTGGGTGCTCAAATTGCATTTTGCTGACCCATTAGCTAAAGAGAAAGCCAAGGTGGCTCTGAGGGAACTGATTCAAGGATCAAGGTCCGTTGCAGACTATGCCCTAGAATTCCAAGCTTTAGCTGCAAAGGTGGACGATTGGTCGCAAACAACTTTAATAGAAATGTTTAAGGATGGTCTGAGGCCCGAGTTGCTGAGATGGTCGTTGGGAAGAGAAGATCCTATTACCCTATATGACTGGATCCAGCTGGCAGGGAACGTTGAGCAAGCCCACACTAAATTTGCACAAAGCAGGAAGGGTCCCAAGCAAATGGCCATGATAAGAGCTGCCAAGTCCACGGGCACCACGGGCAGAACGGGGCAAATGGTATGGCAGGAGGAGAAGGAGAGCCGCTTTGCAAAAGGTCAGTGCCTGCGGTGTGGAAAAGAAGGGCACAGAGCAGCTGCGTGCCCGAAACCCCGGCCAGAAGTTCGGCAGGGAAAGTCACCTGGAAAGTCGCCCACACTGCCCAGGAAGATGAGAGCAGCCCAGGGTAAGACCAAAGTCGAGGAGACTCCTTACTACGAGGGAGAGGAGGAACAAGACCCCAAAGAACTGGCGGGAAACGCCCGCCACCTGCTTTAAGAAGCACCTCTGGGCAGGTGGTGGATGATGGGCGTGAGGATGTGTTGGTGAGTGGCAATTGCCCCACTTTAAACGTAAAGTTGAAGTTAGGATCCAGCACGAAAACCGTAGAGGTGTGGGGGTTGATCGATTCAGGGTGCTCGAAGTGTTTAATGCACCCTGATCTAGTGGCTGCTTTGGAGTTGCCTACTTTTCCATTACAAAAGCCCATGATTTTCACCCAGCTGGATGGTTCTATGGTGGGAGGGAAACCGGTGACTCATTTCACAGGCATGGTGGCTCTGCAATTGGGCACCCACCAAGAGGAGTTGCAATTTGTGGTAGCCCCTGTGGGGACCCCCCTTGTCATTCTGGGGATTCCTTGGTTGGTCCGGCATAATCCCCATATCAATTGGGAGCATAAAACTCTGACTTTTCCAGATGGCTTTTACAAGGCTCCAGCTGCGGAACAGTTAACGTTGGCTGCAGTGGGGAGGGCTGGGGCAATGGCTCTACAGTTCAACGTGCCTCCATTGGAGGGCTTGCCAGACAGATACCGGGACTTTGCTGATGTCTTTGGGGAAAAGGAAGCGGATCAGCTCCCGCCCCATCGTAAAACTGATTGTGCCATAGAGCTGGTCCCCAACGCCACGTTACCCAAGCCAAAAATCTACGCCATGACCCAGAAGGAACTGGAGGTGCTACGAGACTTCGTGGATAAGAACTTGGCCAGGGGTTTCATCGAGCTGGCAAACTTGCCAGTTGGCGCCCCTGTCCTTTTCCGTGAGAAAAAAGATGGGACATTGAGATTATGCACAGATTATCGCGGATTAAATGCTGCTTCCATATCGAATAAATATCCAATCCCCTTAATAAAGGATATGTTAGCACATCTGTCCAAGGGGAAGGTCTTTTCTAAATTGGATTTACATGAAGCCTATTTTCGCATACGCATCCGGGAGGGGGATGAATGGAAAACTGCTTTTAACTGTCCATTGGGTTCATTTCAGTACAAGGTTTTGCCGTTTGGGTTGGCAGGGGCACCAGGTGTTTTTATGCAATTGATCAATGAAGTGTTACATGAACATTTGTTTAAGGGGGTACTGGTCTACTTAGATGATGTTTTGATTTACACTGAAACTGAACAGGAGCATGAGTCTTTAGTGAAAAAGGTTCTAAGCAAACTCAGAGATGCAGAATTGTTTGCCAAACTTTCCAAATGTGAATTTCATAAGTCGCAACTTGATTATTTAGGATACAGAATCTCAGCTAAAGGCATTGAGATGGACCCTGGCAAGATCCAGGCTATCATGGGGTGGGAGCGCCCACGCACCAGAAGGCAATTACAATCTTTTTTAGGATTTTCCAATTTTTACCGCCAATTTGTAAAGGGGTTCGCTGAGATAGCTCTACCCCTCACTGATCTCTTAAAAACCAAAGGGGTGGGTGACACCCGTAAGGTGAAAAACCCAGGCGCACTTCTGAATTGGACGCCCCAGTGCCAAGCAGCTTTTGACAAGCTTAAGAGCCTGTTCACTGCTGAACCAATTTTACAACATCCTGATCCCACTAGACCCTTTGTGGTTCAAGTAGATGCTTCTGATTTCTCCATTGGGGCGCTCTTGTTACAAAAGGATGCATCTGATCACCTAAAACCGTGTGCCTATTTGTCCCGCAAGTTTTCTGAAACTGAACGTAGATGGCATATTTGGGAAAAGGAGGCTTTTGCAGTAAAAGCTGCCTTGGAGGCTTGGCGCCACCTTTTAGAGGGGGCTACATGTCCTTTTGAGGTTTGGACGGACCATAAGAATCTGGAGGTGCTCAGCACTCCCCGCCGCCTCAGTCCTAAGCAAGTTCGCTGGGCTCAATTTTTCAGCCGATTTAATTTCCAGCTGAAGTTCATTCCAGGCAAAAAGAACTTCTTGGCTGAGGCTCTATCCCGCTTGCCCCAGGACGCTGGTCCTGCGCCGGCTATAGTAGGTACTGTTTGGACCGAGCCACAATTAGGATTTCAGGCTGTCACGCGCAGTCACACCAGAGCGCAGCAGCCTCCGGCTCAGCCTTCGTCGGGGGGGGGGGGGGAGGAGATTGCCAGTTTCCTCTCAATTGCAGCAGCAGTTCCTACAAGAGCTGTCAACAGATACTTGGTTGCAATGTAATAAAGACAATGTTTCTTTTACTGATGGTTTGGCTTGGAAACAAAATAGACTTTATGTTCCTGAAACGTTAAGGGCTGAAATCCTCACTCGTTCTCATGATGATAAGGTGGCTGGGCACTTTGGTTTTGTTAAAACTCTGCACCTGGTAAGGCGCCAATTTTGGTGGCCCACCTTAAGAGGGGATGTTAAGGATTATGTGGCTTCCTGCCCTGTTTGTGCAATGTCTAAACGGAAGGGGGGGAAGCCCCAAGGGCTCCTACAGCCAGTTGCGAGTCCCTCCCGCTCGTGGGAGGATATTTCCATGGATTTTATTGTAGACTTGCCTCCCAGTCAGAGGAAAACAGTGATTTGGGTTGTAAAAGACTATTTTTCTAAGCAGGCCCATTTCATTCCATGTACCTCCATTCCCTCAGCTCAACAGCTGGTGCGCCTCTTTTTGATCCACATCTACCGGTTGCACGGGACCCCCTCCCGTTTGGTGACTGACAGAGGCACACAATTTACTTCGCAATTCTGGAAGTCATTTTTAAAATTGATTGGCACGACCCAAGCTTTGTCCACGTCTTCGCATCCATCCACTGATGGCTCTACGGAGATTGTTAACTCAACCCTGGAACAGTTTTTGTGTTCCTTTGTTAATTACCAACAAGACAATTGGGTGGATTTGCTCCCTTTTGCTGAAGTTGCTTACAATAATGCTGTGCATCAGAGCACTGGGCACACCCCATTTCGCATTGTGTTCGGACGGGACTTTGTTCCCATCCCAGAGTTGCCTCAGCCTGCTCCGCAGACCTGCTCCCCCTCTGATTGGGCTGCGCAACTTGCTGATGCTTGGCCCATGATCAAAGAGGCTTTGGTTGATGCTCAAGCTACGTACAAGCTCTATGCAGACAGGCACAGATCTCTCCAACCTGATTTTAAAACTGGGGACAAAGTCTGTCTATCCATTAAGTTCATTAAGTCCCCTCAACCTTCCAAGAAGTTGGCTCCTAAATTCATTGGTCCCTTTCCTATTGTGGGGATTGTGAATCCTGTCACCTTCAAATTGGATTTGCCTCATAACCTCAAACGCTTACATCCTGACTTTCACTGTTCATTGCTCAAACCTGTCACCAATTCTGACAAGTGGCATAACCAGCCTCCTCCCCCTGCTCCCATCATGATTGATGGCCAACAACACTTTGAGGTGAAGGAGGTCCTTGACTCCCGCAGAGCCCGGGGGACTCTTCAATACCTTGTCAAATGGAAGCATTTTCCCCACCCGGAGTGGGTGGCTGCTCATGATGTTTCTGCTCCAATTCTGGTAACCCGTTTTCACTCGGCTTATCCTTCAAAGCCGGCTCCTTAATTTTTTTGGGGGGGGGGCGGTATGTCATGTTCCCCGTTATGATGAGTGCTTTACATCGTAACGTTTCACATGCCTTTCACTGACGCGGGGTTGGGGGGTGCAGTTAGGCATTGTTGCGCTGGACTGCTTATCTGCTTTCTAGGATTGGAATGTGTTTGGGCTACGCTTTGGTTTCAAGGTTTTCTTCTCAGGTGATTGGCACTGTCCGTTGCCAGCACCTGGGGATAAGGGAGTTTGAACCGGTTGGGTGAAGGGAGGGGTTTCGTTCGCACAGAGGGTTTTTAGTTTGTAATTCTTTTGTTCATTCTCAGCTTTCTCTGTATTTGCATACTAATCCTTCAATAAATCAGATTTCATAAAGTTACACTTGTGAGTCTGGTTCAATTAGGTTAGGCAATCATTACAATAGTGGGGTGGTTTGCCATTGCCTTCCCCAGTCGCCACCTTCCCCAGCAAGCTGGGTACTCATTTTACCGACCTCGGAAGGATGGAAGGCTGAGTCGACCTGAGCCGGCTACCCGAGAATCCAGCTTCCGCTGGGATCAAACTTGGGTCGTGGGGAGAGTTTTGGTTGCAGTACTGCCGCCTGCCACTCTGTGCCACACGAGGCTGCAAAAACTGGATAGAGTAGATAGAGAACCCAATTAAAAAAAAGAGTTGAAAGTATACTTGTTCATTTCTTTATTGAGGAAAATGATCTAAAGCTACATACTTGTGTGTGCTGATGTGCAGGACTGATCCATAGTTATTGGAAACATTTGGTTACAGTTATTGCTGCCCACGGGTGGCATACTAGTTACTGAAAACAAAGGTTTGCATACTTTTGCCATTTTGGCTTTATTTTTGTAAAATAAATGATGACACGGTGTAGTATGTCATGTTGTTCATCTGAGGTTGTATATACCTAATTTTAAGACCTGCTAAGGACCAGATGATTTTTATTATGTCCTGATACATAAAACCATAGAACTCAAAGAGGGTGTACTTTTTCACACGACTGTATGTAGCTTTAGATTGTTTTCCTCAATAAATAAATGAACAAGTATGTTATTGACTCATTTAATTAGGTTCTCTTTATCTAGTTTTAGGACTTGTGTGGAGAACAGATCACCTTTTAGGTCATATTTATGCAGAAACATTGAAAATTCAAAAGGGTTCACAAACTTTTAAGCCCCACTATATTTTGGAGCCTAGTAATGAATCATACTGTTTAACAGTAAGGTATCTCTGCTTATTAACTGTTTAGTAAGATGTCTTGGGCTTATAGTTTGTGATAGTTCATACTGAGACCTGAAAGAAGCCTTTTTTTCCCTCCAGTCTCTGTAGAATCAACAGGCATCTTGCCTCCAGATGTGCTGGTGAGTGAAGCAATCAAGGTACTAATGGGAAAATGCCAGCGCTTCTTAGAAGAGCTAAAATGCATCCAGAAGAAATAAGCTTAGGAACACAAAGACTCTTGTGGGGAAATACCATTATCAAAATCTCTACGCCTGACTTGAAGAGGAATAATTTCAATCAAGATTGTATCAGCCTGGAAGAACACAACTACCTTTCCAAGAGATGTCAAAGAATAACAGAAGTTGCTGCATTGTCCTATTGTTAGGTATACATCTTAGACACAACTGAAATTCACGCGTATAATGCAGTGCCCTGTGTACTATTTGCAGTCTGATGGTGGTGGATAAATGTCATCCTTTGATAAGGTTGTGCAAGCATGGGCACATGGTGGCTGCTGGAATGAACTGCACAACTTCCTGTGTTACTCTTAGTTTCCATTAAAGACTACAGCAGTGGTGTGGAAGTCCTACCTCTGTGTAGTGGATCACCTGTTACATAGTACCTTTTCACTGATCTCGTACTGTGTACTACTGACTCAGTTTCAAGATCTAGCGCATAGTTGTTACTCTGATGCCCATAATTCCTTCCAGTCAGCAAAACACACCAGGTCAGTGTTTGTCTATGCCTGAACTGCTGCACCATTCTCTGCTTCAATATTCATGAAAATGCTCCTGGATTCCAGCAGGAACTTACATCCTGTTAACTAGCATTATTTAGTATCTTTATGCATATAGGGACGCGGTGGCGCTGCGGGTTAAACCGCTGCGCTGCTGAGCTTGCCGATCGGAAGGTCGGCGGTTCGAATCCGCGCGATGGGGTGAGCTCCCGTTGCTAGTCCCAGCTCCTGCTCACCTAGCAGTTCGAAAACATGCAAATGTGAGTAGATCAATAGGTACCGCTTTGGTGGGAAGGTAATGGCGTTCCGTGTCATGCCGGCCACATGACCACGGACGGGTCTACGGACGCCGGCTCTAATGGCTTAGAAACGGAGATGAGCACCGCCCCCTAGAGTCAGACACGACTGGACTTTACGTCAAGGGAAACCTTTACCTTTACTATGCATATATATGCTGGTTTAAAATATTTATGGATGTCCTTTCAGTATATTCATTTTAAAAGGTTACTTTTTAGTTACTGGGACACATTTCTCTTCGAAGTAGGGAAAGACATTCTGAATATTCCTCCTACCCTAAGTATTCTCTTGGGATTCCAACTGTTTTCAAAGTTCAGGAAGTAGGTTTCAGCCAGCTTCTGGCAAAACCTGAATATCCTTCCTCTGTTTAATCCATCATTTATTGAAAGAATTTCTAAATTGAAACAGGCAGGAGAGAAAATGCCTGTTGATAAAGTTGTCGAATAAGAAAAATTAAGCTGTAAGAAACAGAGGCATTTTCTCTTAACATGAATATTGTTACGTATAAGTGTTTCAACTATGTGAGCTACGCATATAGCCTCTTGTAGCATCTAGTATTATGGAAAAAGTAAAAGGCACAGGACACTGATTGCTTGGGTTCCTTGCAATATTTTGTCATCAGAAAATTTATTTTTAATCTTTTGAACAGCCCTATTAGCCAGCTTTTGAAAAACTCGAGTTGTCCAACTTTAAAAACAATGCATAATTTTTACCCCAAATTTAAAATGACGTATTTGACTATATTCAATAAGGCAAGGCAAAGCATTAATAGAAAAGTTGTTTCACACAGTGTTTGCACAAGCAAAGTACTTCTTGAAGCGTTGAAGCACCTGCAAATTTTGCAGTGCTGCTTTGGAGTCTTTGCCTACTTATGCATGTGTAAAGTTTGCTACCAGTCTCAGTGAAAATATTTGTACATGCACAATCAGGTACATCTTTTGAAGGAGTTGACTGAGGCTTCCAAAGGATGTAGCTGCTTTAATGCGTTGAAGAAGAGTGCTTCAGTCAGGGTAGCATACTTCAAATTAAATATACAGACTTAGGTGCAATTCTCATTTTGCAGTGTTTGACCCAGAGAGCCATTGTGGTTGTGGTGATGTTCAAAGAAGGCTTGGAAAGAATCAATGCAGAGACAGAACAGCAATATTTGTATAAAACAGACTTTTACTGACATTGATTTGGAGACATCTTCAGATACAACATCCCTACAAAAAATCCTGTTTTTTTAAATGCTTCTATTACGGGTACAGTAAGTTAAAATGTAATCAAGACACAATAAATACAGTTAGGCTAGATTCCAAAGCTATTTAGCAGGGGAATTTTGTTTAAATAAAAGTTACACTGAGATCAAGATTATAGGGGAAACAAGTCAGAGTGGAGTCTGACTACTAGTGAGGGTCTGAATACCAACATTAAGACCTGTTTTCTTGTCCATGTAACCAGATGTGTATACTACTAAGCCACTTAATTGAAAACAACGTTCTGTTGTACCTGTAGTCAAGCTATTAGCAGTCACTAAGGAAAGACCTTCTAGTTGATACTAATTCTTCAGACTGAAAATTAAAATCTGGCAAATTTACACCAGCATTCTATCGGTCGCTTGCTCACTCAAACGTTTTAAGACCTGGCCTGGAGACATTTTGTACCATCATACACTGAACAAAATTATCTAGAACTGTGCTGCTCTACATTCAAGGGCAGCAATTCAGCTTAAGTTATTTAAAGATATTTTAGACCAGTATAAAATAGTTCTGAATTCCTTTTGTTTAGAAAATTCTGGCTTTTGACAGCTGAGGACTGATTTGGAGCTAGAATACCTGTTTCAACAATGTTTCTAGGGCAAAGAAGGGGATGTTTAATTTGAGGCTTCCTGAGGCTTGGTTGAACTAAAAAAAAATGAAGTTTTCACTCCCAGTTTCTCAATAGTGCTTGGTCTGGTGGAACATATGGCCAAGTGTTACTTCTCAAAAAGAAATACAACTTCAAGTCAGTGAAGCTTAGTGATTCAGCAACACCCAATGTGCACACCTGCGTTACTTCACCCAAGCTGTTTCTTTCCAACGGGGAAGCAGGAGTCCTCCATTAGTGTCATGTTGAGGCAGCAACAATACAGGTGTCCTGAAGGAGAAGTGGCCGAGAGAGTGGGAGTCTCCCGAACTTTCTCCCTTCCTTGGCCAAGTACTGTATGCATGCATGAAGGTTTGTTTCTAAACAACTGGCCAAATGACAGTTGGGCTGGAGTGGATGAGCAAACTCTGTCCAACAGTAACAAGAAAAAGTTATTCAGTAAAGCTGCAAGTGGAGCTAGGAAATCCCATCTCCCCAAAAAACGGAGAATGAGGCCAGTGAGAATTATATCCGGGCTCAGGAAAAGAGTAAACAAAGGAAATATGGCTACTGTGAAACAACACAGAGTATAAAGAAGGAAGAGGGTGGTGGAACCGTCCTCAGCTTATGGCTCAAAGAGTGCAATGAGGATTTCCTCTTCATTGTTCTCAAAAACGTCTTGGTCCAGGGATGCTTTCACCTTCTTGAAAAGAGATGGGAGGTTTCTGATGTGGACTTCTTTCCTGAATTGCTCTCCCAAGGGCTTCTGTAAGGAAAAAAGGAACTAGAATAGGCAAGCCACACACAGAAGTACTCCAAGAGAACGGCCTCTGCTAAAATTGTAGAATTCTCCCCACCATGCTGTATGACCCCCTCACAATTGTGGGGCTGCACCTTGTTCCTGTACCCCAGGTTGTTCAGCATGTGCAAAAGCTGACTTAGATTACAGTCGAGTCAGTCAAAGCCAGAAACGAAGTATCAAATGCTATTTTCTGTAGCAATTAAGCAGGGAGCAGGCAATTAGCCACTGATGGCCTAGGAAAGATAAAACGTGCTAAGCTCAGGGGAACACATGGAATCATAGAACTGTAAGGGCTACATGTTTAGATCTCTGGAAGCACAAAATGTTTCTACCATCACAATTTAAGATTTGTGTAACATGGGTCATTACTAATGGGCTGAAAAGGTAAGCTCTGACATTGACTTAAATCAGCAGAGGGGAAGGAAAAAAACTTTTATCCTTCTGGGCGACTAGACTTTTTCTCTGTTGCTTGATGCCGTGTCTTACCCCTATGCAGCCTGCAATTAGGCGTTTGAAATGGTCCTTCCGGCGTTTGTCTGCCACCTTCTGAAGCGTTAGGTTGAGTAGTTTGGAATCAAACTGCTCCAGGGAATCTTTCTGGATTTCTGGGACTTGTTCCATCACTGTTTTCAACTCAGCATAGCGTGGACGCTTCAAATAAAGAGAAGAATCAGCAGGGATCTTTGGCAGAAGAGAAATGGCTATTTCCAAAAAGGGAATTAAGAACTACTGACACACCCAGAACTTTGCCTCCCACAGAAATGGGCTTTGGATTTGGAGTGGCACTAATTCACAAAGATGGCAGCAAACTTGGGAATGGATCTTCTCTCTCACTCCTTACCAAGGCTTCGTAGATCTGGAAAGCCAAGTGGACAAGTGCTGCCATACAGCCATCATGCTGCCCATGAACCTGTAACCCTTTCAGTACACTTGTGAAAAACCAGATCACTGCTTCAGGGATCATCAAATTCTTTGTGAGCACCTAAGACAGAGAGATTCAAATGAAAAGATGGGCGGAAGAGACTACTTTCCAAAACTCCAATATTTACCCCTATCTTGCTGTATCAAAGGACTATTCACTTTTATCATACTCAAATTCATCACTTTTTACCCTGCTAAACTCAGTATGGGGGTACCTGTTTGAGCAATGGCCAGCAAAGTTGTGTGGTAGTTCTTTGACAGGACAAGGTATCCTTCCAGGAAAGGGATGTGAAGGCTGTAATTAGCAGAGCAGTACAGACATTCTTGGGGAAAAATAAAAAGAAAAGGCCAGTTAAGAGATTCTTACAGGATTTTTGTCTTAAGGGTCAACATACTCTTTGTTATGGGGCACAATTAAATGGTACATAAGAACTCTGGATTGTTCATGTCTTAGAAGCACAGCAAATATATTTGCTTATCAAAGATTAATCAAGTAGGAAAAGCTGGATCACCCTATTTCCCCACAGAACTAGCAGTTGGCCACAATATTTCCATATCCTTGTAAAAAGACATTATTCTTGATAAATTACATGTTTTTCACAAAAAAACAATAGCTTTTAAGACTGTATTTGTTTAAAAAGCAGATCTGTACTGAATATTCTGTGTGTAATTTCTAAGTTTGTGGACATTTTTTTTTTCAACAGGGACACACCTCCCCAGTCTCTCTAGGGCTGCTGGAGTGTATCTGGTAATGTAATGAGGTCATGGGAGAAAGAACATTAAGTTTTTCTTTTCTTCAGGGACTGGGTACAGGTAAAATATTAAAGAAAGGCCTTGCTGAATCAGGAAAAGAGCCTACAGTATTTAGTCTATAGTTCTATATCCTACATTGATCAAACAGATGCATTAGCAAAGTCTGTACGCATAGATGGGAGGAGTGATAGCTCTCTTCCACTGTCACTTCCCAACAGCTTGTACGTACAACAGTTACACTCATGTGAATGTTGTAATGTGTAGCACTGATTGGTCTGTCTTCCACAAATTTATCCAGATTTCAAAAACCATTTAAATCGGTGGCCATCACTACAGCTGATGGCAGCAAATTCCAGTTTACTATATGTAGTGTAAAGAAGTGTGCTTTCTTCACGTTTTCTTTCCACAAATGACTTTAACGTTGTGAAAGGGGGACAAAATTTTTTGTCTACGTTTTGCATACCATGTATGATTTTAAATATTCCCCTTATCTGAGAAGTTCCAGTTCCAACAGTACATCATCACAGAGAAGATTCTCTGGCTCTAATAATTTTGATTGCTCTTTTCAGCATTTTGTTAGCTGTGCAAGATCCTTTTGGAGCTGCTGTGACCAGAATTGTACACAGTACTCCAAATACAGTTTTCACATGGATTTATATAAAGCGCATTGCTATACTGACAGTTTTATTTTCAGTTCTCTAATAATTCCTAGCCTGGAGTTTGCTTGTTTTTAAACAGCTGCCTCGTGTTAGGTGAACATTTTCACTGGGCTCTTCTACCACTCTCCAGCCACAGCTGTTTTAAGAGCCGAAATGCACACCTTTGCATTTGCTCCTGTTGAATTACACTTGCTGTTTCAAACCTATTCATATCGAGTTTGAAGAATTTGTTCAACAATCAGGTATCAGTATGACCTTGACTAGTTCATGGTCCGCTCCTAATTCCAGTGATTTGAAAAGTAATTGTTCATTTTGAGTTCAGCTTGGCTCTTGGTGATTTCAAGGATGTGTCCATGCAGTTTTCTTGGTAAGAATATGGGGGGAGGGGACTACTTCGACGCCACTGCCTTCTTGAATATTTTTCCACTTCCCAGCCCAGCATACAGCCCTGAGATTTCTTGGTTGTGCCCCAAGTACTAACCAGGCCCAACCCTGCTAGTTTTGTACCCCAGACAAAACCTACAAGGTGTTAAAAAGTACCAGTTTCAACACCAATGACTGGAGGGCGGTAGTTCTGCACATCTCTCCAATGTGAATATTGTCTATTTATTCCCACTGTTTTCTATTTTTTTAACCAGGCATCAATTTCTGAGAGCACCTGTTCTCTTACACTATGCCTGCTGAGTTTGCTCAGGAACCTTTCGTGAGGGACTTTGTCAAACATCTTTTGAAAATCCAATGTGCCTTTGGGCCCAATGGACTGTGGGCACCCATCACTTTTGGCTGTATTAGATACTTTAATTGTTTTGTAATTTACTTTTCTAGGTTTTTGTCATTTGTTGTTCATTGCCGAGAGTCCAATAAGATTGGGGCAGGCTACAAATATTGATATATACATACATTTCCTGATTTCCAGTATCCCTGAATGGTTCCTTTTTAAAAACTCGTTACACTGGCAATTTCTGATACTCGTGAGAGAATATCAGCTATTAACACAGCTATTTTGAAACATTTTTTGTGGCAAAAAATGGAAAACGGTACTGCTGTAAATTGACCATTATACCCCAAAATTAGGTGGTACAAAATTGGGATAATGGTGTGGGAACCATCCATGAGCTGTGGGATGTCTTTCTTGCCTCTATGATAGAAGTGTGGTGAAATCTTAACGTATTTTGAACAGAGATTTTCAGAATTGCTCACCTGAAATTATTCTAAAAGAAGGGAGGGGGGGAATGACAAAAAAGCAGCAAAGTGAGGAGAATGAGGAAGAAGTTACTATCAGACTTAGATTTTTAAGAATTTAAATTGAATCTTCCAATTCTCACAAATAATATAAAGACAATATTGAAGCAGTTTCCTTACCTCTTGTTTCATTAAGCATTTGCCCAATTCAGTGAGCTCAGAGCTGGATGACGGAGTCACCTCTGTGGACATCATCTCCTCATCTATCAGGTAAAACAGTGTGAACACATGCTTCATGGCAAATCAATCTAATCACTAACCATATCTCAGTCAGAATGTCTGTTCCTTGAACAAGGCAGAGATGCATCAGTAATGCTGGCTGGACACACAGATGAGTGTATTTCTTCACTACAGTTCCATTTATCCTGAAGTCAAAGTGCCAGAAGGTATTAAGAGAAGGCATTGATTTGATTTATAGAACAACAAAGCACAGTGTATATCTTTTGCGATAATCAGTCTGATAAAAGACTGCAGTGAAGAAATACTGTTCTTGGAGCCATGGTTCATTAAGATTCCTACATCCATTTCTGGGCTGGAATATTGTGTCACAGATTCCTGAACTTCTTACCAACAACTAAACCACTGAAGTGGAGGCCCAGGAATTCCAAAGGTATTTATAGAACAAGAATAACCACCTTATTTTTGAAAGTAAGACAGCTGCAAGAATTTTACATATGTAGGAACAATTCACTTCAAATCTCAAACACAGCAGAATGAACAAGACAGTTACCTACCATCTCCATCTGCAGCAACTGTATTATTCTGCTCAGCACCTTTTTTTGAGACACAGCAAACAGCTACAAATGCATCAAAGGAAGATGAAGAAGAGAGTCAATGAGACATGACACCTTCCTTTCAAGAATTCCCTTCAATATCACTTTATTCTCCTTTGCAAAGCTTTGAAATATATCTTACATTGGAAAATCTCAGTGCCCTAAAAGAAAGGAGTGCAATCCTTTTTTATATTAAATTAAAAATTTAATTCAGATACAGTATTATTCCTTCTAAGCCTCTTCTGACATCATCATGGCAGGAAATTTTGCAGTGTTATTGAAGCACTAAGAATTCCTACAGCAAGGAATTTCAAGTGTTCAAGAGACTTGAACATACTAGCTAAATGATAAAGGCCAGGAATGAGGGTGTAAGGCCAGACTCCACATGGATGTGTCTGCTGAGAAATTCCTTATTATACTATCACACATTGCTGGACATACTCTCACACTGTTCTTGCTCCACCATCTGGCAATTGAGAGTATGCTGTAGAAAAAGGTTGATGTTCCTTTCTTGCTGCTTATTTGTCATTATCCATCTTTTCACCTTGGAGATCAAGATCTAAGAACAATGCTTGAAAATAATTAGGCCTATCTTATTAACCTAACACTGATAAAGGAACGTTCTGGTAAGACAAGTACATTTTTGAAAAACAAATTTGAGAACACTAGGTGATCAAGTAGCTGTTGAGTACTGTAATATCTAAATCCCTATACTAATAGCATTCCTTCTGCTTAGGGAGGCATGTTCATATATTACTCGTTTTACCCACCAATTAGATCCATAACTTCTCGGGTGAGCAGCCTAACCAGCTGTTCCTCCAACATTTCTTGAGATTCTGGGTTTTCATCTACTGTGTCTTCATCACTATTGAATAATAAAGAAACAGATTTTAGGATGCCAGCAGAAATCTGAGGAGCACAACAGATGCTGAACACAATCATATTACCAAATACAAAATATTAATGAAAGATGGTTCATCTGATCCATAGTGACGTTCAGCCTGTTCTGAATGAGATTGCACAAGGATCAAGTTCACAGCTTAGGGATGTTATCATACGGGCAGTATCTGTGGCATAAAATATTTTCACCAATTTATATTGGCACTCAGCTGCAAACCCTCTGGGACAGAGACAGCCTGCTCATTGTTACTGGTGTTCTCACAGCACCCCAAATAAATTATTAATGTATTATATGCACAGGTATATTGAAGTCTTTCTTGGGAAACTTTTACTGGTCCAAATTTAACTGATGGGCTGATAGGCTTCTGCTAGGAATGATCAAGTGAAACAAACCTCTCCATTTTAAAAAAATAGTGTCACTGCTGGTCTGTTTTTAAGTCAATTCAGAGAGCTGGTTCAAACCTTTAAAAGCTCTGGATGGTTTGGGAATAAGATAACCAAGATAGCATATTGATGCTCTTCTTTAGGGGCTCCACAATCAGAGGTTGGACGGAACATAACTGGGGAAAGCCTTTTGCACTCTGTATGTCATTTTGTTTTGGAGTACTTCACCCAAGGACATTTACCCAGTGCCAACAAGTACACAGATTTTTAATTTGTTATCTCCTTTACTCTGACATTGTTTTTGTTTTAGAAAACCTTACTGCTATATGGTCATGGCTGTCCCTTTCAGAAAAGGCTACTTCAGGCATAAAATGCAAAGGCAAAGAGCAAATCAAAAGTTTCGAAGAGCAGTCCTCTCCCCTTGTTTAAGCCTCAGACTTACCAAAGCAGATTCCGCTGATTGATAACCTGCCATTTCTGAGACAGCCTCTGGCAAAGAAAAAAACAACACCCAACAATATGACATAAAAGATCTCAGTGATATATACTCTGGGCTTTGTATGTTCTCTATCAAAGCACCTCAAATTCTGTGTCAGTACAAACTGAATTCAGTCACCTATTTATACTATGCAACCCTACCTGATTTGTTCTTCTTTGGCTATTCTCTACTTTTTACAAGAGCTATGAATGGTACTGAAGCTTTGTTTGTAGAACTTCTTGCTCAGCTGCATTTCTCAGAGTCTGAAGTATTTGGGTTTTGTTTTATATAGCTATGAAGCTCACTGGGTACTTCAGTGGCCAACACTTCTCAATTTAATCTACTTTCTAGGGCATTAAGATCCTATCATACAACTCTGAACTCTCTGAAAAGAGGAAGGATGTGAATTTATTAAATGCAGCGGAGCCCCTAACAAGGTACCAAACCCCTTCGAGGAAAGATTCAGTCTGACATTTCCGGAAGAGAGGCCACAGTAGTCTGTTGTAGCAAAACAACAGAGTTTTGCAGTCCCTTAAAGATAATAACTGCATTAAAATGTAAATGTCTAAAATTGTACTTCTTAGGTTAAAAGTACAGAATTTGGCACATATACAAATTGACCTCATACTACACATTTTTATTCAATTCCTAGGAATTACTATTCCCTTCAGGGACAAATGTGGATTCTGACTTCTAGTCCAGAAGCCAAGAAAATAGTTGTACCATAGGCAAGAAATATTGCAGAACGTGTTTTCTGGCATCTCAAATGGAATATAGATGACCATCTGTACCAATTACATAGTTTTGTCTGTAATCACAGTTCACATAAATCTTATCCAAAAGTTTAAGGCCAGAGAGACAGAATACGTCACACTGTTACTGGTATCGCCAGTACAGTGCCTGTTCTCAGTGCCTGTTAGGAAACAAGGATACAACACTGTTTCCAATACAATATGTTTCTGGGTTACCAAAGACTCTCAAATACACTATCAGGGGGTAACAGCAGCTAAAATATCTATAAATCAATAAGGATCTGTGGTATGCATCCCAAATTAAATTTTGGATCATCTTAAATCCTCACCAAGATCTGCTTCTATAAAATGCCAAAGCTTTGACTTTGACCAAATGGTACTGCTATAGCAAGAGTAACCAGCATATTAACACGAGAGAAAGAAGTGGGGAGTATGCATTCTGTGATTGGGTTTGGCTCATTCCTAATCGTAGCCAAAATATCTCTAGGAATTGTGCCACATCACACCTAGCTCAATCCTTTGCTTAGGCGAACTATTTTGCTTCCAAGCATAGTAGTTCCATGACAAGAACAAAGAAGTTGAGGGCAGATATGGCAAACTAAGTTTTGGTCTTCCCAATACGTCCAGTATTTTCAAAATACCGCCACACAAAACGCACACGGTCTTTCACTCAGACACAGTATTACGTTTTTACCATCTGTAGGTAGGTGAAGAGTGGTCCAAGTATAGGACAGATCAAAGATTCGTAGTGTTCAGGTGGGCAGGAGAGAACCAAGGGTTTCACAAAAACACCTGCATGGGGCTGGTTAAAGAAGTGAAGCAACACAAATACTCATCTACATTTCCCCACTGAAAACAACTGGACTACTCCAGTCATGGCAAATGATGCTCCTTAACTGATAGGAAACCAGAAAAGCAATTTTGCCACCAAATATCTCAGTATAGGCAGCTGCACCCACCTCTAAATCTTCCATAAGCCTGATTTTTACCAACACCCCCACCCAAAAAGACATTTAATTAATTCTGTTCTCAAGAGAATGAGAGCCAGAAATCTAAATCAGGCTTTCACAATGCACTGATATACCCGTAGTCCACTAGATGCATCGTGCAACAAAATTTAGTAGATTATTCTAAGTGTGGGAGGAAACAGTACACAGCTGACAGACTGTGCTTGCCTTAGTGGACTACAAGTTCTGCAAATCTGATCTAAATGGCTCTTGCCTTTCCGATGAAGGTGAAAAAGAACTAGGACCGTTGTTCTGACATTGCTGAACATCTGCATCTGCTGAAAGCTGCACTGTAAATCTCCAGCTAGAATTGAGGAAATGTCCACCAGTATAGTTCATTCTGAGGTATCCAAGCTGCTTAAAAACCCTGGGAGGTATATGCCTTTGGTGTTCTATCCTGGTACTCTCTATGCTGTTTTTAGGCTTTTTTCTAATTCGAGTACAATCTACAAAGGATCTGGTCAGTTGCAGAAGAAAGGATCTTATTTACCAACAAGAGTCAAGCTGTGGATGCAGTATGGAAATCACAGACATTTTTGAAGAACCATAAGTAAATAACAGATAAAGGATACGAAGCATAGGGCGGAGTCTGTAGTCAGGGATATTGTCCAGATTGATGAAGGCTGAGTTGAGCAGCTCAGCTGCTAGGCCCTCAACAACATAGAAATCTTGCTGCATTGATGAACCAGCACTACCCAGAATGTGGAAACTGCAATTCAAAAGGCACAGTCCAGAACTGAATAAATGATACAATTGGCAGAAGGGCTAGAAGGTACTCTGCTTTTAAAAGTTTACTTGTACTTTTTTATCTGTGCAAAGTAAAACTGGCATTTTGGATCAGGCCAATTTCCATCTAGTCCATCTGGTTTCCTCTCTTTCTATAGCCATTAAAATAGTTTGTGACAATCAGTTACAAGAACGTAAGAATCCAAATGAGTCAAATCAAAGACCTATGTTCAGCATCCCATGTCCCATAGTGGAAAAGCAGTAGGAAGCCCATATGTGAAGCAACATAGCATTATGAAAGATCTATGAATCTCTTACCAGTTGTCATACAGTGTACAGAAAAATCCCTGCATTCTTTCCAGGACAGTTTTGTAAACAGGAGAGTCATAAAGTTCCAGCAAAGGCTGGGGGAGGCCTAACAAAAGAGGAATAGTATCAGTGAGGAGATTCATCCACTCAGGCAAAGTGACCTACCAAGAGCGTTTCTGGCTACCAAAAGCACAAATTTACTTGTGGATATCTGGAGTAGGTCAACTTGGAGCATGAATGCTTTTAGTTTAAAAGTTGAAAGAAAAGGCAGAAAAAAATAAGATGCTTTCTGAGAGCAGTTACAATCATAACAATATTGTTTCACAATTTTTACAAAATATCTAATTTTAATCATGCTCTGCATACGTCTACCTGCTTGAAAACTAATGTAATTCATGATGCACTGAAATCCAAATAAATTTAAAGCAGAAGTTTCCCCCAGACATAACATTTGTGCAGTCTAAATAAATCTTTCTAGGCTTATCCACATTATAAATTTTATATGATAGAAATCATTTGTAAAATAGAAGTAATTCCAGATCCTTATCCTATATACAATTAACTTATTTCTCAGAATGTGATAGATGTACACCAAGTTTCTAGAAGACCGATCAAGTCAAAGTATTTAGCAATTTCCACCTCATCGGATAAAACTGACGGGGAGCTGGGACAGAACAAACACACTCATAATTTAAAAAATCCTTTGCAGGAATAGGGATAAGCAAGTTGTAAACCAATTACATGCTGGGGCACATGTTGAGAGCTGTATGATGTTCCTTTCTTTGCTGCAGGCAGCTTATGTGACTCCGGTGCGGGTGGACTTTAGCAGTCCTCTCTGTACACTTATTTTGCTGGTAGGCAAGGGTAAACAAAACACTCCTGAGAAAACCAGGCAGAGCTGCAAGTATATGAGGAGAGCTCGCCTTTGGTATGAAAGGAAACAGCATCCCTCCAAAGTGCTTGGGTGGAGATCATTAAAGGCAAAAGGGAGGCAAACATGACTATTAGCTGTTCCTGTCTGCCAGTGTCCTAATTGCAAGCAGAAATTCTATAGAAAATGAGTAGGCATTGTTGCCTTGTAAAGATGAATCAAAGACTCATCGTTTTGCTAGACCAATTTCTTCAGTTTTGATGACCAATACAAATTCACTAAATCTCTTTCTGTATAAATCCACATATACCCCAAAAGGGCAAGCAAGAACATAAGTTCCTAGCAGCTTAAGAGAGGTCAACCTCATGTTGAATTTGAAAGGAAAACTCCGTATTTAAACTTGCGTTCTAAAAAATCTAAAAGTCTGTAAAGATTATGTAAGGTACAGCAAAATCTTGATTTAACAGAGCCTTGTTTAGTAGACTTGAGATGCAATGGACAACATTTCTGTCTGGACATCCCCATTGAAATAATAGATTCTGCTGAACACAATGTAGTCTGGATGAGGCACTTTTTGTTAAATTATATTTATGTCACTTGCATAAGTTTGTCATTTGTATACTAGAATCATCATGTAAGAGACATATATCATCCCAAATGATGTATTTCACACTAGTTGTATGTTAACATCACAAATGATGTACTTTCAGTTTTTATGGATGTCCCCTTTCCCCAAATGGCCCATTAAACTGAGGCATTACTGTATGCAGTAACTATCAGAGCACAGGTCACTGAAGACTTATGAACAGAAATAGACACTGATGTGCAAAATGTTCTGTGCAGTAGGTTCTGGCGGTCCATATCTAGATTAAATTGGCCATGTTGTGTCTGGACTGATATTTTTCATCCAGTCACTGCCCTGGAACATGCATGTTCTTGGCGCAGGTATTCTGGAGGGAAGGAAACAGTGGGGAAAAGTCAAAACTGGCATTTGTGCAGGGTGGCAGCAAAGAGAAAGTAAGGAGAAGGAAGGTGCTGGGATGATTGGGGGAAGGCATGTGTGGATTAGTGGGCTTATGTTGCATCTGAAAGCAAGGACAGTGGTGGTGGGCATGGTAGAGGGAAGAGAGAGGCAAGGTATCCTAGTTTTGTCATATTTGCCTTGCCAGACCATCTGAAATTTGTCTCATCCAAACCTCCAGAAGATCAGAGGTTCTGGGTTTTGGTTTGGCTGGACCATGACCTACTCAGATCTGGTCCAGACCAATACCAAGTCACATTTTCTGCTCTGGGCACACCTGTAAGGAATACTACTTACCCAGGATGGCATTCTTCTCCACTTCCAGCATGTCTAAGGCCTTTGCAAAGGTTTCTCCCAATTTAGCCACCATCTCTGGCATATACAAATTGTTGTGAGTCCTGGAAGAAAATGTGATATTTTACAATCACAAGTTGAATCTAACAGTTACCTGACAGTGGAAGACCGCCTTCAGCTTGTAAACAGCTCCTGTATCTGGTGAGGAGGAAGGTGAGACCAAGCACTTGTGCATGGGATCCCCCTTCCTTACCAAGAAAAACATTCCTGCCATGGGCATATGGAGAAGTCTCCACTTTGTGTAGAGAATTCAACTGCTCCACACAACATTTTGCTTCAATATGCCTCGTCTTGGCCCTCTAAGTGCTGGCTGCAAGGACCCATGACACACATTGCCTCCCTAAGGATGGGTCATGGTCCCTAGAATGGCAGGTGGCTCTGACAGAATGCAGCAGCTTATGAATATGCTCACATGCTATAAGCAACTTTGTGGCAGAAATATGCCCCCCTGAAAGGCAGGACAACTCTGCATTAACCACACCATGCTGCCAAGGAAGAACCTCCATTCAGCCCAGGGTGACTTCTTTCTTGCCATCCAGCTAAAGAGGGTCCCTCAGCAGCTGGATGGATCATCTGAGTGGGGAGGAAGGGTCTCTGTCTCACCTACCTCTCTCCTTTGAGACCTCAGACCTCCACTCAGGGCTTCGGTAACTGCACACAGCACAAATTCTGCAGCCAAATGGCCCAACAGCCTTCGCCAAAACTGCCTCTGTGACTGCTGCTAGAGGTGATCAAGGGTAACTCAGAATCTCCCCCTAGAGCAGCAGTTCCCCAAAGTATGAGGGTGCAGGGAAAGAAAGGACTAGGTCGTTGGGTGGCAGGGGCAGGCCTCTCAATTGCTCTCCAGAGTCTCAGCTGTCATTTTTAGAAGTCTCTAAAAGAAGTCTCTATACTGGTGAAGAAAACCTTCAAGAACGTGACCAAAGTGAAACCAATGCAGCGATGTCTGCCTGAGCTTGCAGAGGGCCTGGAACAATAGTTCTGAGGTGTGAACTGCCCATTCATTTCAAAGGGTGCTAACAGAGGCTGCAAGAAAGGAGAAGCATCATATTATGAAGAGAGAGTGACTATTTGTTTTGGTTAAGCCTTTAAGCACCAGATTAGGGGCTTCATGGATTAATCACTTACATCATCCTGAAGAGAAACCTAAGTTTGAAGAGAATGGGAAAATGTTGCCCTGTCTTGCATATCCCCATCCTCCAAACAGAAGCCTTTTCACAGGCCAAATGCAACACCCAACACGTTGTTTCTAGCTTTGAAAAGCTTTTCCTTGCAATTATCTAACTTGTTTGTTTCTGCTTTGAAATCATACTGCAATAGCTAAGATGGCTTTTAAGCCAGACTCCTTTAAGACAGAATAGGATTTCCAAACTCGTGAACTGGTCAACATTAGATTGGGCAGCATTGTACAGCATGCATAAAGTGCAAATACTACTGCCTGCATTTGCACAGAATGATACATCCTGCGCAAAGCTGTACTGGTAAAGCTATCCTCGCAGGATTGTTGGTCTAGGGAAAAATCAGAGGAGGGACAGCTGTGTAGGGAATGCTCCCCTCCTTAGATTTTTGGAAAGCCATTAACACCTTCCAGACTGGTGATAAGGGAGACTCTTCTGCTGTGGATTTGGATGTTGCGGCTGTTCTTCGGGTGGCTGTTGCTTTCTCTCTGTTAGGTTTGTGATGTTTTTTATTTTAATGGTATACAGTATTGCTTTTCGGCTGTACACTGCTTTGAGCCTCACTGGATTGAACAGCATATACCGTAGCAAATAAATATGTATATCACTTTAACTTCCTAGAGGACAGGAGGGATGTAAACCTGATTAATAAATCAGTGAGGCATAGGAGTTTGCCATAGGCTAAGTTAAATGTGTCAAGGTCAGTTGTGCTCACAGGAATCTCTATGGTACTTCTGCAGTTGGAGAATGCCTGGGAGCTGAAGACATATTGGCAACGTTCTGCCAACGCGACTGACCACAACTTAGTGCATCAGCATTTCCCAACATATATTGGAATCCAAATGGCATGAGAGAAGTCTGTATATATATCATACTCAAAAACTGATGCTGAAGAGGATTTGATATCTGGAAATAATAATGAAAGCTGATGCATTAGATCCAGGGGAAAACAAAACTCAAGAATAGTGAATGCCTTTCAGTGCTTTGCAGATTCTTTTTCTATACCATTTACCTGCTAGCACTCAATGGAATATCAATTGGATTTGTAGCCATGGCAGTGAAAATTTTGGCAATGCCATCAATACGGCATTTACTGGATGTGTTTACATGTCCCCAAATTATGTAGGAAATGACTACGGCTCTCAGGACCAATTTGGCTGTTTATCAAGATCACACATACAATGCCATTTTAAAATACATAATGAAATATTATTTTGCTTGGAAGGCATTTCCTTATTCTTTCCATAGTAGTCTGACCGAGCTCCACAACTGCGCAACCCTGCTGACCCTTTAAAATACCCTCTCCTGTTCCTCATCCAGTCTCCTTGGCTGCCCTCTTCCCTTTTGTTCCTGCATCTTCACAATATCAGAATGGTGGCTGCAGGAAGGAAAATCAGGGTAAAATAGTTAGATTGCCTCCGCAGGCTGCTTAATGAATACTCTGCATGGTGACCACAGAACAACTCTGCATCTGCATTCATGTTAGCTGATTTTCTGGCAGCCTATAAACATCAGGTCTAGGGGGAAATGGTCACCATACAGGTTTCTATGAACTCTGTGCAGCAGGTCCAAGTAACTGTTAATCTGGTCCAGAATGTTCTAATTAAAGGGTAGAGCACTCATATCTGAAGCAAGCAGATGTGCTCTGGATCTGCCACGAGTGTCTTTGCTATACAGGTAGTCTTTGCTTAATGACCACTCTTTCAGCGACTGGTCCTCAAAGTTGCAGCCATTGCAGTATCCCACGGTCATGGGTAATTGCCACTTGCAACGTTCACTGCTGGCTTCCAACAAGCAAAGTCAATGGGGAAACCTGCAGGAAGTCGCAAGTCGTGGTCACATGACATCACACTTAATGACCACGTGTGATTCGTTTAATGACTGCAACTGGAACTGCCATTTTAAGTTGGTGCAGTCATGTGCTTTTTGATCACGTTGCTTAGTGATGGAGTTGCTGCTCCCAACTGCGGTCACTAAGTGAGGACTACCTGTACCTCTTGATAGCTTCATAAAGGAGCTGCATCCCTTCCTAGGCTCACATATAGCCATGTAGGCTCACAAATACACTTGCTTGAGTTCAGGTGTTATGGAGACAGTGACAGGAATCAGCCATGTGTTGCTGCCTACTTAATTCAGATGTGCATTTTCCTGAGCCTCGGGGCTACCCCACAAGCCCAAGAAAAGGAATGGCCCTTTTATGAACCATTGACAGGTACAGTGAGGGACCCCACTCCATAATGGAAGCATCTCTGCTTGCTTCAGGTCCAAATACTGCATACCTCTAGTTCTAGCAAAATAAAGCATGCAACAAGACAACAACAAAACTACAAAGTGTATTAGAAATAATGAATTACTAATGGTACATATCCTTCAGACAACATATAAGGAAAAGAATCGAGATACACACAACAAGATGTAAATAAGCAGCCAACACAACGGTTCAACTAAAAGCAAAGTTTACTGTGTTGCAGTGGATTCCCTAAATGAAAAAGCCTTCACAGGTGTAGTTTTGTGACAAGTGTATACAGTTACATTATTCTCTACCCAATGACAAAGCCTTGAAAGCTTTATACACACAACTCTCCTTTGTGCAAATGGTTAGCTGTATTCACAGCTTCATTTGTCATACCAAACACAAATTTCCATGCGAGAAACCTAAAGAAGAGTCATTTACTCAACTTTCTCATTCAAGCTGGAATGATTTATTTGGCAATGAGTTGTGGCCGAACACAATTTACCTCCACCAAGGCCACTAAGACGCAGATACTGGGCATTTAAGTGAAAGAGGTTATATGTCTCTGTAGTTTAATTATATGCTCACAAGAAAACGTTAGCTGACACAGTGAAACTGTAACGCTTCTAAATAGGGATAGAAACAAATTCTGAAAGAATATTCTATGAAAGAAGAGGATGATTCTAGCTCAGACCTTCCCTTTCATATTAGTTTTGTACTTGTAGTCAGTTTCCTTATAAAGGAGCACATTATAAGGATACAAAATGATTCAAAATTTGTAGCATGAAATGGTGTAGTCTATTCTACTATCTTTGAAGTTTCCCACCTTGACACAACTAAGACACAAATTTTTACAAACATACAAACACATATATTGCCGTTTTCTGAAAACTGAAGCTATCATAAATACTGGATTTTGCTATTATTACTGTTATTTTGTACCCTATGTTTATACTCTGCATATAGGCCTAGTTACTGTGATGTAGGCAACAGTATGTTTACTAGCGAGATAAACCCTGGATTAGTCATTCTAGCTTGCATAGAAACGTGTAAATATGTTTGGGATAAAACTGGCTTTGACTGTTCTTGTGAAATACTGGCCAAAACGTGCCAAAACTGACCACTACTTCATCCTTACAGTTAACAGTGAATGCTGTCGGTGCCATGGGTCCTACTAAGGCTGATAATCTAATGTACTCTTGCTTTACCTTATAAGATGCATTACATTAGCGCTATGATGGATGGCAAAGCCTAATGTTCCTGCGCACATCTGTTGACAAATGATAGATGATTACAACTTGGAATGTACAAGACATTCATGCTAAGGGACATAAATTAATACATGATAAGGAAGAAAAATGTTAAGTCCCGTATTTGTGAACCAAGGCAAAGGTGAGGGAATGTAAATGATCAGAATGAAGGTTTAGGTATAATTATGAATAAAAGAATTAAGGTGTATGTCAAATAATTTGAACTGGTGTCATCTAGATTGGAAGCAATAACTGATTCCTGCAATGTACTCTACGTAAAGCTGCCCTTGAATACTACTCAGAAACTTCAGCTGGTCCAGAATACAGCAGCACAAGCCATTGTGGGCGTGCTATAATATGTCCATAAAACACCTCAACTGAGCAAGCTGCACAGGTTACCAATTGGTTTCTCGGCACAATTCGAAGTGCTGCTTGTCGTCTATAAAGCCCTTCATGGCAGACAGCCTTGTTGTTCCAGAAACCACCTGTCTCCTATGGTATCCTCCCGTGCTGTAAGATCTGACAGAATTGGTCCCCTCTATCAAGCAGTGTCATCTGATGGAACCCTGGAGGTGTCTAGGGTTCATAGGTTTCTACGTCACAGCATCGGCCTTCTGGAGCAGCATCTCCCAGAGACCCAAACCGCACTGACTCTGCTCTCTTTCAGAGGAGCCTTAAAGGCCTGTCTCTTTCCTCAGATACAGCGTGGGTTCACTGTGGGCTGGTCTTGTTGCTATTGTCAGTGTTGTCTCCTTGCTTGGCCATCTTTTCTTTTTTATGGTTTTGATTGTTGTTTGACTTTTTAGCTTTTAATCTATATGCTGCCTAGAGCCATTCTGTATGGGTGGCCTACAGATGTGATAAATAAACAACAAAAAAAAGTTTGGTAGTTGCTAGTATGTGAATGTAAGAGCTCTTGGCCTTATTTTTTACAGTATCATCTAAAGATTATATAAATATGCGAAGTGCAATTATAAATAAGAATTGTATACATATAAAAAAAAGACGCAAGCATTAAATCATTGTTTCTGCAGAAAGATCAAGTTCTGTAATTTCTGTAATTTGGCAAAGAACTCATCCAGGTTCTGTAACTTTTTAAAGTTATTAGCTTTAGCTTTATTTATTTAAACTGTTTAAATAAATAAAGCTTTATTTATTTAAACTATTTATATGCCACCCTTCAATATAAATATTGCCAAACATTTTTTTTAAAAACTCTGCAAGATAAATTACTATGGTCTAGTCCATAAGCAACAGCGGGCTGACTTTTACCTGGTGAGCTAGTTTAACTTCGTAAAGAGAGAGTAAAAAGTTTTAATGTTGCTACTTCACATTGTATACAACTCTAATAGCTCACTACCTCTCCATCCAGATTCCACCCTCCAATATTTTCTGATCTCCCCATTAGATATTTATGTATTTGTTTGTTTAATTTTTATGGCTTTATTATTTTTATAAATACCTCAAGGTGGGGAACATTGCTATTACTCCTTCCTCCTCCTATTTTTCCCACAACAACCACCCTGTGAAGTGGGTTGGGCTGAGAGAGAGTGACTGGCCCAAGGTCACCCAGCTGGCTTTCATGCCTAAGGCGGGACTAGAACTCACAGCCTCCTGGTTTCTAGCCTGTTACCTTAACCACTAGACCAAATTAATTCCTCATTTGATTATTTTGTCCTGTTGCTGCCTATTTGCATGTCCTTTGTTTTTATTTGCCTACCCATTATCTGTCAACAACTAAAATTAAACATCCATCCATCCATCCATCCATCCATCTATGTTCAATGGAAGGACTTTAGTATCTGACTAGAGCTATGTTGATCACAATATAGTTTTGTGGGGAAATGATTGTTTTTGCTAACTAAAGTAACCACCTGGTTGCAGTCAGTCTACTCACACAATTTACTTACATTAATAGCTCATCAAACGTATGGTAGGAAAAATCTCTCCTAATCTGACATCTTTTTTTGTAAAATCACATACTTTCCCTTTCAATCTTGTAAAGTATCTTAAATTGGACAGTGTAAATAAAAAAAGAAATTTTAAAACAACCCAATAGCAGAAAGAGATTAACAATTCAGCTTCAGTCACATCTCTTCAGATGCCATCATGATGAGCTCAATAAGGCTTCTTTCTAAGTAAGAGTATAGAGCAGGTTGAGAGCTTTGGTCCTTAAGCTGTGATAGGCAAGCATGCAAAACTGACTCCATCAGGAGCCACCATTCTCAGTTCCCAAAAATTCTATTTATCCTTCACTTTAAAATGACTGTGCCTGATGGTTCAGCTCCCCTTTCATTCCTACAATAGTGGCAAAGAAGGAAGTACACAGCCAAAACTATTAAGTGGAGGAACTCTGTTCTCTTTTGCATCTAGTCACTCTACCAAACTGCAGACAAATAACCATGTTCCTCTCAATTAGATTGGAACGATACCCTCCAGAGTATCTTCTTGAAGATAATCTATTTTATATGAGACTATACTATCAGATCAGCAGAGAAGTTTCATTTGATTATTCCTCCCTCCCTCAAGATAAACAAACACACAAAAACAGAGAGGCTGCTGAAATACAGAGAGCCACAGGATGTTTACCAATAGTGTCATTGGCATGTTCCCCACTCCCCCAAGATAAATTTCACAGGCTTAATATATAAAATCCTTCAACAACAATAGATACATGAGAAGCAAAGAAGTATTGTGTAAGTGTAAAGATGTGACTTGACTGACACGGTTCAAAGTATATCAAGAATACTAAGAGAAGCTGGTCTTAATTTTATGTTACAGGAAATTGGGAGACTCCATACACTCCAAGTGGGCAGGGCAAAGCTGAGAGTTCCTTCTTCTACTCTACTACTTTACAATGCTGTACGTGAGGTATTTCAACAGATGCTATCATTCACTTTAAGGGGAAGTATGGAGCATTTTGACTATGAAATGAGGATCATGCCATGTTGACTCACCTTATAAGAGCAAGCAAGTTGTCAAAAAGTTTCAGGATCTGCACTGAGCAGGGGTTACGGTAGATAGGATTGCCGTTAGGCATGTATCCCACCACAAATCCTCCAGCTTTTGCCTCTTCCAAGGAAGTGGGCCAACGAGCTCGTTTTATAACTCCCAGAATGGTATACACACAAAAGCTTATCTGCGTAGAAGAAAAAGACACAGAGGAGTTACTTCAAAAGTCAACCTCAAAAGGCTTAAAATGACTCAAGAAAACTTTTATATATGACTAGGTCCCTCAACTGCAAAAAGACACTCTTAACTATTCACACATAATCACATGTGATGAATGCATATGCATATTACTTCATATGTCTTTGAGATGAATGGAAGTGTGAATATGTGTTCTTAAATCTCTATAAAACTATTACTGTGCATAAATTATCCATAAGCTCACATTTTCCCTGTCTTATTCTAGAGCTTTCTCTAGTTATCTCATTTCTCCTATTTATTATTACATTCTAGGGTCTCCTATGTTCTTCTCAAAACATAGCAGCATATAATTCTGTTATTTAAAACCCAAATTAACTGAGAAGGCCTGAGCATATTTATTTAATACAAAAAGATAATTACTCTTAAGAAAAACTGAATGCCCTACAGTGAAACTCATACCTCATCTCTGAAAAGATCTTGTAGAACAACAAACTAACTGATGCAATTTAAATTTCTATGCCAAATAGTGTGACAGGAGGGAAGAGCAAAGCTAAGAGTTTCAGATTAACAAGATGAGGTCTATGATGACCCACCCTGGACAAAAGCCAGCTACCATATGCAGTAGGAAAGATTTTAGGACAATCCCCTTCCACCTAGCACCTAGTTAAGGTAAATAACTTTAAGCATACTTGGGCCCACTTAAAATTATGCAAACAGAAAGACAACAAAACCCCCTATTGTGATTTCTCCTTGCCCAAGAGGATGTGTCGATTTCAGCACACCTGTGTTCAGACCACACTTTATATGCTTAGTGCTATTTCCAAAGACCATCCACTACTCACCAAGGATAAATTTTCAGGGATATGGCCAAATCTCCTTTTCTGAATTCCACATTTTCAGACAACCTAATACTTACTCTGGAACGATTCAAACCACAGGGATCTTCCATGACGGGATCTACAATCCTATTATCAGCACCAACATACCGGATAAAATCTTCAGGATTCATCAGAACTCTGTGTGTGGTGCCAGAAAACAGAGCCACAAACATATTGTATTCCAAGAAATCAATTCAGTCTAAAGAGTTATGGAAGTTAGTGGTCATGAAACACTATTATCAAGTCAGATTCACGAATATTTTTGATGCTACTTAAATTTTTCTCTTTCTCTTTCTTTTCCTTCCTTCCTTCCTTCCTTTCTTATCCCCACTTGATTATTTTTACAAATAACTCAAGGGAGAGAATATACCTATTACTCCTTCCTCCTCCTACTTTCCCCACAACAACAACCCTGTGAGGTGAGTTGGGCTGAAAGAGAGTGACTGGCCCAAATTCACCCAGACAATTTTCATGCCTAAGGCGGGACTAGAACTCATGGTCTCCTGGTGTCTAGCCTGGAGCCTTAACAGGAGATTAGAGCAAACTAGGATAAAAAGATATCCAGGCTGAAATCTATACAAACACCTCATTAAACTCAACAGGATAGATTTCTGAATACAGGTAGTCCTTGCTTAACAACCACAATTGAGATCAGAATTTTGGTTGCTGCGTGAAGCGGTTATTAAGTGAATCCAACATGATTTTATGACCTTTTTTATGGTGGTCATTAAGCAAATCACTGCAGTCGTTAAGCAAACCACATAGTCATTAAGCAAATCATGTGTTCTCCATTGATTTTGCTTGCCAGAAGCTGGCCAGGAAGGTCAACAATGGTGATCACATGACCACAGGATGCTGCAATGGACATAAATGTGAACTAGTTGCCAAGTGCCCAAATCGTGATCCCAAGACCGCAGGGATGCTACAACAGTCATAAGTGTCAGCACTGGTTGTAAATAGTTTTTTCAGCAACATCATAAGTCTGAACCGCCACTAAACAAATGGTCATTAAGTGAGGACTATCGGTATACACACATAAGATAATGCTACCAGTCATTACAATGTTTTCTTGGGATCCGATTTCAATCTGGGTTATAAATGACTTTGCTACAATATCTCACCAATCAGTGGATCATTCCACATGCTTTTCTTGCAGTTTTCTACGAAGACGGCTTTAAAGTTTGAAAAGGTGATCCCTACTCCAATTTGCATAGGAGCTCGCACTCTCCCCATTTGCATGGCTCTAATTTTACCGTCTCACAGTTAAAGGTAAAAGACATCCACTTTTTTTCACAGTAGGTTAACCACATAGATCTTACCAGATTGCCAGAAGAAAACCCCCCACCCTCTACCACATTTTTATCAACCTCATCCATAAATATTATTAACCTATCCTTAAGCACACTTTCTCTTCTCACTTTTAACTTTCAAAGGTCTTTGATGCAGTTCACCCATGGAGCTCATATATTGGTGTGACTCTCCTGTAATTCTTACTCCTTTCCTACAATAATATTCCATGAGAGATATAAAATGACTGCCATGGAACTCTTCTGTTCTAAGCTCTCCTGAAAACTGAAAAGAAATGGTAATCAGAATAGCTTAAATGACTGCCTTCATTTTTACATGGGCTAATTAAGTCAACTGGCATGTACTTTGGGTGGGGGGGGGGAACCCTGCATGGTGAGTTTTCCAAGAATGATTCTGCCATGAAAGAGGAGCTGGAAGCTGTGAACTGAACGGGAGAAATAGCGGCTGGTGTCTATATGAATAGGAGCTTATACTGAAGACATGTATCTCTGTCCTCTCTTGTACTGAACTTTAAACTGGAGGCAACCTAAATATTTAGATTTGAATTTTTTTAAAAAAAATTAAAAGGACAAACATTTAGCAAATGCAGGCACCAGATGTGGTCTTTGTACCATTTTCCTGCACACTGGTGAACTCAAAACACAAAAAGCTTTAGTAAGTGCCTGCACAAAAAGCATTTCTTGTACATAACCACAGTGAATTAAAATAACTGCAATACATGCTTACTGCAAAGGGCAGCCCAGATCTGTAGTTTTTAGTATTGCATTCTATCAGGGGACAAATTTAAACTTTTCATACCTTTTCATCTCATCGGATAGCCAAAGTGTAGCAACAGGAGACATGAGTTCTTCTAGGAAAGCTTTTTGCCGCTGATAATCCTTAAATTGGTTGCTAATTAGGACCAGGGCTTCCATGAGAGCACATTTCTCCATCTGAGTCAGGAGCAGTTCATTGGATAGCAGCTGCTTCACATGGTTATACAGCATGTCGAAGTTGGGCTAGAATCAACAGATTCAGGCAAGTGTTAGTCTAGTGAAAACACTACACAAGATTAACTGCAAGGATATATTTTGTATTACAAGAAATAATATTTCGAGGTAAGAGCTGGCTCTGTTCAGTGGAAATCCACTGAGCTGAGAGTACCTAACATGCTGACACAGGACAGCTCAAATTGTTTGAACCACGGAAGGGGCCACTGAATCCAGCCCCTACTCAATGGAAGAATCCAAATTAAAACTTCCCAGACAGTGATGTCTAGTCTCCACCTAAATATATTCAGTGAAGGGGAACCCACTACTTCTGAGTAATCTGCTCCAGTACTGAACTGCTCTTAAAGTTAGGAAGTTTTTTCAAAAAATGTAAGAATCTATAATTTGAAGAGAAAGAGAGGACTTGTTGAGAGTCCTCTCCTTAAAGGGAATGCCACCCTTGGAGCAAGAGTCCCTACTGAAGGTCCCCTTTTACAGTACACAGTACACATTACAGTTATACACAGTACACAAAGCTGTTATTCCCCTCCCACCTTATTGGCTTCCAAAGGACAGTAAGACCTGGCTCTTCAGGAAGACTTTTGGGGATGTAGAAGTTTAGCTCATCCCCAAGGACAGCACTGCGATTACAGGGAGACTTCGCTTACCAACTGCCTCGTTCAGCAACCATTTGAAATTACAACAGAGCTGGAAAAAATCTTTAAGACCAATGCCCACATTTACAACCTTCTCAGTGTCCCTCAGTCATGTGATTGCCATTACAGTCAATATGCGTTGCCCTGTGCCTGACTTGTCGTTTTCCCCACCTTGCAAAGCAGAGATTGCAGAGGAAGAGATTACAAGGGAGTAAGCAGGTACACAATGGGGAGTACACATTGAAAGCAATGAGCTGGCCCCAGCAGTCCAGAGCATGCTACCCAAACCCATTGTGTGCCTGCTTACTCTTTTGTAATCCTTTCCTCTCCAATCTCTCCACTTTGTGGGGGGAGGGGGGAACAGGTCAGGCACAGGAGAGATTGCCTACTGAAACCGCTTGCTTCCCCCACCCCCAATAAACAAATCCATAAAACCTCATCATTTCAGTCCTGATGTCAGCAAAAGTCCATTAAGGGTTGCCAGAGATAATAACATATCTAAAGTAGGTCTTTGAGAACAATCCCCTGCTCAGTGCAGGGATCCAAATTAAAGTGTCCCTAACAGATGGCTGTCTAGCTTCTGCTTGAACAAATCCAGTGAAATGGAGCTTGCTATCTCTCTGGGTAACTGGTTCAACTGTTGATCTGTTCTTACTAAGAAATTTTTCCCTTAATTTTTTAAATCTATTTTTTAGGATCTGCCTTCTACAAACATTCGGTTTCTAACGTCTGGAAGAAAACAGGGTTTGACCTTCTTTGGTCTAGTAACCTTTCATATGTTTAAAGAATATTATCACATTGTTCATAGGGTAAAACATGTCCAGCAAATTCACTGTCTTCACAACAGCTAATTTCTAGTATCTAGTCATCCTCTCATTACCATCCTCACTGTCCTTCTCTAAACCAGTACTTCTCTCAATCTTTGCGTGGCTCTAGAACTGCAGTTTGCTTTTATAAAAGCTCCCGCCCTTTGGAACATCCTGCCACTGGAAGTCAGGCAGGCTCCATCCCTCCTGACCTTCTGAAAGTCCCTGAAGACCTGGCTCTGCCGCCGTGCCTGGGGTGGGGAGGGGCGTAGTCACTCCTGGGGATGGCTGGCACCTTAGAGTGTGCCCCTCATATTTACGATCTTCTATAGCCATCTGGATTTTTATTTTTATTTTTATATTGTATTGTATTATATTTTATGCTTTATTTATGATTACTATTTTTAATGCTTAATTGATTAACTTATTGTAAGCCACTCAGAGTCCCTCTTTGAGGGGAGATGTCTGATAGTAAAAATTTGAGAAATAAACAAACAAATAAAGCATCACCCACATTTTCATTGATACACTACACCTACACTGCAACCTAAGATCATTCGTAACTATGCATTTGCTATGGAAACAACCAAAGTATCCTTGGAAACAGCAAGCTGCTCTTTGTTCCTTACTGTAATCTTCCACAAGACCTCTGACATCAATGAAAGTCAAATGACTGAATATGATCTTTTTTACTACTAAAACACACAAAGATCCATTAATTAAACCTGCTTTGCTATAGACTACAAATAAAGGAAGTACATGTGTCACAGTGAGCTCTAAATCATAAAGACTAGGAATGTGCACTCCCACCCCCAAAGTAGCTTAAGTTAGAGAAACAGTTCCACGTCGAACAAAATGCAGTCGAATACCAGAACAAGCTGCGGGTAATCTCGACACATCTTGATGATGGAGGAGCAAGCATGTCTTCTCACATTCTTTACTGCACGGGTTCTTGGTGCCTGGGCAGGCAAATAAATAAAACTTAAAGATAGCATGGTATTCTACGTGCTTTAGCAAACAAAGCTTCTTTAATTATTTAATACATTTTTCAAGATATTAAATAGAATAATTAAAAAAACAGCTTTCAAACTAAGCAGTTCTGACCATTTTCTGAAAATTCTACAGAATTCTCCTGCTTGGAGAACTCAGCAAGCTTGGTTTCTATCCAAACCCCTAACGATGGCAGAACTTTTAATTTGATGCCCTACACTTAACTTCGATCATGACAGGAGAAGCTATTTGAGAATTTCTTCACAGCGTATTCTGCTTTTGCTCTTAGCAAGAAGGGATAGACAATTGCAAGGCTCTTAAAACTATTACCTGACAATTGGACTTTTCCCCCCAGCAACCGTGCTAGTGCCTGAGATTTCAAAACCACCTACACAGCTTCTTAGGCTTATTATCTTTACTTTTAAGAGAAAACTGATATTCCCAAGACACTTAATTCTATACTAATATAAAAATATCTGTTTTATAAAACTTGCTTAAAATTGTGGAAATTCTGTTGGTGACATTTGTTTCTAAGTTCAGTACCAATGCAAAAACTGCTACTCAAATTTTTGTTTTTACATTGTGCCTTTAGTTTGGAGTGCCTCAACCCCTATCTTCCTTGGCTGTAGGAGTCCATGCAGAGCCTGGCCATTAAAGTACCCTTCCCATTCCAGTCACAGCAGTGCCTGAGAGAGCTGATATAATCAAAGTGATCCTGCTCTGCAGTTACATAGGAAACTTCATCCTCACATTTATGAAATGAACTTACCTTACTTTCTTCTACAACTTCAAAGGTGACAGAGGCAAACAGCTAAGGGAACAAGAGCAAAAGTCAGCCATCTTTTTTTTTTTTTTTTTGCATATTTTCTCTATATATCAGTTACCTGTAAAATGCTGCTCCCAAGACTGCTTTACCAATTAAATTGTTCCTGTTTTTATTTCAGGATGAAATGGGGGCATTACAAAATCGTATACATGTTTGCTTTCTTTTTTTCCCCAAGCAAATTCATATAAACAATGAAAAATGTGCTTCAGTGAATCTTTCCTGGCATTGCTTCACAACTCCAAGGCTATACTGAAAAAGCTCTCTGCTTGAATAGGCAAGCTCGATCTCATTCCCTAATGAAACTGGCGGGCGGAGGAATCTCTGCAGATATTAATTGGTATAAGGACACAGGAACACACTGTAAAAATCAGTCATGTAAATTAAATGATATGAATGGCTCACAGTTTAAAAACCAGCACCTGGACTTGATCTCAGATAAACTAATCAGTCAATTACAACACTGGCTATAGGGCTTCTCTCCTCTTCAGTCGTCCAGTATGTGCAAAAACCTTCCTTTAGCAAACAAAGCTTCTTTAAATATTTAATAGTTTTTTCAAGATATTTCAAGAATAATCAAAAACAGCTTTAAAACTAAGCAGTTCTCACCATTTTCTGAAAATTCTGTATAACTCTAGCACAATTAACTGTCCTGCTTGGAGAACTAAGACAGCTGAGCATGCTGACAAAAAAGGAGGTGTAGCAGTGAGAAAGGTCAGGAATTGATGACCGGTGTTACCATGCTGAAAACTACAAATTACTGTTCAGGGTTCCTTGTTCATAAACCAAATGCATCTGAATAAAAGTCTAACATATACTAAGCAAACCAAAATGTAAAGTAAAAGGTAAAGGTTTCCCTTGACGTAAAGTCCAGTCATGTCCGACTCTAGGGGGCGGTGCTCATCTCCGTTTCTAAGCCATGGAGCCGGCGTTGTCATAGACACTTCCGGGTCATGTGGCCAGCACGACGACTCGGAACGCCGTTACCTTCCCGCCGAAGCGGTACCTATTGATCTACTCACATTTGCATGTTTTCGAACTGCTAGGTGAGCAGGAGCTGGGACTAGCAACGGGAGCTCACCCCGCCGCGCGGTTTCGAACCGCCGACCTTCCGATCGGCAGCTCAGCGGTTTAACCCGCAGCGCCACCGCGTCCCACCAAAATGTAGGGGTATTAAAAAAAGAAGGAACTAAAAGGAAGTAAAAAGATAACAGTCCATTTTTTTCAGAATAGACGTGGAAATTCTGCCAATCTGTTTTAGTCACTAACTAGAAAGCAGATTAACTAAAATAAGATGAAAATAATCATTATAGCCAGTTTGGTCTAGTGGTTAAGGTGCTGGCCTAGAAACCAGGAGACTGAGAGTTCTAGTCCTGCCTTAGGCATGAAAGCCGGCTGGGTGACCTTGGGCCAGTCACTCTCCCTCAGCCCAACTCACCTCACAGGATTGTTTTTGTGGGGAAAATAGGAGGAGGAAGGAGTATTAGGTATGTTCGCTGCCTTGAGTTATTTATAAAAATAATAAAAGCGGGACAATAAATAAATAAATAAATCTGCTATAAATTTTGCCTGTGGCAAACTGATGCATTGCAAAATTCCAGCCTAATTCTTTCAGAAGACAGTTAAGTAATATCATCACTACTGCCACCACATTTAGCAGATGGCTATCCAAACATAACAGTAATGCTATACTGCTATATTCTTGTATTTTTCCCTAAAGATTCAGACGTCTTACAAAAATATAGCCAGAAGCAGCTTAACAAAATTAAAAGTCTAAAGTTAATCATTTTAAAAAATGTTTTAATAAGATGATTAACTGATTAAATAACATTACATTTTTAAGCTGCTTCTGAATTATCTGCTGCATTTAATAAATTGTTGCAGCAATTGTCTTGTAACTTAAATAAATCAAAATACCACAGTAATACATTTACAAAATAATCAGCAACTCTTCTTCAAGATAAGATTTATGTAAAAAACAACAACAGTGGCTGAACCATAACAATGGAGCATGGTCTAATTTCAAAATTAAAATAGCCACTTCTTTATTGCCCAAGAAATTGTACATTTGAGGTACACACATGAGAGGAGTTGAGTCCCATATTACAAGTTACTGTTAGATACCGCCCCCTCCCCATGCAACTTGAGCCCTGGTTCCTTTAAATGCCTGTTTCCCCAGGTATTTGGGTCAGGGCATAGATGAGCTGTGTTGGGGGTTATATTTTGTGGGCTTGTTTTAATATTGTATCCTGTGACTGACTTGCATCTTTCAATTAACACCTGGAAGAGAGGCTGCTGCGAGCTGTGAGATAACAAACTTCCAGCTTTAACCCCAGTCAGATAATTACTTCCCTCTTTTGTCATGGCAGGTGCCCATTACCAGCTAGACACTTAATCCTCATTAATATCTAACTTCCCTTTGCTGATGCCTAAACTGAGCAACTCTGGGGGTGGAGGGGGAAAGAGAAGATAGCAGGGCTATAAAAAACATGCCCCAATGAAAGCAACCCCTTTGTGAGAATAATTCCTTGCAGAAGAAGGAGGGGCCCCTGGTGCTGTAAGTAATCGTTGTTGTTGTTCAGTTGTTAAGTCGTGTGACCCCATGGACCATAGCACGCCAGGCCTTCCTGATGCTATTTGTTTTGGTCTTGGCACCTCTTTGAATGTCCTCCTGGCTTTGGTATCTGTTCTGCAAATTCTAAATTAGACGGCAATACAAGAATTTCAGAAAACATCTTGTAAGCCACTCAGAGTCACTTCTGTGAGATGGGCGGCTATATAAATCATATAAATAAAATAAATTGTATTAGAAGTCATGATTTTACATCTGACTCCAGCTGGTAGAATCTGAGATTCTCATTACAGTGAAGTAGACTCCAGAAGCCTGATGTTTATTGACCGCAGCCTAATCTGCCAAGGAGACTGCGTTGAAAGCACTTACCTTGGAAATAACTTCTGGCAGGTATTCGGGTCTGTATGTAACAAACGGAAAAAGCGCTGAGACATTAGAAAGGATGCAGGAGAGAATCAGGGGATCTTTTGTTTCAAAGCTGAGGACGAGCTGCAACAGTTCTATGCCATGAGAAACTGGGATCTCCTGCAAGAGGAGGAGAATGGACAATGATCAAATGTCTTTCGGCTTCATACAATATCAATATTCATTTGTCAGGAAAAAAACAGGTCTGATTCTAACTGGACAATTTTAACAGAAAGTAAATGGGGTGCCTTACTTCAAAACACACAAAAGACGTTAATTTGTTGGCCATATCTATGTAATGAGGCTCTGGGGGCCACAAAAAGGATGCTGGCATGTCACACATGGTCTCTGAATTGCACTTTCGTTACTCCCATCTTACACCATCTGAAAATTATAGGAAATAATATTTTCCTGAAATTTTCCTGAAAACAGGAAAATAATTTTAGGAATACTAATATATATTCTTCTCTGTAAGCTGTACCCCATTTTTTCACCTACAGGTAGTCCTCGGTTAACGACAGTAATTGGGAATGGAATGTCTATTGTTAAGCAATGCAGTCATAAAGCGCAACATCATGTACCTACATTGCTTAGCAATGGCAATCCAAGCAGGCCCTGTTGCTATCGTTAAGTAAGGTTGGTGGGTCCTTAAGTGAGGACCTTCTCACAACTTCCTGCCGGCTTCCAACAACCACAATCAGTGGGGAAGCCAGCAGGAAGTTTGTAAGTCCCAGGCAGCTCGCAAGCAGACTGGCAGGCAGGCAAGTGGCTACTGCGAAGTGGGGGAGGAGGCACAAGGGTCTGGTGTGGCATGGCATGGGCGCAGAGGGGCTTGTGGTGGCTGCTGTGGGGAGGGCGTGCAAGGGCCTGTGTGGTGTGGCAGAAGGCTTGGGGTGGCTGCTGCAGGGCAGGGGAGGGTGTGTGAAGGTCTGGTGTGGAACGAGCACAGCAAGGCCTGGGGTGGCTGCTGCAGGGCGGAGGAGGGCACATAAGGGTCCAGTGCAGCATTTGTGCAGCAAGGCTTGGGGTGGCTGCTGCGGGGCATGGGAGCATGTGTGAGGGTCTGGTGCGGCATGAGGCTAGGGGTGGCTGCTGCAGGGCAGGGGAGGGCGTGCAAGGGTGCGTGAGGGTCCAGTGTGGTGTGAGTGCCAGGCTTAGGGTGGCTGCTGCGGGGCAGGGGAGGCCATGCAAGGTGATGGCTCTATGTGATGCCTCATCCATCAACAGACACACAGAGATAAGACACATCTACACACCATTCAAAAGAGATTTATTTATTTATATTTCAAATTTAGTTACCGCCCATCTCACTTAAAGAGCAACTCTGGGCAGTTTACAATAAGGCACATAATAGAAAAGCTAAGAAGGAAACAAAAAGACCAGAACATACCCCCTCCAGCAGCCCACACCCAGATCAGCAGGGATTAACACCAGACAAACAATCAAATAGAAAACAATCCCCTAATCAAGGAACTACCAAGGAGAAAACCACACCCTCCACCAACCAGGGCAAGCTACTGCATGTAAACAGGGAGCAAACCCCACACTCACTCGCACTGGTGATGGTACCTAGCAAGGTAATGAAACATCTGCAAGCAAACCAAGCTCAGACAGCACCAAGGAATCCACAATGTTATTAATAACAGCAAGCTTGAAACACTTTTTAAAGCTAAAATTTCCCAAGGAAAATATATTATAAATAATATAATCCAGAAACTGTACATGCAGGCTTGTCTTCCCCAAAATGCTTCTCAAGAGGCAATGTAGCCACATTATGTCAAGGGTAACTGAAACAAGACAGAACATTTGGGCCACGTACTTCCTTATCCAGGATCCGGAACATCGGGCTAATGATGCTTTCTAAGAAAAAGGTCATAGCATCCCAATGGACAAAGGAAGGAGAAAAGATGGAGCAGGGTCTTTCATTTGTTTTAGCTATCAAAGGAAGACAAAAGTTAAGAAAACTTTTAGAACGTTCACAGTATCAGACTTGCCTTTCAATAAGAATTTATTTTTCAAGACCGCTTACCAATGCCCTCAATAAAATCTCACAATCAAAATAGTTACAGTAAAAATACATTTTGCTGGAAAGCTGCTTTCACTAAAAATACAATAATTAGCACATTATGATTAATTGGAGAAATGTATGGATTTCTACCAAACTGAGTGATCATTATGTTTCAAATATCTCCATCTAAATGGAAAGCCTAGCTTGGAAAAATTAAGAGAAACTGCTTGAGCAAAGAAAAGAAACCTGTTGAATACTGATCATTTTTCCCTCCTGTTAAAGAAACTTACAATTCACAGTTCCAGTATCAAGAGGAAGGGACAATTGGTATTTCAGCCATTCCCCAGCCATCTGGAAGCCAGTGTGAGGGTCCAGCCGACATGCCATCCTTATCACATCTCCCTGTTGTGCGCGGAAAGCTGGCAAGGAAAAAAAATCTGGCTTGTAACTACTGTAACTAAGTGAGAATTGCTCATGCAAGCAACTTGAATGTAAAATCTGAAGTATGAAGTGTTCATCCTGCAAAAGTAAATCCTTTGGATAGCTTTATAGATTGCTCCAAGTTTCTTGTGAATTCCATGCTGCTGGCGAAGTCAAAAGTCTGTAGGTAATGCAAAGTTTGAATTGACTGGATGAACACCCATTCTTTCTTCAATACTTTTTTTCAGATATACTTGAAAATATCTACTTTCTATAGAACGATTTAAATGGAAGGCATAGCAGAACTTTCCAATTGCTTTCTGCTCTGAAATGGTCCATACTGACATTCTGTTAATGCTGTTCAAACCAAAGTATATTGAAAACCTTTTAGTTGGGTTTTGCTGGAACAGTAACTTACAATTGAAGAAGCAATTGAAATCTTCATCACTGTCAAAATCAAAACGAGAATATTCACAACTAGGACAGTCTGTCTTGGAAGGAAACCCCAACTATGAAGAGAGAAAGATAAGATGAGAGGTGAAAACATTATGCACACAGATTGTCAAATAAAGATTCTGGAGAATGATCTGAAAACAGATTAATGAACATGTAACATATTGCACTGATTGGAAAGTATTCTGCCTTCACCCAGTCACATCAGAGGTAGTGGTGAGAGGGGAGCTTGCTAGCAAAGAGGTTCACGAAATAGCTGACTCAGTTTGAAAACTGTTCTTTTTCCAAATACTTACATCTTCTTACACTCTCTTAACATCATACCTTCACTAGATTAGTCATAGATGCCCGCAGATAATTTGGGATAATAGCCAACAACAGAGGATCACGTGACAGAACTTCATGCCGAAAAAGAGCACCCCATGTGATCTGGGTAGAAGAACGTAAGAACTAGGAGAATAAAGAATTAATCTATTAGATAGAAATTACTACCATAAAACCAGAAACAGCTACATAATCTACATGGACCATTCAATAATATAATTTCTCTCATATTTGCCAAAACAAATTCCAAAACTATTATTTATCATAGTCACTTTCTATTGCAAGGTAGATACTAACAGTGCAGGGCAGCAGAGAAGTGCATACTGCAACATTTTCTAGAGCTTCAGAAAAGAAAGGGAAAATGCTCAATATATTATGAGTCGAATAAACAGATTAATGCAGCTGAATTTGAGTACGGCGGGTTTGGCTTAAGGATATCATGAACAAAGCCTTTCTTCAACTCAGAAAGGAATAATGAATCCTTTTTAAAATACTAGTAATACGATAAGGTATTACCACTATTTTAATAAGGTCATCACAAATACATACCTTATTTGGCTAATTTTTATATTTAAACATAGAGGAATATTTCACTTCAACAGTCTTATCTACCTACCTGACTGGGATGGGTTGTGAAAGCTAGAAATGACTCAAGGTATTTTCCCAAATTGACAGGTGTTTCCACATCAGAATCGGAGCCCTGTTATAAGAGGAGAGAAGTAAAGCAAACTTAGATTCTAACATGATTCAGGTGACCAGGAGAAGAGCAACAGAAGAGATTCCTTCCTGCATGAAGCTCCCTGTTGACAGGAGACTCCTGTCTGGAGTTTTCAACCATTCAATTAAGACCAGCATTTTCCTTTTCTGCTCACTTCCTTTGTATTTAAAGCAGAGAGAGTAATTCTCTAGTACAGGGGAAAACGCAAGACCAACTTTCTCCAACCTGATGCCTCCAGATGTGTTAGAATTGCAATTCCCAATGGTGCTGGGATTGTCACATACTTATGAGGCTGAGAATAGGCATTAAGTTTTTGGCAGTTGCCAAGTGGCTGCCAATCATCCACACCCATTCCCAAACGGGGCAAAAATAAGAATTACCTTTTGGAAACCAGTTTGATGGGTAAGAAGAAGAGAAAAGAGGTAAGCAATTATTTTTCTTATTATCACTCACCACTAATGCACAGAGCTGGCTGCCCAAAGAACATAACACTTGGCAGAGTCTCTTCAAGAAAACATACTGCTTCTCTACTAAACCTTCACCATCTGCAGTTCTGAAAAGTAAAGAAAAAAGCAAGAAATATGCAGGTTCTACCACATGACTAAGGCCCATTATACATGTGAGATAACACTGCTTATAAATTAAAATAATATCTAACATCCACAAAAGACGTTAACAGCTCATGTTCCTTGATAACAGCTCTTTGCTTTCATCACGTTTTCTTCTGGACAGCTCACAAAATCAGCCATCACAAAGACAGGATTCTTTTGATTGAATTATTTTATAGCACAATTAGAAGGCAACTACATGGTTCATGAGGTAAATTAGGGCCCCATCTACAAATTAATGTGAGCAAGTTATCACAACTGAATTTTCTGATTTTGCTTTTGCATTCATGAAAGTAAAAGAAAACACAGAAAAGCATATTTAAACAATAGGTTCTCCATCTTGCTCAAGAGAAACCTGAGAATTAGGTTGCATAATTCTTGTGAAACCTTTAAAATCCAATTAAAAGTAGGCTAAAATGACAAAGACTTGTTGGTAAGATCCATCAAGTTAACAGGAAGAAAAACCAGAACTCATTAGCAAGGAAGTATTTCCAGTTATGTCCTTGCAACTATGGAACTTCCTTCCTTTGGAGCGTGTTTGGTTTCTCTCACTGGCTGTTTTTATGTATAAACGTAAAGCTTCCTTCAAGATGACTCCTCATGATTTCATGGATACATTCATAAAATTTTCTTGGCAATACTGGTTTGCCATTACAGTCTTCCAAGATACGTTTTTTGACTTCCCCGTCTATCCTACAGCCCTGATATTCCCACCGAATACTAATCAGACCCAACCCTGCTTAGTTTCCATCCATCCACCCACCCATCTCTGGGTCCTGTTGACAAAATGGATTTTACTGGTGCATAATTTGATAGCTTTTTCCACCACTGATTGAAGAACTTATGGGTGTCACATCATAGCTATAATTTATGAGACCCAATGCAGTTTGGGGATATGAGCAGCTTCTTCCCATTAGGAAGATCTTATGCATCTACAACTGCTGGAAGACCTGAAAGACCAGGTTAGGGACAGATCGTCATGGAGAAAAATCTATCTATGCAGTCACTACAAGTCAACAACTACTTGATGGCGCATAATCAATCAATCATGCATTTACAACAGCAGAGACTAGTACTTACTGGGCGGCAGAGAGTATATAGTGCATGGCAACATCCCCAAACAAAACCATTAATGGCTTGCGGTCCTCCAGTTTTCCCTATTTTAAAAAATATATAAAATCTTCATCATGAAATACAGGAGCAATATTGTCCACTGGAAGTATATTAGCTAGCATTATTACATCGAAAGTTTCCTTCTCATGGTGATTGTTCAAAACAGAACATTTAATTCAACAATCCCCTTTTTCTTTATCTACAATGTTAATAACAGGTCATCAATTAAGTTGATGCAATACGACTCATCCAGTACTCCAAGGTTGGAAATGGTACATTGGCAATCATTTTGGCAATCATTCTTCTTGAATTACTAGATTCTACCCTAGCTGCCAAAGAGGGTTAGTCCAAAATACCAACTGGGAGGAAATCCGTAATAGGCAGGAAAGAATTTTACAGCCTTCCACTTCACAATCTCATCCTACATCTGTGAATGTAGTGTATGATAAATGGTGATAAAATTTAATAAATAAATAAATATGCACAAAACACCCTTATAAAAAGATAGAAAAGAGAAGCTCACTTTTCTGCTGACCACGATTAAGAGGCATTCTGCTGCTCCTATTTGAAGCTCTGGCTCATTCAAAAGCAAGCAGAGCATCTCCAGTAGCTTGCAGTTATCTGCTGTGATATGGCTCATAGCCACCCAGTCAATATAACCAGCCAGAGTATTGAGTGCTGCAATTCCTACTCGGCAATTTGCTTGTGCCTAGAGGAAAAAAAATAGCAATTGAGAGCTACAGAACCATGTATTAGTTGTCTATTAACAGTCTTAATCCTATTGCTAAAATACAGTGAAAGATTTAAATACATTTCCCTCCTGTCAACATTTAATGCTTTTGCTCCTGTGCAAGTATCTCAGCTTCCTGAAAATATTATTTCCTTTAGATGTTTGAAATCAGGGTGGGCAATCCATAGCCCTTGACCTTTTTTTCTGTTGCCTCTGGTACCTACCTCTGATTGCTGAGAAATGTTATTATGGTTTTCTGCCTTTCTGAAGTGGGAAACGCAGAAAAACATTACTCTAAATCCTAAAATAGGCAAATCACGATTGAAACAAGGAAAACCTCCAGAACTATCTTCCCAAACTTAGCCACATCCACATGTATGTTGCACCACTCTCTTTGCAACCTTTGGTATCTCTCCAAAATATTAATTGCGGCCCTTGGCTACCAAAAGTTACCCACTCTGATCTATATGGAGAAATATAGTTGGTGCAGTACCCAAGCAAAGTTATGAACTCTGGTGAATGTTGTCCCTTCTATTCTACCATACCTAATGGGAATTTATCAACAGGGGATGTAATCAACAAAACAAATGAAGAAACAATAGCATTAATGGCAATGGACATTTGGAAAAAGAATGACTATATCCTAAGCTTTTTGACCACCAGAAATATTTGTATATCTTAACACTGGTTTTACTTACTTTTGATTCTTGAGCTGCATCAATTTTCTGAAAAAGAAAAAAAGTGAATGATTTACTGAAATATAGTTTGGTTTCTCATTACTATAGTACTTCCTGCTTCCCTTCTTATAGAAGACAAAGTCATAGGATGTTTCACTAGCTTTATTTCCATTTTTAGGAATCAAGTACATATTTAAATGAGTTGGCAGAATGTCAACAACAAGATTATTTATCTTCAGTCCTGAGGTATAAACAGCAATTCTGTTGGAATCTGCAGTTCTATAAATGGATGTTAAGGATTACTTTGCACATTTTACATTAATAGTGCAGCAATATGTGATGGAAGCAAATCCATGATTGGTAAGATGAACATATTGTTATGAAAGAGTTCCACAAAGCCAACAACTGGTTAGGAGTGAGTAAATAATCAAATGATACATATTGTCCTTCTATAAAATGATAAATTGCTGTCAGAAACCCATGAACACTAAACAAATCAAAATATTCAACAAGATGAATCAGACTGTACTTATTCTTGTAGACATAGACTACAGGTAGTCCTCGCTTAATGACCATAATTGTGCCTGGAATTTTGGTTGCTAAGCAAAGTGGTCATTAAACAAATCTGACCCGAATTAATGACCTTTTTTGTGGCAGTTGTTAAGCGAATCACCGTGTTAAGCGAACCATGTGTTTGTTAAGCGAATCATGTGGTTCCCCATTGATTTGGCTTGCCAGAAGCCAGCTGGGAAGGTAGAAAATGGCAATCACATGACCACGGGATGCTGTCACAGTCATAAATGCGAACTGGTTGCCAAGCGCCCAAATTGTGATCATGTGACTGTGGGGATGCTGCAATGGTCGTAAGTGTGAGGATCGGTCATAAGTTGTTTTTTCCAACACCGTTGCAAGTCCAAACCATCACTAAACAAATGGTTGTTAAGTGAGGACTACTTGTATTGTTTCAGAATAACAACTGAATTGGATTAGGATATATTCCGAATATTGGACCATTACCCCCTCCCCTTTTACAATATATATGGCTAAGAAGACTTCACTATAAGAGAACCTATACAACTGCCAATCCATAATCTGAAGAAGCTCTTGTTACTGTTATAAGTAACTCAGGTTCAAACACTGTTAATGCAGTACCATTAACAACCAACCTCTTCTTATTCTCTAAGCTTGTTGGCATAGCAACTATCCAGTTCCAACTTGTTCTTCTCTTTAATAAATAATGAATAGGCTCCATCACAGATGGATAATTTGGAATAGTTTCATTTCAAGAAGTAAGACCCCCCACCAAAGAACTTAATATCTGAAAAACTCTACAAAGTGATGCCTCTAAAATTGCAGCCACATAATCAGGATGAATTCCAAACCTGTATTTAGACTGTAAATTCCATTTGCCTCCATCTACATTTTTCCAGATGAAGCCTTAGAACTGCTGTCTCAATACAGTCCAAAACTGACCTCAAATTATTTTCATTTTTCCTGTTCTTCCAAGCATTACTACATCAACTAAATAACACTGCACTCCTTTATTTTTAACAATAACAGACAAAATCCTTTGAAAAGCACTACATGCTGATATAATCTCACTATGGGTATATTTAAAAAGAAAGAGTTCATCATGTGTAATAAATGCTGTAAGAACTCTGTTGTTTTCACATACCACAACTTGATGGTATGCACTTTGCAAAATAAAGGTTGGAAACGTATTTGTCCTCTGCAAACACTTCATCTATGACAAAGTAGGTATTTAACAACCACAATAGCCTTATTTGGCTCTCTCAAATCCACACAAAGGGGAATATAAAGATGAACCTTTGTCTACAGTATTATAGGTGAAATTGTCCACACACAAAATAGTCAGATCTGCTGCTGTGACTACATGGCTAAATTAATTACTATGACATCTTTTAACAAAGTGTCCAGTCTTTTTACATTATTTACATTAAGACTATCCTAGCAGGGCATCATTTATAATTTGCCACTTGCTAAAATGACCTACAACAAAAACAATTCCTTTCCCCATTTTTGACTTTGCCTAACCAATTCATTCCTTCTTTCTTCACGACTTCTACACGATTTTAGCATATTGTCATGTATATAATCCATAGCTTGTGTATCATTCTCTTTATCTGGCCTCATACTTTTGGCTTCTGCCACAGCTGTCTCAATTTGTGCTGCAGATAGTATAGCCTATAGATAAAGTCTACCTCTAACAAAAAGTCTTGAACTCAAACATGAGACATGGATATTTGTTCAACCGACTGGTCACTAATCATTTCAGCCACCATTATTCCCAAATTACATGGTCCCATTAAATCTCTCAAAGCAGCAATACACTGTAGTATAGATTTTCTCCTTCCTGGTGGTGAAATTTATAATAATTAGCTACCACATTCACTTTTAGCTCAACAGCCAATACAGTCTCATATTTATTGTCCATGAGTAGAATGGTATAAAATATATGCTGTCTTTCTATCTCCAAGTAATAAAGGAATAGCACACATTTTGTGCTTCTGAAATCTTGTCATCATTAAATGGCCACTACACAGTTCTCACATCCAAATCCAAACAGAAAATGCAACTGGTGGCTCACACTGGCTCTGAAGAAAAGGAATTGGGGGACTCACTGAAAGATAAGCCATCCAACCTTTGTCACCAATGAATGTGTGTATGTATGTATGCAATTATTCAACCTTTGTCAACAATATGTTGTATCCAAAGAACAATAATGAAAGGTTCACAAATTCTATATTAGAAACAGCTTCCTCATTGCAAAGCACACACATTCAATTCAAACCTCCCACTTTATAGCTGCTTACTTCTGGGCAAATGTGGCTAGAATCAGACTAACAACACACACACACACTCCTCATTTTTGTCTAAAAGAATTATGAACATCCAAGAATCAAGGCTGGTCAGTCCCTTTTTGTAAGTAAGGTCCAATTTTCCAACACTATTTGACTTATTGCAGGACTTATACCCAAAGATTCTAAAAGACAAAATTTAAGCAATAAGCTACACGTGAAAACATGGTCTTTGTGGATTTGTTATTACAAAGTTCTTGAGCCTTTATAGATCAATTCTACTCTTCAAAGGCTAGGGGATGCTTTCTGCCACAGCGCAAGGAGCAAATTCTTTTGGTTCTACTTCACATCAGGAATTAACCTTATGAATGATGTTATCATATTTTTGCCATTCCTGAAACTTGAGATTATGTACCCCTTACTAACCAATAGTGGGCTCTTACCGCACATCTGTATTTGTTAACATTTTGCTGTAGTGTGTTTAGCAGGAAACTAAAAATTTTCTCCATATTTTGGGAAAGAGTTTGCTGGATATCCCGTCGTCGTTGGGCTGGCAATGTCTGGAAAGTAACCACATCCTCTGCCAGGCGCAGAAGTATGAACATCACTAACTCTGTCTGTGTTTCCTAGAGTGAAAAGCAAAACCAAACCAAAACTAAGGAAACATCTCTTATCACCATGGGAATAATATTTAGTTCCCAGAGTGTCACCAAGGATTATGCTGAAGGACTGTGCATATAAACCTGGTACAATAAACCTGAGTACAATTATGTCCTAGAGCAGAATTGGCCATTCATTCAGTGTTGGGGGCTCTATGGCACTCACAGCACTCGTACCTTACATCATTGACCATCATTAATAAAGGATAATAAAAATTAATATTAGAAATGGCACATAGATTTTATAAGATCTCTGTCCTCACACGAGATCTGTCCATATTTTCCAATATATTTTAGCTTTTAAAAATGTATTGTTTGACAACATGACCTCACCCAAAATCATACAGTTGTGCTCATGCCCTGTAAGTGTGGCCAGCCCCTGTCCTAAAGAAACAAGTCCAAAAAAGATACAGCAATAGCACTGTACAATGTCCTACCCCTTCTTCAGACAGAGTGTCCAGCTCCTTTAGCATATCAGGCCAGTGTTGTGGCCATTCACGTTTGATCATCTCTACCACAATGCGAGAGAGAACATCCTTAATGTGACTTTCTTCTTCTAAAATATTCTGGGTGCCCTGTTAATGAAAAATGGAAAGATTACAAGATGGAAGATAGGACTTCTCTATCATTCAATATTCAGAGACCTAGCTGCAAAAACACACTATAAGTTTTCTTTTAAAAACCCCTTTAAATTAAATCAAGTAAACATATCATCCTAGTTTATTAGAGTTTGGGATACTTTATAAACCAGGACAACTATTTAATAAAAACAAATTTTTGATCATTTATATATTGAGTGGGACAATTTATATCTAGACAGATGTAAAAGCCCAATCTCAAACTGTATTTTCTATAAAACAGACTGCTATACAGTACTACAGAACTGAACAATAACCTAGAGATAAGCTTTATTCCTTGCTTTTGGGTATCACAATGCAAACAACCTTCAGTTCCTTTTGTAACTGATTAGTTCAGGGTCTCTCTTCACCACAACAGATATAAAATACAATAGCATTTTCATCCAGAAAATAAACTGTAGTGTCTATAACTAAACAAAGATATAATTTAAGCAATAACATCTTAATTTTTGTGAAAAATACTGTACAGCTTAAGTTCAAAAAGTAGCCAAACTTACATTGGATATTAGTGCCATGACATTGTTCTTCAAATAGACTTTCTCAAGTCGACCCATAGTATTCCAACGGAACCTACTCCCAAAAACACAGACATCAAATCTATGTTATGCTGGTTAACAATAATACATAAACTTTCATAACATGGTAAGGCAAGAGAGATGTTCTGTTCTCATGCTGACATCAAGTATAGCTCCACTGAAAACTTTCCAATACAAAAGCAAAAGCAGTATGGCCTGAAAAGAATTAACAACACTAAAATACTACAGGTAGTCCTTGCTTAACGACATAATTGGGACTGGAATTTCCATCACTAAGCAATACAGTCGTAAAGCGCAACATCAAATGGCCACATGTGATTAGTGCTGGCAATCCCGGCAGTCCCCAGTGCCATTGTTAAGCGAAAATTGCGAGTCGTTAAGTGAGGACCTCACGTGACTGCAACTTGTGACTTCTGTCTGGCTTCCCACAAGCAAAGTCAATGGGGAAGCCAGCTGGAAGTTTCAAACCCTGGCTGGCTTGCAAGCAGGCCGGAGGGTGGGCGAGTACTACAGAGTAAGGAGGGTGTGTGTGCTATGGTGAGTGCATGTGGGCTGGGGAGGGAGTACTGCAGCACTACAAGAGTGCGGGCTGGGGAGGGGGTGCTGTGGCGTGAGTGCACTATGGAGTACGAGATCCCTGGGATCTCGTACTCTGTAGGGGGCTCCTTGGGAGAAAAAGCAGTGGGGAGCGGCTTGTAACCTTCCCTGCTGGCTTCCCCACTGACTTTGTTTGTGGGAAGTCAGCAGGGAAGATCACAAATGGAGACCACATGACTGTGGGATGCTGCAACCATCTTAAATGTGAGCCAGATGCCAAGCCCCCAGAACGCAATCACGTAACTGTGGGGGTGGTGCAATGGCCAGAACTTCCAAGGACTGGTCCTAAGTATCACTCATTCAGCCCCGTCGCAACTTCAAACTGTCACTGAACTAGTGGTTGTTAACTAAGCACTACCTGTATATCATCTATATCTATATCTATACCTATATCTCTAATCTATATCTATCTATGTACTTGGAATGTAAGAACAAAAAGTTGAGGAAAGTTTATAAAGCTTATCATTATAAAGGCAAATGAGAAGAGAGAAAGTATTTTCTCCTTTCTTTTAAGACCAGGCTGTGAGCTAACCTGATAAAACTGACAGCAGAGCCAAATCATTTTTTCCTTCACAATAAAGTATACTTCTTCAACACAACAGGTAATCAATTTATGGCAGGGATCGGCAAACCTTGAGTGGCTGTGGCAAGCACTCAGCTTTCCAACTTGTGCAAGGCTGCAGAAGACCATCTGACAACAAGGAACGTCATGGAAGGAGCACAATAAATTTATTTTGGCTCAACTTTTTGAGCTGCTGGGGAAGGAGTTAAAGGAGGGAATAGGAGCACCTTATCCCATCCCAAATGGCCTGAAACCACATCACTGAAATTTGTTTTGTATCCAAATTTCAGCAGGATAATTATACAGTGCTTGGAGGCCCACATGTGGCCCATGACTTACCCATTCCTGATGTATGGGACTCATTGCCACAAACTGCAGAGTTAGCAATAATATATGACTTTGAAAGAGGATTAGAAAAATTCATAGAGGACCATGATGTCTAAACTGAATCTCCTGGTTCACAGATTATCACATAAAAATGATTAGCGAAAGAGCTCCCAAAACTAACTGCCTTGCTTGGGGAAAACAAAATGCTATGCTAGATGAGTATGTAGCTGAATTTATATTCTTTACCAATATCTGGTCAAGTTGGGGCAATATCTGGCCAACAGAGCAATTAAAACTAGCAGCATAAACAGGATTCAGGAAAGAAGGGTCTGAGTTTGTTGATAGAGAAGAATTGGGATGTTCAAGTAGTACAACAAAGAGAGTGTTTCATTAACACCAAAATACTGAGTATCAATTCCTTCTCTGAGTTGTCACTAGGATTCTTTTGCTATAAACTATGCATGTACTAATACTATTATAATGATATTACAATTACGTCTATTGCTTTAATAGTATAATGATTGAGGCAAGTCTAATTTCAAGCTAAAAAACTTCTGGGAAGTTGCAATATTACACCACTTGGTTAAACTGAAATTTCTTACTTCACCACATGCTCCAAGATCTGAAGACCAAAATGCCTGACAATAGCAGTCTGGGATTTTTCTGCTAATTTCAATCCACAAGGAACACACACTGGACTTTTTTCTTTAAACTCTTCACAAAACTGAAAAGGAATAAGGATTTATTTTTAAGTGCACAAGTATATAATTTGTCCACCAAGTTAATTATGAAAAGGCCAACCAAATTCATTTCTACTATAGTTGTTTTGAAAACACAGGAAACAGCCTATTTATGCAGTTTAGCATATCGTACTGGACAGCATGCCAGCTAGAAGTGATATATAGTGTATCATGCTCCTGAACACAACCATCAGGATACTACCAGTAAGACTGTTGTGTCTTTCAATTTTGTGAACTAAATGGATTCCTGTCCCCTCTTAATTATTGGACTACTTCCCTGATGATTTCTAGGTTACACAGGTACTATTCACCATCAATTATACTATTATATTAGCTCATTGCAGACTTTTTCTCCTATTTTTTCCTTGTGTCAATTTACAGTGTTTATAATACTTTCAAATAAAATTAATTTACTATTGCTAAAGCACAACTTCTTTCTATATATAGTCATGTTTGATTTCTTCTATCAAGCTCAAGTTTCTATATCATTCATTTAGAAGGTTCTACACTGTCACTCATTTCTTAATTTTCAATTTCCTTCCCTGCTTTCTTCATCCTGTGTATGATTATGTGCTACTGGGTCTGTACCATCCATATCTTTTCTCCCCTGGTTTAATACTCGCCTCAGAAGCTGTTTCTACAATGCCTTCCTAGAACTATTAACTAAGAGTCACATACATTTAAACCTTCTCCATTATCCAGAGTTGTGTTTTTTTTTTCCTGCCAGGATTTGCTGTGCACAGGACAGAAAATATACAGGTGAAGGAAAATGTATTAAAACAGCTTTACCACTGATATAAAAGGATTTTCATTTTTATTATTTTGCTAGTGTGGCCAGAACTGGCAAAAAGGAGTGGAATCCAATACCAAAGGATCTGTGCATCATTCCAGAAAAGTTGGAAATGTTAAAAACTTTAAGAACTTGATTTTAAATGTTCAAAAATGGAAAGGCAGCAGTTATTTTTTTGTTTCTTCTGCCCAGCAAACTTTTCCAAAAACTCTTGGGAAAATCCCTGGTACAACTGTCACTCTGAATCTGAGAACATCCAATTTGCATATGAAGAACTTCAGTCCATCTAAAAATGTAACCCAACATGCTTTGATATCACCCATATTATTCCCTTCCCCTTGCCTTCCTGGATGTTTAATCAACGTGCTTGATGAAAAGTTCTTGCAAACACTAACGTGCAACTATTTCATCAATGTTCGGTTATCCGATTAAAAATATTGCTTCAATGTGGAATGTGGATTTTCCCTCTCATGACCAATAGAGCGTGCGTGCGTGCGTGCGTCTGTCTGTCTATCTTTCTTTTTTTAAAACTTCCATGTCTGCCACATTTTGTCTTGCATGGACGCTTTCCCAGCCACCAGATCAACCCGGAGCACTAAACTTGGGAGTCCCAGAAGAACGGATACAAAAAGTAGTGCTTTTATTCCTGGAACACACTTGCAAGCAGACAGTTATCTGGTCTGCTCAGCCTGCAGTCGCGATAAGCAGCCTCATGGAAAGGGCAAGAACAGGGGATCGTGGGGGTGGGATATAAATTCCCAAGAGGCGTCGAGGGCCCAATGGCATCAATAAAGCCGAAGAGGCGAGCGAGTTCTCACGTTCTCTACCCCGAACTGCTCCAAAGGACGGCCAGACGAGAAGTAGGAACAGCAGCGGGAAATGCTAATGCCGCCGCCTATGCGTTTGCCTCCCAGCCCCGCAAAGCGAGTTTACTTCGGGCCGTTGTGTGCATGCTCGGAAGGGGCGTTCCCGCCCGCAGCACTGCCGCCACGATACCTTGAGGGCCTCCAGACGGTAGCGCTGCGTGGAGGCCAGGTCCATCATCGCCGTGACCGCTTTCACCAGTTGCTCACAGAGCGTATTCACGGGGTCCCACGACATTGTGTCGGGAAGCAAGAATTAATGGGGAAGAGGGGGAACAGAAGGAAGAAAGGTGCCGTTGCCCACAGCAACCAAGCACGGGGAAAGCCGAGAGGCAATGCCGCGCCGGGTCCGCGGAGAGAAAAGTCACAGTGCGCAGGCGCTGTCGATCAGCTGGTCTTTTCAGAACGGCGGCCGGACATATCCTCTGAAAAGCTGTACAACTCTATGGTACGCATATAGAGTTAGGAATGTGGAATGACTCGTTTTCCTTTTTGGAGGCGGACCTTCGGCTCTTTCAGGTTTCCTCTCTCCGCCTCCAATGTTTGAGCGTTTCCTCAGAGGAAGTCATCCCACAAAGGACAACCTACAACAGGGAATATTCTGAAGTGTATTAATAGTTGTAAAGTAACTTTAGGCTTTAAAAAAATGGAACTAAGCTTGACACGGATGAGTCTTAGTTTTTGTTTCATGGTCGAATGGGGGCGGGATGGAGGAATAGATTCCCCATCCCAGTCCAGGAGCCATAAAGTTCAGATTTCTTAAACGTCTGTTACAGTAGGCTAGCGTGGCAAAAAATTCACCTTTTCCGACTAATCCACTTTATGAAACGGTATTAGCTTTTGGGCAGTGTTGGGCTTCAAGGTTTAATGACCCTAGTCTAGACAACAGATTTCCTGACATTTTGCCGGCAACTGTGACTGGCGTCTTCAGAGGCAAGGCGGTCTGTTATGCAGACCGCAGGCAACTGAGCAGGGACTGATTAGGCTCCTGTCTTTCTAGCCAGGTGTCCTGACTTGATTGGCATAAGCTTTCGGGAGCTGCAGGTCTCTTCATCAGACGCAAAGAGTGGTAGACTGATGTAGGATTTAAATTGGGGTGTGGCTGGGAGGGGAAAACAGGTGGTTATGCAGATGCAGGTTACATGCGAGACAGATTACAAGTACCTTATCAATTCACAATGGCAATGAATTAAAAACCCATTATCTCACATGTAATCAACCAACCTGTTTTCCCCTCCCTGCCTCACCCCAATTTAAATCCTATATCAGTCTACCACTCTGCGTCTGATGAAGAGACCTGCAGCTCCCGAAAGCTTATGCCATTTAATTAAATAGGTTAATCAAAAAAGGTGATACCAGGATCCTCCTAATTTTTTGCTGCCATAGACTAACACGGCTCTCTTCCTACATAGGCTAGCGTCGGAAATCGAATTAAAAGCGCCAAAGAATGCAAAGGCAAACTGCTTTTATACTCAGAAAAAGTATGGAAGCGTCCATAATAGCATCACGAGTCGAGATAGATTCGAAGGAAATTGCGTTTGTATTTCCTTTTAAACTACATTTCCCAATGTGCCTTGTGTTTTGGGAGGAAGTTAGAAAGCATGCTGGGAGTTGTTGTTTTTTAAATCATTACCGACGGCGGGAATGTAATTAAGACGGGGAGGTTTTACTGGATTCTTCCGCTTCCCCTTGCTTTTGGCCTTCCTGTGATCCCTGGTTGGTGGCTGTCGGCAGCTGGCGATGACTTGGGGGCAGGAGCGAGTGGTGGCGCTGGCGGATATGGACTGTTTCTTTGTACAGGTGGAGCAACGCCTGGATCCCGGTCTGCGTGGAAAGCCGTGTGTCGTGGTGCAGTATAAGACGTGGAAAGGTGGCGGGTAGGAAGCACCTCTTCTTGTAGAGGGAGCAGAATGGTGTATACTTGAGGTGAAGGAGTGACTCACTTCAGAAAACGGACGAACAGTGTCTCTTTCCGGCATTGTTAAAGGAGCAACGAACTGGAACTTTAGAGAGACACGTTTTAGTCTAGTCTACTTTTCTTTGAGAGAACCAGTTTGGGGTGGTGAAGGTACGAAGCCAGCTGGGTGACCCTGGGCCAGTCCCCCCCTCTCAGCCGTAGGAAGGTGGCATGGGCAAACTGCTTCTGAAATCTTGCCAAGAAAACTGCAGGGACTAGTCCAGGCAGTCACCAGGAGTCAAAAAGCTGACTCTTAAGGCACCCCCCAAAAAAGTCTTCTTTGTGTTAAAAACCATTTTACTTTCAGTATGAAAAAGCATAATCTACTCCAGTATTTTGCTTTGCTTATGTACTGTATATAGACTAAACTATATGCATTCAGAAGAGGTAGAGGGGGAAAATGGATCTTACATGTATATTTGCTTTTATTTCTGGACCTGCTTCTGTAATTTCCTCATTTCAAAGAACAGGTACCACACCAGGTCTCTCTCATTCTGGCTTCTCTAAGATTTCTCTGGTCCTTTTCTTTTGTGTGATATATAGAACTCTAGGATCCTTGAATAGAAGGATAATTTTTGCTTGGTCTTGGCCAAAAATATATTTTTAACCTGGAAAAAACAAAACAAAACCCTGTAGCACTGTGGTATCTGTGATCCCCAAGTGATTCAGCAACTGTCAATTCCCATAGGCACCCAGCCTCTCGATATCTTCTAAAAATCTTTAGGAATGAATGCTCCCTCAAAATGGCTAAAATATTCTATGGTTTAAAAAGAAAATCCTCAGTTGTATTCAATCTGTAGGTGGTATTTCTAACTGGTGAATGTTCTCTTATCTAATGCTGAACTGGAAAATCTTGCCTCCAGTCATTTTGTCCTTCATGTAATGGCAAATATTTTCCCTTCACGGAACTCAGGATAATTGCTGTGAGCTATGAAGCACGTGCTTTTGGAGTTAAACGGAACATGTGGGCTGCTGATGCCAAGAAGTTGTGCCCAGATCTCCAGTTGGCTAGAGTGCCAGTGGCTCGTGGCAAAGCAGATCTTGCCAGGTGAACCTGGGATTGACAATCCTTTACAATTTCTCTTGTTTTCTTTTTCTTGGGTGATTGTGAAACCATCTGAAAGAAAAAAGGACCCAGCATGGTTCTTAATCACTGCTGCTTTTTGGTGAATTTTCTGCTTTTGGAACTTATGCTTGTTTTCCAAACAGTTTAAAGAAGTATGTTATGCTGCCTTTTAAAAAAATTGGATGCAGTATGTTCAGTCTATACTTTTAAAAAATGCAATGAAATGGTAGCCATAAGCTGCAATATTCAGGGCAGTGATGTAATAATAGCACCAGGAAGTGAGCTGAGCGGATTTTCAACCCTTTTTGCATGTATTTGTGTGTGTGTGTGTGGGGAGATGGGACTGGATTTTACTTCATTTTTTTAAAGTATTGAAGCCTAACATACTTTACATACCTCATTTTCTATTCATTTTTCTACTTCCTGCTGAAAATCATAGGAACTAGGTTCACCATGAACAGTGTATGAAAAAAAATAACGCTACAGACTCATCACTGTGATGCCTGGATTTTTATTAGATTCCTCTGTTGGAAAGGGCAGGATAAACAGAAAAAAATTATTTGGTGTCTTTATGTAGATACCGAGAAGCCAGCATAGAGGTGATGGAAGTAATGTCACGTTTTGCTGTGATTGAACGTGCCAGCATTGATGAAGCTTACCTGGACTTAACTCAAGCTATACAGGAAAGGCTGCAGAAGATGAAGGGGCAACCTATTTCAGCAGAGCAGTTGGGAACTACGTACATTCAAGGATTCCCAAATAGCCTTGAAGCAGAAGAAAATGCAGACAACAAAGGTACTACATAACTATATATATGTCACTCCATTAATACTAATGTTCAGTTATGTTTTCTGGGGAATTGAATAGCATTTGCAAGCAGACTGTATTTTCTCTCCCAGCTGCATTCACTGGATCTTCTGGCTCCTGCAGCTCTTCTGCCCTGTGATTTTGCTATTAGGGATGTTAACTCTAAAGAGAAGTGAGTTGCGATTGTCACACTGAGGCTGAAGAGCATCTTCAGTGCTACTTATTCTTTTTAACCAGACTTAGAAAATCAAATGCTGGTTTCCAACATTTATTGTTTACTTTTGGAACTAAAAGCTTCACTCATTCAATATTCACATATCCACACACAACCTTCTAACTCAAAATTTAGCTTGCTGGGATAGGTTTGAGTTCCAGAAAAATCAAGACAGGATGCCAACACAAAATGTTCATTCTGGGTGCTGGCTCTCTAGGACTATAGTCCCTGTACATATGTATATGTTTCAGCAAGGCTTGTTGGTCTCACTGTGGGACTTTTTCACATTTTCTTTTTTAGGAACCATGCTCTGTTGTATGTTCTCTAAACTTTTATTCTGATTTTTTTTTACATGCTGCGTAAGCTGAAAGCTTCTTGAGCAAACCTTTATGCCTTTTGGTCTGCTTTGAGTGGGTCTCACATGCTCCAGTCACACAAATGCATTGTGTAAAGTTACATATTATCGCTATATTATGGCATTTTATAATGAGTGGCATTATATGCTAGAAGCAGTTTATTGGGATTACTGCATTGATACGTGGTTCATTAATGAATATGGTTATAAATGGTTAACGTAGTCTAGCAAGATGCTTGCTCTGAGGTGGTTTGTGTTCTTTTTTAGAGGAGCTGCGGCAACGTGGTGTGTGCCAGTGGCTCAGAGCATTGCCTTTTGGAGATCCCAGCAATCCAGAGCTGCAGCTGACAATGGGGGCAGTGATCATGGAAGAAATGAGGGCTGCTGTGGAGTCTGTCACTGGATTTCGGTGTTCTGTTGGAATTTCTCACAACAAGGTATGGCTGCTTGTTTTCTAATGTTGAACTCACTACTACTGAATGCGTATAACTCTTGATCGGTCTGTGCCAGAATCCGCATCCAATGAATGCAGGGAACATAAAAGAGAGAAAGAGGAAAGGAAGGCTTTGAAGCACTTGGGAAAGCTCTGCTGGATAACACTGAGGGGATGCTATGATGGGGGTGAAAAATGACTTTTTGGCTATTATCATGCCCTAAAATATGCTTATAGTGAGGTCTTACAGCATTTAGTCAGATTCCAGATGAGTTATCTTCTGACTTGCCTCACTGCCCTCAGCTGAGATATGTACCAGCTGGTCACTGTTCCCCCACCTCTGGGGAGAGAAATAGTTGCTGCAAGCCTGATCTCACAGAAAGTGGTTTGGCCATAACAAGGGAACAGATACAAAGTCCCACATTTTCAGACCATCATCCATCTGCCCAGGAGAAAAAGCAATTCCAGAGTGTGACTGGCATATACTTCATCAGTAATGACTTGTGACAGGCCTGTGGTTGCAGCAGTGGCCATAAATTCTTAGCCAAAACAGTCCTGGCTTGGATGTCGAAATCTCCCAGAACCAACACAGTCTACCACCTCAGGTAGGGAGGCTGATGGGCAGCAGGGTGGGCACACGCCCACAGATTCCCCAGTCTGTCCCAAGTACAGAAGCCTGAAAGCCTGGAGAGAGAGAGAATTCCTATTGACAAGAGGAGTGTACTGATCACCCTCTTCTCCCAGTATCTAACCCAGGTCCCAGTTATACTCCGGGTCAGCCTCCTCATCCGTAGTCAAACTGAGGGTAAGGGAAATCTTATTTATCAACTTGGCATTTAGCAACAGCACCTGCAGGCCAAAGGGTGAGCCATTATGGTTACCACAGTTTTCCTAGGTAACAAGAGGAAGGAATTGGCACAGGTTATCTCCCCTCTTTCTGTAACCTGAACTGTTATTTTCCCCAAAACACACTTCTCTCTGCCTACCTAACTGGAGCCACCTCCTTCCTCCCTCCCCTTATATAATTGCAGGACTCCCTAGGCTCTTATAACAGAAAGTAGTTCAGCTTATTCCACCCCTGAAATGGCTTCCTTCCTGAGGTGAACTCTGAGTCTGCTGCCTGCTCAGGCTTACCCCACTTACCCTTCAAAGGCTTTCAGGACGAACTGGAATGAACACCCGCGAGGTGGGGTTCTTCTATCCCAGACCAAGAAGCAAGCAGACTACTGGGAGGAGTAACACAAGTTGAAACACATGCATTATTCTCCAGAGTGCTACAGAATGTTCTGCTTGTGAATAGATCATTTGTCCCAAGTTTGTTTTAAAAGTTTTTCACAATTTTATAGATCCTGGTATCTGGAATGAATACATTTATACTGGGTGTTTTAGCCACAGGATGTACTGAATGCAAATAACAGCTAAGAATAACAGTGGGGGGAAAACAAATGAGGACTTACATTTTTGGATCAGACATAATTTCCTTTTGGTTAAGTAAGTTAAATGTGACATTGTGTCCTTGAAATTCCACAATACGGTGACTGTCCAGCTTTGTATAATTTTAAGTAGTTATATTTGCACTATGTCCTATATTCTGATTTTTTTCTTCTTCTAAAATTTGAATTCAGGAAGTTGAAAAGCTACTGCTGCTAAATTGGCTACTTGGTTCATTTCAGGTGTTAGCAAAACTGGCCTGTGGCCTCAACAAACCAAATCGACAGACTCTGGTATCACAGGGGGCTGTTCCTCAGCTCTTTAGCAAGATGCCAATCAGCAACATGTACGTAAAACTGAGGATGTATTCATGAATTTCAAAGTTATGCTTTTTTCCTGCATGTTACTGCTTGGGCATATTTGTGCTTGCTTCCTACTAGTGTAGGCAGAAGCTATTTGCTCATTATTTATTCTGTCAATATGCTTTAGCCATTTGTCAAATGGATCCAAATTCTACATTCCTTCCCTCTTCTTTTGGCAATTACCTGCATACTTTTGCTAACTGGTACACCTGATCTAGGATTTTCTTTCTCCATACAATTGGGTTTTTTTCTCCTGTAGTCGCAACCTTGGAGGGAAACTAGGTGCTTCTATTATTGAACTTCTGGGAGTGCAGTATATGGGACAGCTGATCCAGTTCAGTGAATCACAGCTTCAGACACATTTTGGAGAGAAGACCGGGCAAGTGACTTTTTAGAATTTTTGATTCTATGTGTGTTCTTTATGAGCTTATACTGTACAGGCTGCAGAGTATTGAACTTCGAACTGAGTGTACAGAAAGTGGGCTAGTTCTGCTGAGAATCTGAAGCAGTGTGTTCTTATGGGTTTTTTTTTGCTTGTTTGCTTATTCCGAGGGAAAATTAGATATTTTGGGAAACAGTAAAAAACAAGTATTGTATGAAATATGTTCTATTTTGAAATGAGGGCTTTTCAGTTAAAAAAAGCAGTGAAATATAACAACAAATAAATCATTAGGCCAGTTAATTCAATGGGGCTATTCTAACACCTTGGAGTGCTGCTTGGTTAGAAAAGTGGGTGAATGAATGAATGAATGCCTAATTAAAATCTTCCTTTAACAGCTTTTTAGCTAATACAGCAATATCTTGGATTATATCCTCAACTTCACTTCAGCCACAAATACTGATCTCTGAGGGTTGTCTTTTTGTGTTCTTTACATGATGTCAAATTTGGTCTTCTGTTTTCATTTTACTGAGCTCCAGCATAGAACTCATAGATGTCTAAGGTACAACAAATACAAATGGGGATATTCCATAGTAATGTAAAGGAGAGATGGGCAGAAGGTAGGTCTTTGGGTGGCCAGTGGTAGTTCAACAAGGGTTTATGATTCCCAGTGTTTCAACAATAGGAACAGTAACTCAGGAGAAAGGGTAGATTTGTGGCTGTAAGAATGTATGCATGTGCAATCTCCTACTTGGATACTAAAAACTAAGTCCTGTGATGAGTATAGATTCAGAGGTTCCTTGTTCCTTAATTCTGTATCCGCCTTTTTGAACCATTATTTTGCACTTAGCTTTAGTTGGTGAACTCTGGGATCCACTGAGCAAAATGTGGCTTTAATGGAAATCTGTAAATGGTACAACCTTCATGATAAGGACCTCTTCCTTAGACTATGCATTTTGGAATCTTTTATTATTTCCCATTCTAAACTGATGCAACTTCCAAATATTTTGGATAATTAAACAAATATCTACATAAACTGATGATCAGTCATAAACTTAGAAATGTTATTTACTTGGGGTTCCATGTATGATTTACAGATCCTGGTTATATGAACTGTGCAGAGGAATTGACTATGAGCCTGTGAAAGCTAGACAATTGCCAAAGTCCATTGGCTGCAGTAAGAATTTCCCTGGAAAAACAGCATTGGTTACTCAGAAGCAGGTAAAAAAAGGGCAGAGAGAATAGCACATGGTTTGGACTGGCAAGTGTTGAGCCAATTAGAATACATTGCAGCAAAATTTGTATAGGCTTATTGATTCAGAATTCCAAGATAACTGTCCCTTTAGTATACTTCTCAGTTCTAGCACAAACTACATAGAAATATTCATAGCCAACCAACTGCCTTCTAACTATCTGGGTCCTAACTGGGGCTACTAGGAGTATACCCTGTTGTCTTCCCATTTTAGGGAGGCTGCACCTCAGGTTAGTATTAAAGAGGTAGGCATAGAATGTCAACTCAGAATAGCAAATAGCTCTTCTACTACCATAGTGATTGGGTAAACATAATGTGCCGCTGGAGGAATGGGGCACAAGACCTTTGTCCTTGGATCACTGCACTGCAGAGCTGAGTTGGGCAAGCCACCCCTAATATCTAAACATAACTACAGTAAATCTTCTGTCGTGAAGTACATCTTGCACCCACCCTTGTATCCCCAAGCTGATCAGTCTATGCTGGAATCGTGTGAGAACTGTGATTCTCCAGCTCTCACACATACATCCCATGTATCGTTCACAATAGCAAGACTAAATTTATTATAGCATTTTTAACTTAAAAATTGTTCAATTACATTATACCCATTAAAAAAAAGATTTATAATCCTGAATTTTCTGCCTAATTCCTTTCTGAATTTTCTGCCTGATTCCTTCTAAAAATGATTAAAACAGCAATGTCTAAATGGGAATTTAACCTGCATTGTTGCAGGTGTAAGAAGAGTGGATGGCCAATTGCTCACTCTACCCAGAGAAATAAAGGTGTATGGGAAGATGATAGAGTTGAAAGAGGAGCTGAATTAATTACCTATCCTCCTGCCCCCTCGTCTTGGCAGAACAATGTGCTGGACTATGATCAACAGTTTTCAGTTAGTCCAAATCTGAACTTTATTACAACTTTACTCCTTTTTTGGGAGACATTGGGAGATTTTTTTTTCCTATTCTCAGTTTCTTTATCTTTATATACTGATTTTCTACAATACCTATGCCCATTGGACTGTTTGGCTACTGATCACTGCTGATAATTTCTCATGTCCTTCCAGCCATATTTTGCCCATCTTTGATATAGTAGTACTAGTCTGGAATGGAATGTCTTCCTGTTCATCTTGGAATTGCTTCTTTCGTTAGTCATGTTTGCAATGAATGGGTCATTCTGGTATGACTTTTTTTTTTATTAAGCTGATCATTAGTCATGTAATAAACTATCGTGGAGTGTATTTACAAAAGTTACTTTCTGCTCAAACATGGATGCTAGGTTTGGTCAAACACTATGTGTCCTTCCATATTTTGTGCCATGATAGTCCAGGTGCCATTCCAACATGGTGTAGTGCTAATCCTATTGTCTAGATCAAACATGCTACAGTATTTGTTAAAAACTTTGATCTGCAATGATTAGAAAAGAGGCTGTTGGAAAACTTCCTTGGAGAGTTCTATCAGTGGGAATACCCTATAGCTTTTGTAATACATTGAAGTAACTTGGATTATAAACTTCTTGGACCATAAGCAGAATGTTACTCTGCTTTGTATTTCAGTACTTTTCTAGCTACATAGATTCTGTTGTATCAGTTTTGTATTGTTGTTTTGAATCTATATATACTTAGATACTGTTTTTGATTTTGAAGATGTAGGAATTTGAAAGTTCAAGAAAGGAAGATTTTCTTTTGATTTGGTTTAAGCTAGCAGCATGCTAACCAGTCCTAAGATTGTAACTGTATTGTAATGCTGTCTGTAGGTGCAGTACTGGCTCTTGCAGTTGGCTTTGGAGCTGGAGGAGAGATTGAATAAGGACAGAGACCAGGTAGGCATAATGTTGTCTAAACAATATACAGTATATGGAGTATTTCGTATATGTGTGCACTATAATACAGTAATCCTACAAATGCTTTCCTAACTTCCTCTAAGGAAGGGTTGAATATTTATTTGTGATACACATTCTGACAATTGAGCAATCCAGATCTTTCTAGTGGTGAATCTGTGATTTTCCAGATGTTGGTCTCTAACTTCCTCTCTCTAACTTGGTCATGATAGTTGGGGCTCATGGGAATTGATGTCCAGCGTCTGAAAGGCCATATGTTCTCTATCCCTGCATTAGACTGTGTCTAGCCTTTAAAGTGCCAAATAACAGTGAATTTAGAATATGAGCAATCCCATCTCAGTGCATGTTATTCATGTTTCCTTGTAGGTCAAGGATGAGGTAGCAGCTTGAGTTTCTGAATTTTATTCAGTGTTGATAATTTCTTAAAGCCCCCTTACAAATTTAACTGTAAACCCCTAACCCTGATCAATAAAACCTCCCAATTCCCCATCTCCTGTGGCTGATGTCACTGCCACCAGACAAGCAGTCTTTCAAGTTAACACCTTAATAGGAACCTCTGTTATGGGTACAAAGAAAGCTTCCGTTAGATTCTAAGATAAACCCCATGAGAAATTTGTCCACCTCCTCTAAGAAAATGTTTACACTGAGACCATATGTCCTTGCTCATCCCAAAGTACTGACCCAAGAGCAACCATTTGTCTTCAGAATGTGGAGATGCCATGGTTCCTCAATGCACATTTAAACTAGAGTCAAGAACCAAGATCTCCTAGACAAGAAGGGTATGATCAGTACCACTTTCACAGTTAGCATTCTTACCTTGTGCATCACCTTTGCTAGAATGGAGACAAGTGGGAATGTTCACACCAGACCCCTTGGAGAAGGAACAACCAAAGATTTTGCCCTTTCCACCCTCACATTGTGGAATTGAGAGAATTTAGTCAATTTCTAATTCTGTCTTGCTCCAAAGAGGCTGACCAGAGGACTCCCCATTGATAACTAATTCTCTGAAACACCCCTGAATCCAGCATCCATTCTGCCTTGGACAAAGACTGTCTACCCATCTGCAGATGCATTCTCTGTCCAGTGATAGGGAGGAAAGATGTCTCTGTGCTTAGAGAAACAGATGAGATGCCTGTAATTGCAGGCCCCTTCGACCTTATCCCTCACTGATTTACACACACTTTTGTGGAGAAGTTATCTGCCCAAATCAAAATGTGATGCCCTTGTATTAGAGGCACAAAGGCTTCTAATACCAGCTGCGCTGTCCTGATCTTCAACTGCTAGAAGGGGAAGCACCACTCCTACCTGGATCACATTCCCTGAAATCAGTGTAGTGACCATCCCTGCCCCAAAGGTGCCATCCATGGTGATTTGCTCCTTGCAAGGTGTCCTGTTCAGACTATGCACCAGACAGTTTCTCAATTAATATTCTTTATTAAATAACTATTTACAACAATTAAGTCCTTGATAAACAAAAACCTGGTGAAAATAAGCCCAATTGGGCCACAGCAGGGCAGAGAACAGGATCTTTCACTGGGAAGGTTGACTGGATTCAACTGGAATGTAAGGCTGGAGGCAACAGTTCTCGAACTGGAACAGTACTAGTCGGTACTGGCACTGAACCACTGGCTCACTGGACCTGGAAGCAGAACTACGAGCAGCAGACAGGAATGAGCTGAAGGCTTGGAACAGGACTTGAACTCGGAACAAAGTTAGACCCAGCTGAGGGTTCTGGGCTAGGCTGGTTACTCTGAACTGAAGGCTTGGGGGCAAGGCTTGAAACTTGAACAAGGTTGGATTCGGCTGGAAGCCCCTGACTGGGCTGGGTTCTTGAGACTGGAGGCTTGGAACAAAGCTGGGAACTGGAAACTAGGCTGGACTTAGCTGGAAGCCCCGGACTAGGCTGGATTCTCTGGACAGGAGGCTCGAAGCAAGGCTTGGAACTTAGAACATGGCTGGACTCGGCTGAAAGCCTTGGACGAGACTGGATTCTCAAGACTGGAGACTTGGAACAAGACTTGGAACTGGGAACTAGACTCGGCATGGCTGAAAGCCCCGGACTAGGCGGAATTCTCCAGACGGGAGACTTGAAGCGAGGCTTGGAACTAGGTACAAGACTGGACTCGGCTGAAAGCCCCGAAGGAGCCCCGAACCCAGATCCTGAACAAGATAGTCGTGAAATTCCAAAACATGGTTGAGTCTGCGAAGCACGGTTGCACAGGACTGTGGATAAATGGCAGCGCGGGAATCTCTCGGCTTGGCTAAGCTGCTGAGATCGCGGAATTGCAAGGCTGGAGGCAAAGTGAAGGCTGCTGGGTGCGGCTGATGCTGATTCCTTGCTGGCGGCAGGTGCAGGATTCAATTCCCCCTCAAGGTGGAGTGAAGGTGCTGGTTCCTCTTCGGCCACAGACGCTGTCTCCGATACTGGTAAGGAATCTTCTTCTGAAGCTGCAGACTTGGAGGATCAGTTGTCTTCGGCAGCCTGCTCTCCACGCGACTACTTTTTATTCCATTCTTTGGTGCGCTTGGAGTCTCTTGTAGCCAATGGGGCTGCTTTCTCCTGCATGCGCTTTTCAGCTCGTTGTTGATCCGCGCAGATTGGAGGATTCAAATCCTCCCCCGAATCTTGGCCAATCAGCGCCATGGATTCTTCCTGTGCTGCTGATTCATCCTGGAGTTTTGTTTTCCTGATTTCAGCCCAGTAAGTTTCCAATTCCTCCTCTGACTTGGAAAGAGGTTCACTTTCCGAGTCAGAGGCAGGCTTGGTTCTGATACAGGATTCCCTCAAGAGCAACCCCTTTGAGAGGCTGGTTAGCATTAACCACTATTGCAGAGAGCTGATCACTCTGTTCAGGACTCTTAGAACTAAACGTGCTTTTAAGGCAATCTGCTCCTGAAGTGGATTCAGAAACCCCTGTGATTATATATGTAGTCATGTCCAAGATACCAAATCTTCCTCCTCAAATTGTTATGTCAAGGCCATGAGGATTTGCTTCCTGTAATATAGGGAGCTTCCTATATTACAACCTGGATTTTTACACTGTGTTACCGAGATAGAAATATGTTTTCTCATTGAGTTTTTATTGATCTCTAAATGCAACATTCATTTTGAGGGCAAGGGAGAACTCTTCTCCCAATTTACCATGTGCATGTAAGCACTGGAGAGTTGAGCTGTGCTCCTGTTTGCTTCTACCAGGGAGGAAGCTCTGATCAGCAAATTGCTCAGATAAGCATAAATAGGAATTCCTGGGATTCTCAAGTGTCTGATTAAAGCTGCCATTCTCTTTGTGAAGACCCTTGGTGCTAAGGCGAGGCCAAACAGGACAGCTCTCAGTGGCAATTTGTCCCTTCTGTAAGTGAACTTGAGAAATCTGTGCCTGCTCTGAAGAATAAAAATGGTGAAAAAATTCAGTGGGATGGGCAAGGACGGAACAAAAAGGTTGGAAAGGAGAAAGATGACCAACTCTTAAAAAGCCTGCTGAGGCCATTTCTTTCTACAAAATTAGTCTTTGTTCCCTTGTTTGCACTAGCTCATTGTCTTGTATTTCTTAATTCACCATATCTATTTCTTAGTTCACTTAACCCATTCATTTAATGGATGGATTCTACTGCCTCCTGGCCCAGACGGAAGAAAGGGAAGCAGAATTAAGGCTGAGTTGGGAGGGGCTATGGCCACAAACTATAGAGGTCTTAGCCCTGCTTTTCTACTGGGAGAGGTAAAGTTAACCCTTTCCTGTGGCTACATCTTCAGTGTCTGAGAAATTCAGGTTCTTCATATCTCAGGTCTCTCTTGTCATGATCCCTTGTATGTTTGTCTCCATCATTTATTTTTAATATTTATCTTTCCACAGAACAACCGGGTAGCTAAACAATTGCGTGTTGGGATCCATATGCAGGGTAGTAAACATGCCAGTGGTCTGTCACGCTGCTGTGCCTTATCCCAGTACGATGCTCAAAAAATGAGCAGAGATGCCTTTGCACTAATCCAGAACTGCAACACAGCAGCAGGCCAGCAGGCAACATGGTAAGAATTTTACTTCTTGAACTCAAGAATGGGCTACTGTGAAGGGAAAAAAATGCTCTTATCCTTGTTACCAAGTTTGTGTCATGTACAATAGAGTAGGAAATCGAAGAGAATATTTGTAGCTCAGGGTTGAACTGTGGAGTCCTTGGTGCTCTCTGAGCCTTGTTGTTTTCTTGCAGACGTTTCATTGCCAGATGAGGCAACATCTTCAGTGAAGATGAAGGGCACTGCAGATGTTGCCTAGTCTGGCAATGAAACGTCTGCAAGAAAACAACAAGGCTCAGAGAGCACCAAGGACTCCAGAGTAGGAAATGAAATATTATGGTTAGATGAGATAGGAACTTTTTTTCTGAGAAAATAAGGGTTACCAAGAATATACAGGCTCTTTGACCAAAACACATTAGAAGTTTCTGTGCAAGGTGTTGGCAAAGAAACTGGTGGTATAGTGTGAGAAGGAAACTTTGCATGAAAAATGGGACAGAGCAAAACTCAGAGTGTTAGCCATCAGTTAGAAGTCATCTTAGCTGTGTATCTTGCCTAGGTAGTTTTGAACTAACTTAAGAATAATCTTGAAAGGAAGCACTAGAAAAAAGAGTAAATGGAAAGAATAATCCTTGGAACAGATGCTTCCATGCTTAGTGAATTCAAATTACTGAAAAATTATAGTCCAATTTAGTTTTGAGAGTGTTTTACTTTTGAAATGTTTGATAATTTGTCTCTATTCTTAGGTCTCTTCCTGTTACAGTTCTCCAGCTCTCTGCAAGCAAGTTTTCTAAGGTTTCTACAGTATCGTCTGTGGACATTACTTCCTTCTTGACTAATCATAGCCAGCGTACTCAAAACACCACCACCACTACTGATGGCATGAATGCAAAGTTTCTTGGAAGTCCCAAAAAGGAGACCAGCAAGAAGGCAGTTAATGCTATTCAAATGCTCTTTCAAAGGGCAGCAAAAAGAAAACAGGCCCAGGCTATCACTGAGTCTTTTGTTCCTGGTGTAAGTGATATGGTAGCACCACCAGCTACTCAATCTATGAGTTGTCACATCAGCAGCCAAATTACAGAAACCCCCATGGAACCAAGCAACCCAAACCTGACGCAGAAGCAGCTGTTGATGGAACAATCTCTGCAGGAGGCTGCTTTGACTGGTGAAGGTTACGTATCATCTTCAGAAATTAAAATGTTTCCTGATTCGTTTAAAGAAGAGAAAGTGCAGCCTGCTCCTGGACTTTTGCAGGAGGGAGCTACGAGTTTGGTTGTTCCCTCCTCAGTGGATGACTGCTTGTTGTGTGAGAAATGCAACCAAAAAGTGGTAGTGTGGGAGTTCACTGAACACTTAGATTACCACTTTGCTGTGGAGCTGCAGAATTCTTTCTCAGGATCTAGTTCCTTCAGGTCAGCTGATTCTCTTGGCAGTCCAGTGAAGGACAAAAATAAATCAAAGGAACAGAGAACCACCAGTGCCAAACGGCCAAAGCAAGATGCAATTAGGACTTTAGATTTCTTTTTTAAACCACTGAAGCCATAGCTGCTAACTTGAGTAACTGGCGACTTAGTAAATGTACTTTTCCTAATAAACTAACCCTAATAAATTATTCCTAATAAATTAAACGTTATGGGAACTAAAGAGGTAGTGGGGAAAAGACTATAATCAAAGGTATGCTATTTGCAGATTAAGATGACAACAGAGAATGTGATGATGGGATTGTGTTCCGTTAGTAGTGCTGCAGTTGTCCCACAACTAGTTTTTAAACTGGAGCTCTGTAAGTGAGAAATCATTTACCGTCACTCTGTCATGTAAAGGATTTGCTTATTTCAGAAGTGTAGTATTTATGTAGTGGTTCTAAGAGCCAGATTGCACAATCAAGATTAAAATGAATGAAAATCATAATAAACCTCAATATTAGACAGCAGAGAACTCTTATATAATTTATGATTCTGGGACAAGAGAAAGAAATCTAGGCTGCCCAGATTGTGGACTTCAACTTCCATCATCCTTTCCTACTGGCTGTTAGCTGGATTGATAGCATTGGTTCAGTTTCCACCCTGTCTTGTGCTTTTTTATTTCTTAAGCAACTTTCCATATATTTGAATGTTTCCTCTTCTAAATTTGTGTAAAGAAATCCAATAATATAGTTTTCTATATTTATTTGATTCTAGGCCTTTTAGCAACAATCTTGTCTCTTCTGAGAGTAGGTTTATTAAGAGATTATATTTTTTTAGGATCAAGCATTCTTTTTAGTAAATGAAACTGTCTTATACTAAGTCATAGGCCTTGTGGTTCCATAATGCTAAACCATAATGTATATAGTCTTTTTTGGTGCAGCATGATGCACCCTCTGAAAAAATTTTTATTTATTTATTTATTTGAATTTATTAGCTGCCCAACTCCAATGGACTTTGTTTTTGCAACAAACCATTCTTCAAAGCCATACTTTGTTTGTAAATCCTGGCATTATACCTAAACCTAAAGTTCTGGCTTATTCCTGGTTTGTTTTTCTTGTCCATCCAGGGCCTAGAGTCTGGCAGAAGAAATAGAGGAAAAACAAACCAGGAAATGATTTATCTATAAGATTGACTCTGGCTTGTTCAACAACTCATGGTTAAAATAATCCCTGGTTTATCATTTTGCACAAATTTAGTTTATTCAGCCCTATGCTAACAAATCCTGCTTGAGGTATTGACAAATATGTTTTCCAGTTCTGCTTTATGCAACTAGAGAGCAGGATTGAAGTTTGACCCTTTCAGATACCAAGATTATGTTCCATCATTCAATTGCTTAAATCTCACTAGCAGATTGTGATTACTGCTTGTGATATAATCAGGTTTGCTCTGCCATAGGTACTTGAATGATCTAAAGCTGAATGAGCATGCATCACTCATGTTTCCAGAGTTAAAGAAATCACAGTTATTCCATTGGATTTTATGAATCCCAATGCAGTAGATTTGTTAGTACTAATATAGTTAGGAAACTTCAAAAATAAATTTCCTAAAATGAAATCCGTATCAGATAGTGAACCAATAGGACGTCAAGATACCTTAGAAGATATTCCTTACTTACAAGAACCTCTTAGTACTAGAAGATGAAGTTAGATCAGCCAGCACTCTGGTCATTACTGAGTTGGAAGGTTACAGGAACTGATAGGATACCCACTGAAATATGGCAAGCAACAGAAGAAGAATCAGTCAATGTTCTAGCCAAGCTGTGCCAGCAAACCTGGAGAACAACACAGTGGCCAACAGGTTGGAAGAGGTCAATCTATATTCCAATACCAAAAAAAGGAGACTTAACAGGGTGCAAACCATAGTACAATATCCTTAATTTCATATGCTAGCAATTTCATATGCTTAGGTTCATCCAATGCAGATTAGAGCCCTACATGGAAAAAGAAATGTCAGATGTTCAAACTGGCTTTAGAAAAGGCCAAGGAACATGAGATGTTGCTGATGCATGCTGGTTAATTGAGAAAGCCAAAGGATACCCAAAAGAACTCAGTATGTGGTTCACTGATTATATAAAGGCCTTTGATTGTATTGATCATGCCAAGCTCTTGAATGTGCTCAGAAAAATGGGAATCCCAGAATCTCTCTTTTGGGGGAGATGGGTGGTAGCAAAATTTGAAAAATAAATAAATAAATAAAATCTCATTGTCCTCATGAGAAATTTATATACAGGTGATGTCATGAGTACTGATGGCGAGCAGGAAGGGGCCTCTATCCGGGGGGAAAACGCATGCGTAGTACTGAGGAATTAAGCAGCCATTCAAAGAGACACAGATCAGACCCGCCTTAGCCTTTGGGATTTATCTGTCTGGGTTTTTCCCACGCTTATTCAGTTTGTTAGGATTCTGTCTTATGTAGCAGTAATAAACACTAGAGACCTACTCCTCATCTCAACGTGATTTCTGACTGTTAGGACAGGTGAGGAAGCCACAGTAAGGAGAGAACATGGCAAAACAGGCTGGCTCCAGTTGGTAAAGGAATAAAACAAGGCTGTATACTCTCCCCTTATTTATTCAGCCTATATGCCAAATATATATTAAGGGAAGCTGGATTGGAAGAAGTTGGGTGTGGTTTTAAAATAGGAGGAACATCAATAACTTGTGCTATGCTGATGACACTACCCCGATAGCTGAAAATGCAAGGGATCTGCAAGCCCTAGTACCAGTCAAAGAAACTACCCCTCAGTGAAAAAGGGGATGAAAATTAAATATAAAGACGACCAAAGTAATGGCAACAGGTAGAACCACCAGCTGTAGATTTGGCAATGTGGTGAATAGCTTCTGCCTTTTAGAATCAACCATCAACAGTAAAGGAACAAGCAGTCAAATACTACTACTACTAGCACTTGGTAGAACAGCCATGAAGGCCTTGGAAAAGATATTCACATACCGTGTTGTCTCTATACCTACAAAGCCCAGTATCGTGCAAACCATGGTATTCCCTGTGACACTTTATGGATACGAAAGTTGGCATCTGAAGAAGCAGGATAGGGAGAGTATTAGTATTGACACTTTTGAATGGTGTTGGAGAAGATTCCTGAGAAAACTAGACAGCCAAGAAAACTAACAAATGGATCATTAAACAAATCAACCCAGAGTTCTCACTCAAGGCAAAAATGACCAGGCTCAAATTATCCTATGTTGGACACATGCAAAGACCTAGCTCTCTGGAAAAGGTCCTAATGCTGGAAAAGGCGGAAGACGACAACCAGCAGCAAGGTGGATGGACTTATTATAGTGGCAATGAGTGCACTGTTAGAAGACTTGAGAGATGTCATGGAGAAAATCTATGTATGTGGTGGCTAGGAGTAAAAAATGACTCAATGGAACATAATAGAATCCTCAACCAGTACAATGGAAATAAACACAGTAACATAATAAATGGATGGTAAGTAGTTGTCTTCAGTACTTTTCACATACACAGGATGTAGGTCAAATTAGATTTTCAAAGCTGATTGTTGCAGAAAAAGTACCAGATGTGAGAAGGTTGTCTTAATACATATTGTTAGCTTGGGCAATCAGTATTTAGCATCCCTAACTTTATATAGTTGAACCAGACTTTCCAGAACATGTACATAATTTAAACTCTTATAAGCAAAGTCAGTGGACCATGTAATAGTTGGGGGATGTTTTGAATCAAAAGTTGGATTTTTTTTGGGCTGGAAGGGACTGGCCCAAGGTACCCAGCTGGCTTTGTGCCTAAGGTGAGACTAGAACTCCCAGTTTCTAACCTGATGCCTTAACCACTACACCAAACTGGCTTTCTTTGCAACTTAAGTATTTGTTATTTGGCTTATTTGGACCTGAATCTGTTACTGCTTTTGAAGACCCAGTTGTTAGAAGAGCTGGAGGAATTATCCGTGGCTCCTAAACCAGTAATCCTTCTTTATAAGGAGTTGTAGGAAATTGGTAAAATTGGCATTGTTTACATGACCTTTGGAATTTCATGCTTCAATGTCCTGTCCTTATAAACCAGTGGAGAGTTGCATTAAACATAGAATCAACTCCCTATGTCTTAAAATGAATTTAGTACATTTGAAAGTTGCTTTGTTTATACTGGATGCCTTAGATAAAATTTAGTAAGAACTAGACAACCTGTGACCTGTTGGGTCGTTTCAGAGATATTTCCTTACCAGATTCCTCAATACCTTCAACGATGGCAGAGCTTCTAATGTACTGCTCTCAGTGGAAAAGTTCTTAAAAATTCAGGGAGATACTCAGAGGTATCTGGCTTGAAAATAGCTCATGTCATTCATATTGAACGATATAACACTGTCAAACATCAGGAGTTGACCACAGGAAATGTTTTATGACATTTTGTATTGTGTCATAAAATGTTTCATAACATTTGCCCAATTTCAATTCCACGGGAGTCATGGGTCCCAGATTTTGGACGCATTCTGTAAGTTAGCCCATTTGAGGTACCTTGGTTCAAAAATTGTTGGCTTATGATGCACTGTTTTGCCCGGTTAAAGGTTACAAACAAAAAGACACAAGAGTTTTAGTAGTACAATATATAGATTGGTTACAATGATCCTGCAGGGGCTGGAGCATTCTCCCATATGGTTTGCTCTTGTCCTATTACTATTCCTGTTACAACTCTGGATTAATCATGGTATGTTAAATACACATAAATTCTTCTTTAGCATATTCCACTATTTGGAATCTAGCAAAAATTGTGAAAATTTTGGGCATGGGAGTTGGCTAAATGAATTACCTATATAATAAAGAAAAATCTATACCTGATATGCAAAACTGGATTGCTATATTTGAATTAGTATTTTTAAACAAAGGGGCAAGGAAAAATGTCAAGCAATATTACTGTCCTGACTAAGCAAGGACCACGCTGAGACGAGGAGAAAGTCTCTAGTGCTTTATTACTGCTACATTAGACAGAAAATCCTACCAAACTGAAGAAGCGTGGGAAAACCCAGACAGATAAACCCCAAAAGTCAAGGCAGGTCTGTTCTGGGTTTCTTTGAATGACAGCTCAAAGTCTCTAAACTACGCGTTTTCCCCCCTGGATAGGGGCCCTGCTCACCATCAGTACTCAGACAATTAACGTTATTGGAATTCTGTTTATAACATAATTTTCTGAACTTTTCATGCATTTCTCTTTATTACTGTGCTTATGAATGTTGATATTATATTGATCTTTTAATGACTGTGTATGCATTTGTATCTTTCTTTTGTTGATTAGTTTAGCAAAATAAACTACCAATAGCCAAAGATATAAGTAACATATTTTTGTGTGATTTCCAAGAAAAAACAACTGGAAGTCTATAGCACTGTTCATATGCATGTTGGAAAACAAAATTAAGGTATTACAATTTGGTGTAAATGTAGAAAATACACCGTTTTCAAGAGGCCATCCTTGTACCCAATGGTCTTCAACAACTATTGAAGTCTCCAACCTTCCGTGGTTGGTTTGTAACTGAAAAGAACCCTGGAAGAAACAGATTATCTATATCCATTTCAGTCTTTTTGCAGGCCGGGATTTAGTACTGAGCCTTGGTTGCACTTTTTGATGACTATGGTTGAACTGGGATGGAGGTGGTGCATCCATCCTTGTGCTCCTTGATCTCTTAGTGGCTTTCAGTACTGTACTGTCAACTTCTGAGCTGGCTCCATTGGCTCGAGATTGGGGGCACCGTTTTTTGGTGGTGGTCTTCCTCTGGGTCTGGTTTGTTGGTGTTGGTTGTGGGGGAAAGAGTGCTCCCTAGGCCCCTCCTGTGTGGAGTGCCTCAGTGTTCTACTCTCTCTCCCCTTCCTTTCACAATCTACATGAAACTGCTGGGTGAGGTCATCTGCCAGTTTGGAGTTCAGTATCATCAATATGCTGATAATACCCAATTATATCTTTTTACCCTGGCCAGTCAAGTGAGGCTGTTGAGGTTCTGTCCCAGGGCTGGAGGCCGTGCACCCCGAGATCCAGATGGCCCCATCCTGCTACTGTTTAAAAGGGCCTAGAAGCCCTGGCTCTTTGCCCAGGCCTTTGGCGAGAGAGAGAGAAGACGTTTTGTCTGTTTTGTTGTTCTCATTTATTTTTTACTGGTTATTATATTTTTCTTGTTTTAGTTGTTGAGAGCCACCCAGAGTTGTATGTATGTATATAAGCTTGAAGTATTTTAAAAGAAATTATAGGCTGCTTTGTAATACTGTTTCATTGTGTTGTAATTAAGAGTAGCAGGAAGCAATTTAGCTGATGCTACTCAACAGTCATAGGAACACCAACAAATAGGTTAAATAAAAATCCCTCTCACAATTAGAAGTCTGTTATTAGAATAAGGAAACAAAAATATGATTAATAAACAATATAATAGTCCAGCATTTATAAATGGGTCCTGAATATTATTAAATAATTTTTGCTTTCCTAAGTAACCTCAAGAATCACTAAATATAGCTTGCTATTTATTCAAGGCATTGATTCTATATCCCAAACTGCCATAGTTATAAAGTGCGTAGCACATATTTGGTAATGTTAGATAAGTGCACTACCAGCTAGCAAACGTGACTGTACAAACATCTGAAACTAAAAATGTTTAACAGCCAGGGCAGGGTAAGAACAATTTCCAGAGCTAAAGCTTTGGAGGGTCAGAGCAAATTACACGGTTCATTTTAGAGCAAACCACAGCTTTATTTTTTCAATAAAGCATCTTTATTTTGTGCATTATACAGAGAGATGAAAACATCCCTCTCCTTTTAAGAAATCCACAAACAGTGAATATGAAAGGCTTGGCACTGAGAACACACACACATAATGAAGGCAAGGGGGAAGGAGGAGACCAGGAAATGCCTGGACTTAAGGGTAGAAAAAGCACCTTGAATGCTTACATTTGCAATAGGTCAACAACCATCACTGTAAACTGCAGAGAAAGCATTTATTCCTACCACAGGACAAAATCTCTCAGAAGATACGTAGAAAGCCAGTTTTCCTCCTTGTATAGAGGCAATTCAAAATGCTTGCGTGTAACTCATATAATTAAGGGGAACTTCAAAAGAGAAACCACTTGTCAGCAAACAGCCATGGTACTTAGCAACCGTTCATTGGACTATTGAGAGGATTTTCTTTTATCCAGGGAGGTGAGTAAAGGCTTTGCTTAAAAGGCTATATAAAGGCTATATAAACCTTTCTGTATAACTATGCAGGCTTAATAGTAACGTGTTATATCCCAGGAGCAGTTGCTCTGAATAATCTAATCTCTCTACAACAGAGATGAAACAGCAAAATGGGGAGTTGTGTGAAAGGATAAAAAATCCTGTTTTTTTACTGGCCATGTTAGCTCGTTTATTTGAGCCCTTGATGCAACAGTGGCTAAAACATACAATAAACATCACAAACTTTAAAAATCTTAATAAAAAATGAAGGTATCTTTCAGTGCCTGAGACCATCCTATCTCATGGCCAATTCAGAAATTCAATTATACTTTCAATAAGACATAGATTTAATCTTACGAAAAAGGTGATTTTCTGCAAAAGATACCAGTAATACAAATTATAGCAGATGGTAAAGTTGAATAAGAGAATTAGAATTGCAGTAGCATTCCCAATATTGCAATAGCTAGAACAGCCTTTACTGGCATGACCACTGGAAATGAAAACTCTTGCCCCAAGAAACAGGTTGGACCTGGATGCCCATACCTCAGAAAAGTTAAGAATATTGAAAGATATAGCAATCAAAATTGCCAACCACAGTTTAGTTCAAGAAACAAGCAATGTAAGTATTTATAGGGGTCTGATAGTATAGTGGGGTACCTCTGCTCTAAGAAGCTGCTTAGGCAGGGCACCTGTTGAGGAACAAATGGCTAACAAAGCAAGAGAGAAGTATGACAGCATCGATAGCTGAGCTGGAGAGCTGTGGTTGTCATCATATCAGGGTTATTTTAGAACAGAGGATGGACAGCTTGCATCCCACATGCAGCTTTCCAGGGCACCCTTGGTTCATGCTGGTGAAATCTGGTAGCAGAACCATTGATTTTCAGTGGCACTTTTTTTTGTATTTTGTGGTTAGTATAGCTGCACAAGGCCTCAGAGAAATTGTATGTATCCACTTACATAAAAGCCCCACAAATTTAGGCAGAACATTTCAGCCTGCCCACCCTGGCACTGTCACTGCATCATCAGCCATGGACCCTACAGCTGTGGGAGTATCCCATTAAAAAAAAAATTGTGACCCTGGTCACAAAATGGTTACTTACCTCTGCTTTAGGGGGACTTTTCCTCCCATATTCCTCCCTCCTTTTTTAAGCTGGTAAGAATTTGCACACGAAGGTGGAGGGAGAAGAGAGACTATTCATTATTGGATTAATATGAAACCAACAATAATTTAAAATGGTAGAAACATCCTGAGCTGTACTGTGGGCAATACAGAATGTTAAGCTCTAGTTTCTAATAGTAACTCTTCATCTGTCATAGAAAGCCTGCAAAACCAGGCACCAGGACAACACCAATATACCCCTGTGAACAGAAACGAGTCCACCATTGTTGCCTCCCAGGCAGCAGAATCCCAAAGTTACAGTCCAACTCACTAAGGATCTTGCCCCTCTCTGGGAATAACTTCCCAACAAAGGTCAACAAAAGCAGGAGTTCCAACCTAGACAAAGATGCAGCTGTTTGCTTGTCTATTCCAGGAAAAGCAGGAAGATGGAAGTAGCAGTTAATGCACAAACAACATGCTTAACTTGCTCCAGGAATGGCACTCAATCCAGGAGGTAACTCTGGCTTCTGCAGTGCAGAAAAGATGCGCCTATGTAAACTGATTGGCCAACAATGGCTCTGCACAGCGACACGAGACCTTTCCCTTACTCGGAGCACTGAGCAATGCTGGTGTGTGTCAGAAGCTGACTGGATCAGGACCCAGGTTGTGTTCCAGGCCACTTTCTCCAGCAATGATAGCCTGGATGGATGTGACATGTCCAATACCCTTGGTAACTCCTTCCCGGAACAATAGTTTGGCTCCTATCTTCAAATATTCGGGATGTTTAATGAATCTGAAACGAACCACTGCTTTTTCTCCTGTTCGCAATTTGTCCTGAACAAAAGAGAAAGTATGTTAGAATCTTAAAAGTTCAACTACTTAGCTTAGGGATTTTAGAAAACCACGGAAAGCAGCTTAGCATACACTTGAGCTTCTGAAACTTGTAGTGGGTTTAGCTGTGAAACATCCCTTTTGATAACAACAGCAATCCACCTTTATTTTGTAAAACTCAAGCTCCCACCTTATATTTTCCCCAAAACAACCACCCTGTGAGGTGGGTTGGGTTGAGAGAGAGTGACTGGCCCAAAGTCACAGCCAGCTTTCATACCTAAGGAAGGATTAGACCTCAGAATTGCCTGGTTTCTAGTCCAGCAAGGGGCACCTCGAAGGCAAGGCTTAAAGGAATTGTGATACAACTGAGAAGGCAGTCAAGCAAATTCCCACTTAGCAGGAAAAGAGAAACTTACCTTCCCGTGGATCTTTTCCACAACTGCTGTTTGCCGCACATTTCCAACATGTGCTGTTACTTGGAATCCTTTCCGGAAAGTTGTGGCATGAAAGAGTAGAACAATTTCAGCTTCAAATACTGAACAAATAGTTGGGTTCATCTCTGGGCTGACCATCACCATGCCCTAAATGACAGCAAGATTGGGTTGTTGAATTTTCCTGACAATGGCACTCAACAATTCCAAATAGAAGCACAATAGATTACAATCTTTCCAAAAAGATCTATAATTCTCATTAACTGCTCAGAAAACCAAAGAATGAAGGGGGAGATAAGAATGTGTATGCAAGATGAAGAACAGGGCAGGGTGAAGTGGGAAAGATCTGACAGCTGACTAATGCTGTGTAGCTTTCAATCCAATTCTTCCGATGTTCTTCTGAATCTCAAGACAATCACCCTAATGTTATAGTTCCCAGTTTTCCCATCCCTTGAACCTGAATCAAATACTTAACACTAAGGCATAAACTGGAAGAGTTTATTGTCTATAGCATTTTGGAATGTCTTCAAAACCAGAAGTTCCAGAGGAAACTCAACCTGCTGTATTTCACAATATCCATAGGTCAGGACACTATTTTCAGAGAAGGTATGGAGGAGAAGGTTTTTACAATCTCAAACTCCAGAGAGGGATTAATGAAGAGCTTACTTTGCGCAGCAGTGAGCGATCAAAGAGTCCAAGTGCTAGAGTGGCAGCCTGCCCGGCTCGAAGAACACGGCATGCTGAACGATTTCGCTGGATACTGCACACTTTCAGTTGAAGGAACCTGCCATCATCTGTTGGACCAACAACCAAATTCTCTCCCTCTTTGCATATCCCACTGGCAAGGGCATAAAATGAAAACAACAACAACATGTTATTTAGCTCCCAGGAGGTGGAAAATACCTTTTTTGGTGCCTAATTGAGATAGATATCTTGATGCACTTTCTTTACACTTGAAGTATAAAAAATACCAAAGAGAAAATTTGGATCTGATATTCCGTAGAGTAAATATCTATGCTATGTGCTCAAAGAACACAGGACTCTTTTAGGGCATACTATTACTTTATTATTGGCGTGCAATTTTATCCTCCTTGACTCATTCAGCAAACTACTCAAGATGTAAACTTTTACCTACAATTACCTATAACAAGAAAAGGAGAATAAATGCTACTTCCTGATCCTCCCTTTGAATATAAGAAGTCTTTGACACCACCTCCCTACCCATCCTGGCTCTTTCTTGCAAAATCCATTACACACCAACCTTGACAGTGTTCCTCCAACAACTGTGCCTACATCTGGTACAGTGTAAATTTCATCCACCTGCAGCAGGAGAAGAACAGAAGTTTCAGATATGCTGTGCTGTTTGGACTGTAGGATTTCTAAGGCAGAATGAAACATTTGACCCTTTTATTCTCAGACATATCAATACTGGCTCTTGTATAGGAATTCTAAGCCTATCCTTTAACACTGTCTTCCTTACACCTGTTAAAGCCTCAAGCATCCAAGTTCTAACTGAACTAACTTCATTCTGCAAACATTTGCAGATTTACCCCCGTAAATTCCATCATGACCATCTTGGATTTTATATGTTATATGTTATATGTTACATTTTACATTTTCTATTTATTATATTATATTGTATAATGAATTTTTATTTTTTTATTTATTGTAAGCTGCCCAGAGTCGTCATTGAATGAGACTGGGCAGTGGATAAATTTAATAAATAAATAAATAAAATTTCCTAGGTGCGACTCATAAAAGAAATAACCTGGGAGTCAATGCAATGATTAGTGGGACATTAACAATGTGATTAGATGAAGAATGGTAAAGACAAATAAATAATAACATTAATTTGTCTTTGAATAAAAAAGTAATCATAATTGCATGGTCTTATCATCCTTCCAACTCTACATGCAAGGATCAGAGAGCACCCTGCCTTCATTCACCACCATTAGAGATTCTCAATGGAGAAGAGAATATTGTGTACCTGGAACTCAGTGAGCTGTTGCATCAGCTCTTCCTGTTCTTTGCTGTTTGTCAGAGGAGGAAGGATATTGAGAAAAACTCTCAGGAGATCCAGGTTCTCTCCAGAAACACTGGACAAGGTGAAGATAGGAGTGATACTGCAAACAAATGAGTGAAAGAAGCTGGTGATCCATAGTGTTGTGTATCATTATTACTACTGAATACTGTAGGAATGAGATTGGCTTCCACATAAATGTGTAAGTAATTAAGGAACAACTATTTCTGGAATCCTATAATTCAACAGAATCGAAACTTGATATGCCCATAACTGTCCCAATCCTAACTATGCAATGTGGCTGCAGATGATCAGAGGCATCCAAGGGATCCAATGTTTTCTCAAAATGATGAAACAAGTCTTGTGACAGCATGACAGAAGCTCCTTTTCTTTCATACATGTATGCAACATGTATATAGGGGGTGGAGTTTGCATCACAAGGACAGAACACTCATTTCATCATCTGCTCTCTTTCAGCCCCGTAAGTCACTTCTGCAGACAATTCATTTATTATGTGTAAGCTATCTTACAATATAAAAAATATCACAAACAGTAAATACTATGAAATCAAAACAGCCTATTGAAAGCAGAGAGTGAAGAAATAAAACCAAAGAATCAGATCAATTAAATTGCTTATTGCTCTTTGATATGAACCACTGCTGGTTCCACAAACCTGAGTTACTCACACCTATCTTGCTAAATCCAATATTTTGGAGTTATGTTAGTCACAACTGTACCCATACTGGTTAATCATTGTCCCTCCCATTTGAAGAGCAAGTAATTCATACTTCGGAGATTGTGCGAACTGCTGCGCTGCTGTAACAGCATCGTCATCGGAAGTTACTAGCAACGGAAGCTTGTTGCAGCCAGGCTGCTTCAGAATCCGCTCCAATTGTTTCACTGTTCGCTCTACAGTGGCTTTTGAGCACAGGTCCACTTTGCTAATGACAATGAAGAAAGGCACCTTAAGGGCCATAGCCAAGCCTAGATGCTCTCGTGTTGTACCAGCTGTAAGGAACAGAAGACAGAGAAAATCAAACAAAGAAGGTAGGACATCAGTGCAGCTAATATATATGACTCGATGCCATTTGCTTGAAACTATTTTCATAGCATTTCTATGCTACCATGGATGAATTTTGCTTTAAATTACTGTTACCCATTGATTAACTCTATGCATTATGTCACCCTTCTGAAACCTCAAGGAGAAATCCGACCATCCACTTACCAATTCCAGTATTGGCACTCACCACCAGCATTGCAAAATCTGGACAATAGCTTGTAAGCCCAAAAATGGTGGTTTTTAAGTATTTGTGATGGCCAGCTAAATCAATGAAGGTAATCATTTTGGAGGAGCTCTCACAGATTTCTTCAGCTGTCCGTGAATCACTATAGTTTACCACCTAAAAGGCAGAAAATACAAGTAACTGAGCTCTTATAAAAGGCTAAGGAAAAATTCATATCCGGAGGTATAAAATGATAAACTCATAGTACAAATACTCTTACCTCTCCCTTACTGTTGAAGCCAAGAATTTCAAAGCTAATGCTAGATGTTCTTCCTGACTGGATCTCATGCAAGTGCCGGAAAAGATTGAGTCGAGCTCGGCCTCGCCCATTATCCAGTTCTCCTTGTGTCAAGACACCTAATAAGGTTGACTTGCCTGAATCCACATTTCCAAGCACAGCCACACGCAGATCTAGAAACTTAAGGAACATGTGAAGATCTATTTTTAATTGTTTAAAAAGATAAACTGATAAGTGCAAGTTAGCTTTGACTGTTTTGCAGATTAATGCATCAGGATACCCAATTCACTAACAAAATTTGTATAATTCTGGGGTACTACAATAACATACTAATTCCTGGGCATTTGGAATTTACTAGTTTGTATTATAAAAAATGAACAAGGTAAGAAACTGGGTTTAAAAGTTTAACATTTTCTTTGTCTTAGCTATCAAGTAATTCCTATCAATTACAGATCTTCAAAGTCTAAATGAGTAAAGCAATCTAGAATGAAATATCTTCATGGGTCTAGCTTTTCTTTCATGATATTTAAATCAAGTTGATTTTTACCTGCTGGTTATCTGGGACCTTTCGGACAAGAACCTCTGTTATCTTCCTGGGAATATCGCTGTCATAATCCACTTCTCTTTCTCGAAGCACAGTGATGTCAGCTCCTACTCTGCAAAGGGCAAAACAGAAAACTGTTGGGGGTTAGTGAATCATCTGCAAAGCATTCCCCAGTAAGTCAAGAATCAGGTTGTCTTTTAATGCTGTTCAGAAAAGCATCTCAAGATTAATCAATACTGAGGGAAATGTGTCTGTTTCCCAATTGACCTGATTTTTATCCATAAGAATGTGCATCTTTGCCAATTTTTGGGGTGCCATTCCCCTGAAATATTTTTGCACAGATGTAAAACGAGTTTTCTTAAGATCTATAAGAATTCGGCTATATCTAGATCACCACATACAGCAAATCTTCCACTAATTACATGTTGCCCATATGAAGCCAATCACAGGGCAGAGACAGATAAAGCTCTCCCCAGATGAGGCTGAAGTTGGAAAAGAAAAAAGTGGGCTGCCATCGCAAGCCTACATAGTTCTCATTAGTAGTAAATCTAACTAAGGTGAATGCTAACTGTATTAGCACCAGAAACATGTCATAAATGGCTTTCTTTCCAACATGAGCGAGCACCCACTGCTAAAAGGATGCACAAAAAATTGCTAAACTTTCTTCCCAAACTCTGCTCTGCCTATATATCTAATGTGACACCATTCATTCACAGCTCCCCTCCCCTCCTCCTTCTTGCCCAAATATGACATATGGCCTTTGCCCATCAAAGTTGCCAGTCCTAGTTCAGTGTAATGGCATATGACTAAATATATACACACCCTCTCTTTACAACTGAAAAAATTAGTAGGTACTCGTATGGTGGTACTAAGAGAAAACTCTCTTGCTGAAGCCACCTCATCTGTTGGCTATTAGTTGAATTTCCTAGATTAAGTCTATCTAAGACAGCAAAATAATGTAGCACACCACTGGCTAACTCTGGCCAAGAAGCAGGACCGATGCACATACTTCTCGGCCATCCGCCGTAGCGTTTTGAGAGAGGCGTGCATTTCTTCTTCAGATAGTCCTACCAGCAGCCCGTTGTCCTCTACACCAATCTGGTACACAGCCTCACCACGGCCTTCTTGTAGTCGCCACTTCATTTGCGTTACTAGATGTTCAAAGCGGTACTGAGATGGATTAACTAGCTTCAGCTGCCCAAAGAAAGAAGTGAATATAATCAGCATCTAAGGAGGTCTGATGAGGTTGAACATTTTTTTTATTCAGTATTTTTTCCACAACATTCTGGCCATTTTTTACACAGACAATGGATTGTATTAATGGGAAGTTTAATTATGTTCATGTAAAAACCATTTGTTCCAAGTAGTTTTACTGAAGTTAAACATAACAGTTAGGCTCCATAAAATTAAACAAAGAAAATTCAGTGGGCAAGAAGACTAATAATTTTTCAAAGGCAGTCTACAATAATTGGAAAAAAAAGTTTGTTTCTGTATTTTTGAAGAATACCCAGGTTCAGTATTTAAGTGTGAAATAGCCAACACAGCTATAAATGCAGTTTTGGCAAAAATCAATTTTGTTTTACCTGATTTTTTTCAAAAACCATTTTTATTTTTCTGTGTGTGTATGTACATATTTCAATTCCTAGGTATGCAACTTATAGGATCATTTGGCTTAGAAACTTTTAGAGCTAAGGACTTACCCTTAAATGGCTTACACAAGAGACTCACCTTGTATTCTATGTTTCCATCTTCTGCCTAAATACAAGAGGAGGAGGTGTCAATTTAGTGGCTAATGTGGTGTTCAACATTTCATATACAAAACCAGACATCTCTTTTGATAACTAAATATAGCTGCCAGAGACCAATGACAGACTAGTTTTAAAAAAAGTAGTTAAATTAATAGTCACTGAACATTATAGTTCTTTCATCTTTATACAAGTGGCAGAACTGCACTGAAATTATTTAGTTTATACAAACATAATTAACAAGACAATCTTTAATCTTAAAAAGAAAATTTTAAAAATACAAAATAGAAACTAAAAATGCAAACTAAGAAAGAAAATGAAAAAAAGAAAAAAGCTACCCTATTATTTTATACTTATCCATAGCCACTGGTTTACTAATGAATTCACTGCTATAATACGAATAATGCAAAATATTATTGTAAGACATCACAAAATCTCTGCCATAGGGGCACATATTGTTGCATCCTTTGATTAGCAGAAAACATTGCCTTTTCCAGAACAGACAAATCACACATTTTCAACAGCCATTCCTTGATATCTGGAATAATATCACTTTTCCAATTTCTCAATATAACTCTTTTAGCCACCCCCATGCACCAAAATTATTATGTGTCATTTAGTACAGTTCAGACTATCATTTGTTTTATCTGCATCCAAAGCAATTGGTGGTCTAACTTGAATGCCACAAGGATTCAAAAAGGATCTTAGTAAAATGTCTCTATCAACTGTAATAGGTCAAATCATGCAGAAAGCTTCAGAAGTAATTGTCTCATAAATTATATACAAGTTTTAAATAGACCCTAAACTCTCACTCTGTCTTCATGAATCTCTTCCAAATACTCAGTTTTCAAATACCCTTTGGCTGCCTGTTCTGGCATCATTCACTAGACATTTTCTTTGGAAGTACAGTAAATACAGTAATTGGCATGCAGTAGAGCTTGTACAGTGGTTGTGCTGAATATTGGTTTTTATACCTTGGCTGTGGATTATATGTTTTTAATATTTTTAATGTGTTTTTATATGTTTTAATATTGAATTTTGTTTTTTGTATTGCTTTTAATTGTTGTAAGCCACCCAGAGTCATGCGTTTGAGATGGGCAGCTAAATAAATAAAACCAATTTGTTTCATGCTTTACCTCACATTAACAAGTGCACTAAAAATTCTGGATTGGTAATTGCATAAAAGTTTTATTAAATATTATAAACAGGGAAATTAGAGAACTGATGAGAGATGAACAATTCCAAATTTTGTTTATCAATAATCAAGTTTTGCACCTACATATTTTATTTGGCTCCTATCCCAAAGGTGTTCTGTTCTACAATGTCAAACAACTCTAGCAAATAACTACAGCGATGTTCCTCACGACCTGAGAGTAATGTTGAGTGAGAAAGTTATAATCAGCCCTAACTACGTCATGGCAGAGCTAAAGAACAATAGTTCATTTGATCTTCCCTTAACAAGCTATGCAGATATTTTTCCAGAAGATACTTCTACCTGATTTTAATAGTTTTTTTTTTTAATTGCATGGCACAGCAGTTCGGTGCTCATGCTGCTTTTTCTTGCTGGGAAATCCTTGTGAGGTCCAGCAGCCTCACAATTTAAATATTTTTATTTAATTTAATATTTTAATGTGCGCACTGAAGACTACTTATGCAACTCATTGTAAGAAAGACTAGAATCCTTTAAAAAGCAGTTATGTGACACTGATTCATATCCTGCTGATCTTGAATCAGGACAGGGAGCTTTTAAGACTTAGGAATTCAGAAGGAAGTATCATAAATCAGATCAACAACACCATAAAATTGATCTACTCAGGTTTAATTTCTTCCTGAAATAATTAACCCTTTTGGATCCAACATCATTCTCTCTCTAGCAAGCGTTCCTTCCCACATCTAGAGTTCTTTCCATGTATCTTACTGTTTTCAAGCTCAAATCCTGACTATGGCACAAAAGGACAGGTGACAGGGGAAATACTTTGCAAAGAATATCCTGCAATCAGAGACCTGTACTTTGGAGGTTAGAATATTATATGTAGGATCCTTGTTAATTTGTTTACACAGCGTATGTTTACTAATATGGCATCATTCTGCAATGTATATAAACACACACACACACACACCTAAATTCATGGCATGTTAAGAAATCATGCCTACAACACACATTTGCAGTTTTGAAGGAGCATAAATTATTCACTGGCTTGTTGTGGAAGTAAGGAAGGAAAAATAAGTTCGGGCATGCCCAGCAATACTTCATACTGTTAACTAAGGACAGAAAAATAGTACTTTAACACTGAAATCTCAGGGACAGCATAAAGAATAATTCTTATCTTGATACTTGGGAAAAGCTCAGTGTTGTAAAATATGAGCCAAAAGTGTCCTAACAGTCAGGAACCACGCTGAGATGAGGAATAGGTCTCTAGTGTTTTATTACTGCTACATTAGACAGAAAATGCTAACAAACTGAAGAAGTGTGGGAAAAACCCAGACAGATAAACCCCAAAAGTCAAGGCAGGTCTGTTCTGTGTCTCTTTGAATGGCTGCTCAACTCCTCCCTACTACGCATGCATTTTCCCCCTTGGATAGGGGCCCCCTCCTGCTCACCATCAGTGCTCATGACAAAAAGTTTGAATAAAAATTGCTATTTTCACATCTTACATTGTACAGGAAGTAAAACATTGGTTCAACTGCTAGCAAATCACCAGGAGAAACAGGAATAAAAAAAATGAAAACATCATTGCTATAAAAGAACTCACATTGCACATTCACATACATTTTATATAAATGAGAAAAAAAGGGTTTGGCGGGATGGGCCTGGGATTATATGTGGATTTGTGACTATATGGACTTTATTCATCCTTTAATTAAATTCCATTTGATTTTCTACTTTCATATACTAATGCCTAGTTTGTCAATTTGACTTTTTATGTAAACTAGCAAAGTCTGCCAAAAGATTACAGTAAAAGTATTAAAAAAAGAATTAAACTTAAAAAGCATAATCATTTAAGACCCTGTTCAAAATATGTGGGTTTAAAGATCTTCTAAAAGCTGTGAAAGAGGTCATCTGCTCAATTTGATAGACCTAATTTTCCACCAAGTGAGCCAAGGGCAACAATAGGTGAACCCTTGCAAATTATCTCAATGGCAGAAGTAATATCAGCACTTTTTATCTCACCTAGAAACAAATTTTGAGACTTTAAATTTGTCTTTAGATCATACAATCTCAGATTACGGGGAAACACAACACTGATTACTTCTTTTCCAGACATTCATAAGCACACATGCCAAAATCTTATATAAACAAATTTAGAAATCTTTTTTTCTGAAAATATCTTCTACATGCTGATTACTATAATTTATGATAATCTCTTAGAGATGTATATGCATTGTTTTCTGTATTGTTTTCTATTGAATCAGACTACTGGACCATCTAGTTTAATATCAGCTACACAAGCCTTTATCATTAACAAATATGGTCGGTTTTGAGGGAGAAGGGTTGCTAGAAAGTTAGGATAAGGAACTAGTCCTTGCTTTCCAAACAAAACAAAGAAACAAAAATACCTAGCACTGAGCTCACCATTCAGAGCCCAAGATTTATAAATATATATGCCAGAAACCTCAACTGAAATTACCGTAGAACTTAAGCTTCAATTTAGAAGCTTCTTATTCCTTCCACATTTGATGGTTGGCTACATATCAAGAAACAAGCATATATCTGGCAATTTAAATGCAATTTTAGTATCAGCATCAGAAAGGGAGAAAGAAGCTACTTGCAGTAAACAGAAACAGAATCACTTTTGCCTTCCCTGTTCAAAGTTATGATCTCAGAACTTATTATTCTCCCTTAAATCGAAGCCAAGCTTCAAAGTGGCTCTGATATTTATTAGAGAAAGGTTAGCGACAGAGCTGTCAGAGGGAAGAGTTCTAATACCACATCAGGCACTTCAATCAGAGGAACCAGAACTGGAATTGAAGGGTGTGTGTGAAAGGGAAGACAGGAAAATGAAACTCAGCAGTACAAAAATCACGACGTTAACTACAAAAGCATTTTCCTCCAAGAGGCTGCCCTGCAGTCTTGGGATATTTCGATTCTTCCTCTAAACACAATTAAGCTCTTGACTTTTCCAGCAACCCGCCGTAATCATGGTAGCTACAGCCCCATTGACTACAAACTATCAGCATCTTCGTCCTAGTCGGAGCTCTGGAGGACAGGCACGCCCCACCTTGTGTTCGAAAAAGCTCCTGCCGCCCTAACCCGACTCAGCAGAGTCTCTCGCTCACCTCCGGAGGCAGGTAGGGCGGGTTGTTGGCCTTGCCACCTCGGTATCTCCCGTTCTTCTTCCTTCCCTTGGAAGAACCGCTGCCGCCGCCGCGGCCTCGCAAGGCACCCCCATTCCCGCCCCCCACGGGCCGGCAGCAGCCCCCAAACAGCTCGGACACCCGCGAGTCCATCCTGGGCCAGCTGGAAGACCCGCGGCAGTCCCTCCTGCTGCGGATGCCTCCCAGCCCGGGACCGGGCTTCTGACGGCTATCCTCCACTCTGGCGCTTGGCGTCAGAAAGAACCGCAGGGTACCACGGGAAACAGGGCCCGAGCAGCAACACCATTGGACTACAAGTTCCAGCGTCCTCCTTTCCGTGGAGGGCAGCGCTTTTGGACAAATACAGAGGGGAATAAGACCGGCGTGAGAGCCCTCTCGGGAGAGTCGGTTTAGTCTGTGCTGGCAAAAAATGGGGAGCCCTGTAGTATTACAAATTGCATTAAAAGGTGTAAGCTTTCGTGCCACCGGATTCGTGATTTATTTTTTTGCTTCCAATTACTTCGGTTCTCTGAACAGAACGCAGGACTACAACATCCAGTAACCTCGGGGGCGATTAAATTAAGATTTTTGGTGGCGCTGCGCCTCGAATAGAAACATCCCAGTAAAATACTTTTGTCTGCTTCAGCTTTGTTTTTATGCTTCATGACAGGAGTAGCATCCTCCAATATCCTTCAGGCATGGAGTCTTAAGAAATGTGTGATTTATTACATTAATACTGCAATTTTCCAGACAGAATTAATTATGCCACAATTTAAATTAAAACTAATTTCATTTTATATCGTATCCTAAAAATGCAAGATAAAATGTTAAGGACGTAATTACTATTTGTGTTCTGCATCTGCATTCTAACACTGAACAAATTGTTTAAAAATACTAATTTTCATGAGAAAATAAGATATGAGAATAAAATGTTATCACATTTTAAATTGCAGGCATATACACACTCACCTGGGAGTATGTTCACAAGTTAGTTAAGTACATATGTTGAATTGTTAAAGAGTGTCAGTTATTACACATATTTCAAATGACTATAGTTTTATCTATCATTTTATTTGTATAACTGATTCTTATTAACATGTCTCTGATCATGACAAAAGCAGAGACTTTCAGAAGTGTAACTTCACAGAATTTAAATTCATAGAAAAAAAAAATCTTAATCTTTCCAGTACAATTTCCAGCAGAATGTTTTTCAATTGCCTTGATAGCTAGTAGTAATGCATTATAAACAGTATAACAGCATATTTACTTTTTTACATTTGTGTACTATCTGTTTATATTTGTGTAATATCTGTCATTTCAGTCACAAATAATATCCATAAAGTTCACCAACTTAATTCCAAAGTTAAAAAAACAGCCTAGGAGTGTTCTAGTTATTAAAGCAGCTGAACTATGGATTCCTTCATGCAGTCAGAACAGATGCTTCTCCCACTTCACTGTTAGTGGTCTGCTTTATTTACAAAAACAGTCACAGCCTCATATAACACCCTCAATATGAGATTGCTGTTAGGAAATGGCAATGTGTTGCATCAGTTGGAATGTATTGCCCAGTGTAGGAAAAACATTGCATCAGATTCAGCTGACTAGATACAGAACACTGCATGATTCATTTATTTATTATGAAAATGATGTAGAAATTGAATGCTTTACTGAAATAGATTGCCAGTGCAACTCAAGTTCAGTTGCCACCTGGGTTTTCAGTGGCAATCACACCATCACTTTAAAAATGCACAGTTCTTTATAAAATTTATCTTCTTTCTCAGAACTTGTTGAACTAAGTTTGTCATCATAATGAAGTGATGGGAAGGGTATCCCAAGATTCTCCTATCCCAATACCGTTATTCATTTTAAAATAATGAATAACGGTATGCCCCTCAAAATATTTATCATACTGAGTGGTCTGTCTCAGGAAGCTGTTAAGAATTAATCCAGGAGGTCCCGGGTATATCTACAATCATTAACTTTTATTTGGGCAAGACTATCCCATTTTATCTTTAAAATGGGAAGATTTCTTAAGTGGGGATACCCAACGGAGGCAAATTAGCTTTTTGTATTTTCCTGGAAGAAAGGGAAGTCAGGTCATCATAATTTCGGCAAGTAGAATATTTTAAGGTCTAAACTTAGCAATGAAGGAAAACTCGTTTCCTCGACTAAGTTCCGCTTTTGAGCACCGGCCAAAGGCAAAGTTTAAAAGTTTATTTGGGGGCGGGGACAATCAAGGCAGTTTTTCTAAGGATCATGCAAACAGCTATTCCTAACAGCAAGGTGACCCGTGTCGGGCTCCTCGCAGAGCATCTGTACTTTTAATCACACCGTAAAGCAGAAGACAGGGCCGACGAATTAGACTGGCCGGCTTGCCCATTTTAGAAAAAGCCGCGGGAACAAACAGGCTGCTCAGAGACGCGGCGGCGTTCAACTTACCCTAAACAAAGATGGCGCCAGGAGAATCGGCCCGCGCTCCAGTGACGCATGGGCGATATTCCCAAGATGCTCCGTGAGGGCGGCCATTCAAACCGGAATAAAGTTGAAGAACAGAAAATGGCCGCGCCGGGAGCGCCGCAACGAGAAGGTGAGGCTGCAGCGCCGCCCGGGTGCGATTTTTCCTTTCGGGGCGTCTTAGGGTCCCCTTGGGCTAGGCTTCCTTCCACTCCTCGGGCCTCTTCCCCTCCTTCGCGGTCAGATGACCAGCCGCACTATCTCTCCCTCCTCTTCGTCTCTCTTGCAGCCGGCCCGCCGAGGCCCGCCGAGACCGGCCTAGAGCTTCGTGAGGCCCCCAGCGTCGCTGTGACTGTGGAGCTGGCGGCCCCGCCCGTGGCTCCAGCTCCCGGGGGCGCCTTCTCGTTGTCTGTGGTCTTCCCCGGCTCGGTCACCCGGGAGGGCTGCTTCCGGTTCACCTGCGAGTTCTTAAAGCACGTCCTGTACCAGAGGCAGCAGCTGCCCTTGCCTTACGAGCAGCTCGCCTGCTTCTACCGGAGGCAGCTGCCGAGGCCTCCCGGCCAGGTGAGATACAGCGCGGTGGGGAAACGTTCGCCGCTCGCTCCCTTGTGTGAAGGAAAGGACCGGCTGCTTGTTCTCGCGGCTTTTGATTCGGGCCCTTTTGAGAGGCCAACGGAAACCGGCATCGGCCCCGGATGGTCGTTTGTAGGATGGGGGGTGGGGCTCTATTCTCTGCTGCTTTTCCCAACATGAAAAAAATTCATCGGACGCCAGCATAAACTGGTAGTAGAAATTTTGCATTGAAAAAATGGGAGAGTAGGAAAGGATGTCTTAGTTTACACCATATGGCCTGCAGCATCTAGCCAACATTGGTCTGATGAAAAATCATCTTAATGTCTTATAAAAGGCTCTCAAAGTTGGGCCCATCCAAATCTCAGGGAGTATGGTGTTGCATAGGACAGGTGCTGCAATAGGGAAGGCATGCTTGCAAGGTCTAGTAGATGGCACTTTTTAATAGAGGGGCCCTGGAGCTAGTGCAGTTCATCCTATAGAGATGTTACGTAGGTAAGCCAAGGCATGCCCGTAACTACCACACTGCTGCATTCTGGATCAGTTACAACTTCTGAATGGTCTTCAAGAGTAGCTCCATGTAGGTGCATTGCAGGAGTCCCAATGGGAGGCAACTAAAGTATGAATGACAGTGAGCAAGGCTTCCTACTCTAGGCAGGGATGCAACTGTTGCACATGGTAGAGCTGTGGAATGGCCCTCCTAGCTATGGTCACCACCTGGTGTTTGAGCAGGAGCCAAGAGTCTAGGAGGTCCCCCAGATTGTGTACCATCTTGGTCTGCTCAGAGTGCTACTCCATTCAAAGCCAAAGATGGCAAGTCCCCAGATCTAAGAGGTCCCAAACCTACAGCCACTCAGTTTTGCCAGGGTTGAGCCTGAACCTATTCCTTCCTATCCAGTCTTCAGACACTGAGAAAGCACCTTGACAGTATGATTTGGCTGGCTTGGCTTGAGATGTACTGATACCTAACCTTGTGTAGTGGCCTCATGTAGATAATAAATAGGAGCAGGATGACAACTGGATGATGCGCATATATCTTTCCATTTATCATAGCAGCAGATAGCTTTTCTCCTGTTATGGTATGCTGGGATGGAGTTTAACATAATATGTAAATATTTTGCTTTGAAATTAAGTATTAAAGTGTTGCCTTATTCTACTTGTGCTGCTAAATCATGCATCTCTTAAATCCCCTAATTTCATAGGAAGAAGACATGGCCAGGAAGGTCTATCCAAAAGATCAGGATAGCAAAAGGTGCCAGCAAGTGCTGAGTGATCTTGATAGTGTTTTCCGGCATTTGGAAATCATGTTCAATTTGACACTGGTCCCACGAGTACTTATTTTGCTTGGAGGTACAGCTGTCAGCCCCAAAGAACTCTATGAGATCAACTTACAAGGTATATCCGTGAGCGGCACTGAAGAAAGTTTGCAGACCTCAGCCTGTGTTCGCAAGCTGTTCCATTCTCTCTTCATGGCAGATGTGTTCAGTGAGCTTCAGGCTATTTCCACCATGGGTGTTGTTGTTATGGCTCAAGGGCATCGCAACTGTGGTATTGACTGGTTCAGACCCAAACTAAATTACAAAGTGCCAACTCGAGGGAGGAAGCTGACTGTCAACTTATCATGCAGTCACGGAAATAGTACAGTCCTTTCTGCCCGCCAAGAAATAAACTCTGCCTGGGATGATTATATATGGTTTCAAGCCCCAGTAATAGTCAAAGGCTTTAATTATTTTTCTTGATAAATCCTTAAGGAAAAATTCTTAACTAGCTACGCTAATGTTGCTTTGTCATTATATATCTGTTCCATTGCAAAGAAAAGTCGCCTTTGTTTGAATTTCTTCTCCTTTCAGAAATAATACTGAGCTCTGCAGTACAGAGCACATGCATCTGTGATGATAGAAAGTACCTCTGGAAAACTGATTCAATGTACTGCCAAAGCATTACACAACCTGTATTCTGTCCTGCACATTTTGTATAAAAGGATACTTGAAATACCTGCTCCAGTATAGGAGTACCTGACACAATGTTGAATTCCAGTTGACTGTATGCACCTGTGCAAATTTGATGAATTCCAGTAATTTTTCAGAAATATGGTGAAAGCCACATAAATTGCTTTTTTATATAGAGAAAATTGTCTAAGGCAGGGTTTCTCAACTGTGGCAACTTTAAGATGGGTGGATTTCAACTCCCAGAATTCCCTAGCCAGCATATGCTGGCTGGGGGATTCTGGGAGTTGAAGTCCACCCATCTTAAAGTTGCCAAGGTTGAGAAGCAGCGGCCTAAGGATTGGTTGTAGTTCAGAATATAGTTGCCCTCCTGTATGGAGGGATAATGGCTATTTAAAGTCAATACTCCCTACAGCAGAAGTATTATTGTGACACTTTTAGATACATTCCTATCTCAAGCTGCAATTCAGAGTGATGATCTCTAAATTGACAGCTGTGGTTAAAATTATTTAAATGCTTATAAGAATGTGTGAATTATCTGACCAGTTTTCTTCAACATATTCACTTCTGGAATGTTGACCTCCCTCTGATTTTGATTAATAGAGCTTAACATCCTAAAGTTACCCATTACAGTATGGAAATGGAAGTTGTGTATAATTGTTGTTATAAATTCATTTTAAGATTGCAAAATTTGGTTTTTATTTCCTGTTCAGTTCTGTTTTCCAACACTATCAGAAGTAATGAGGCAAGTGAAAAAAAGAAACCTTACTCCCCTATCATATTCAGGTTGTATGAAGACAGGGGACAGAATAATTTTGGGGAATCATTATGGGAAGGTACAATCTAATTCCAGACAACAAATATCTAATTTCATACTGAAAGGAGCCTGATGAAGGAAGACAGTTGGAAGAATACAGTAATCCTGAAAATGGATACATTTGTTAACCAGTTCTGAGGCACAGAAAGATGTACTGTAATGGTATCTGGAGATGGTAAATGGTGCTCCTTTCTATGATAGAGATTTTTGCAGCAGCCTTAAATGTTTTCACACTAGAGTACAGATCTGTGGGAGAGGAAGCAATGGCCAAACGCTCCCTGGGATTGTGGCATTTAAATAACAAGCACGCTGTTTAAGGTGCTTTATTGTATCTACACTATAAAGGATTGTCTTCCTTTATGCCATTGTGTACTGTACTGTAAATGGACCAATCTGAAGACATTATTATGTGTTCAAATACTTCCTTGCTTAGAGAGAAAAACAATATGCTGAAGAGAAAATAACCATATCTAGAAGCATTTTTAAAAAGTGAAATTCAACCTTTTTCCCAGGTATTAGTCAAAAGCATTAGTCAATTTGGAAACTGTATAAAATGATCCGTTTAATATCTGACTCTGAAAGTGCTGCTTCAATGAACAATAAAAAAGGAACTGTCCTATTTCAGTTTGTAAAATGAAGTAAATCAAAACAAGAACCACTACCTTGCTATAAACAATTGCTTTAATATGAATATTGTCTTTTTTTTACCTTATATGGCTGCAACAGTCAGTTTCTCACAGAAGAAAATCCAACTGTCTAGAACTTAATAAACAACATTTTGTTGTAAGTGATACAAGTTGGTCAGAAATTTACAATGTTTGGTTGATAAAGTGTTTTCTGAAAAAGGTTTGTTACATGGTTTAATTCAGATGTTCAACCTTCCTCACAAATTGCTTGATGTCTTGAGCCAAGAGCTCTGGTTCCTCAAAGGCAGCAAAATGCCCTCCCTGGGGCATGTAGGTGTAGGTGACAATGTTTTTAAATTTCTTCTTTGCCCAGGAGCGTGGGCAATGAACCAGCTCATTGGGGAATGCAGCAATGCCAGTTGGAACATAAACTCCAAGCCTGTTGTGGAAGAGCATGTATCTAGTCAAGAGTTCATTAATTATTATAGATGCTATTTTTTCTTAGTCACATTCTTGGTTTTAATATAGATCCAATATGTTTTACATATATAGTTGAATTATGAGTTTTTTACCCCAGTTTAAATTAACTGTGCTGAAGAGTAACCTTTGAATATCTTTTTAGAAAATGAGACTTAACATTCTCTAGAATATCCTAAAGTTTAAAACTTTCTAGGCATTCACCACAGGTTTCATGTGGGAAGAGGAATTTGATTATGGCTTTGACAAAAACAAATTTCAGATTAATATTTAACTTAATTTCAAAACTAAATCACTTGTTTTAAATATGGAATGTAAAATATCCTAACAATTTCAGGGGAGGGGAGACTTTCTTTGGAGATAAGAACTAATATAAAGTACCTTTACAATGGGAACAATTTTTTCTACTCCCTTCTTACCTGGTATCAGGAAGAGTATTTGGATCCTTGGAAAAATTCTCTTTATAAAAGCGCATTGAAGGCACAATGGAGGAAGTCACCCAGTAAATCATGACATTTGTCAGAAGTTCATCCAGAGAGTATTTCCTGAGAAGGGGCATCACATTTTTTATTATCAGAGCTTTAATGCATGTTCTTAGTCTAATTCACTGTTGTAGAGCAGGGAGTGAATGAATTACCAGCAACTATTGGCTGATGTTAAATAAGTTAGAATTAAAATATTCACTTGCAAGTCATCTGATATAACTTGCAGCTGTTCATATTTCAACAATATTCTCCAAACAATTTTAAGCCAGCAGTTATATATTTACAATAATTTCTCTCTCTCTTCTAATATATAGTTGTTATAAAGAATCTTACCTTTCCAAACCCCCATCTTCCATGCTGCGGAATGATATATCTGTCCAGGTGGAAAATTTCTCTAGGATGTATGCAGCAAGTCCTACAGGGGAGTCATTCGGTCCACACCCTAGGTTAGAAAAGTAGCACATTTACTTTCAGCTTACCTGCTTGCACTATTTAGAGCTAGAAGCTCTACCATGAAGGAGATTTGCGAGTGAGATTAGGGCTTTGGATTTTAGCCAACATTTAAGTTCTCTTGTCTTTGACGTCGGCATGGTGGCCTAATTCTTCTTGTAAGTATGTAACTAATTTGACTGAAAAAATACTATTAGATATTGAGCATTGGATTGCTGCTAAGTATGCTGACTCCAAAAGCATCTGCACATACTCACTTTTTTCTATGGAAGTACATATTTGGATAGCATATTGTGTAATTCAGTTATAGATCTGAAGTCGGTTTTTGATTTTCACTGTCTATGGAGGTGAAAACAGGAAAATACACATGCACAGGAATTAAGTGCAACCAGCAATATATTAACTACAGCTGAAATAATACAATTTCAGATTTGTACAGCTCAGCTGACTTCTTAATTAAATTTGAATAAGGGTAATCTAATAGTTCTGAAGAACCTTTCCCCAATATGCAAAAGCCTATTAAATGAGACAACCCGTGTATCTTGTTTGTCAACAGTGGCCAACTGAGAAAAAAAAAATGTTTAGATCAAGAGTATACAATCGTAAGTATAGTATTTGTTGCAGATCTCCGAATCCTTCCAATAGTCATCATCAATGTGTAATTTCTAATGTAACAGAAGAGTAAAATGTAAAGTTGTAATTTAAATTATATTTATTTGCTATATTCCAGCAATCAAAAAGGTGATTGCAGACTATTGGTTTAGATAATGCACATAGGATGGGGGAGGCATCACAATACTTATCTTCCTGGGTATGAGAGAAAATTGAAAATGCTTTAAGATTGTTGCACCTGCTCTTTGGAGGTTAATATTTAGTCTAGCCAATTATTCAGTGTATCCTTTTTGCTTATTTTTGGTTGCAGTTCTTTAAAATTCCACTAGAAATATAAAAATAACGGTCTGTTGATTTTTTGGCTTTTTGAAAAAAAATAAAAATTTCCAAAAGTTGTGGGTAGAACAATGTTACTCTGAAACTTGTTGATTCATTACTTCAATCAGTGCTACTTGCCTTCCTTAAAAATGTTTTGTACATTAAATTCAGATTTGTTTCAGTTTATGTGTGAGTTTTTGATCTTTCATAAAGAATTAAGTTCACAAACCTGCTGTGTCTGGTTTGGTGGCTTGGATGTGCATATAGCCAGTTTCACGCAATATATCATACAGTTTCTTAAAATAAGGGAACATGCGCCGTGAGTCTTCCCTAGTTAGGCCCACCAGCCATGGTACATATGCTCCCAGTAGTAAATCTACCAGGGCACTCCAACCAAGTTTGGATAGGAAGACCATGTTAAGGTGAAGTCCTTTTACATATCTGAAATCAAGGAAAAGAAGGTGATCTTAAATACGTTTACTGAAAAGTAAATGGGGCTCATTAGTATGCATAATGTGGTACACTTAAATAGGGAAGAATGTTAAGAGATGTGAGAAAACTGATATTGACAAAGGATGCAGAAGGCAATTATAATTATTGCTTAGTTGTAATACCTGACATTTTCAGTTGCTTCCTCTGTGTACAGTTTTCAATTGCTTCCTCTGTGTACAATTAAACAATCTAGAAATTCTTCATGAGGAAAAATTGATTCCCCATGGGGCTAGAATCCACAATCCACTTTTTAAAATTATTTGTTCCAATAATTTAACATAATATTTTTTACAATATATGTTATCTTTCTAGGAATAGATTATTTAAAGATTATAGCATGGAAAAACAATTAGTGTACCTATATGATAAGTGCAACTTTGATTTGCACAGCAGAGACTTCTTTGTAAATTAAGGCTCCTGTTTCTCAGTAGCCCAACTGAATTAGATGATGAAAAAATGATCGTGCATACTGTACATTATCTAATCTTGATAATATGGATATCCATAGATTCTAGTTCCTGTTGTGTGATATATGTAAAAACATCAGAGTCACAAAGAGATCCCAGCCACTCACTTTGGCAGCATCTGTGCCATGAGTGTGGTGATTCGGGAGCCCCAGTCCCCGCCTTGTAGGTAATATTCCTGGAAACCCAGTCTCTGCATCAGCTTGTGAAAAATCCGAGCTGCAGCCATTGCGTCAAAGCCTGTCAGTTGAGATAAATGTGATATTAAGAATGTGTTTAACATGATCAGGGTAAGGCAAACAGAATAAATGGATGCAGATCTAACATCGAAAATGTCAATATTCAAAAAGTGTTAGAGGAAGCATTTCAAATTCACAGGATTCTAGAGCACAGAAACTACTAAAATTGATTTTATTATGACACAGCTGAGCAGTGCACAGCTCCATTTAATCGATGGCATGAACACAGATGGGCCTTTTACCACTCCTAATGCTTGTCAGATCATACATAATGCAAGAATGCCAGTGTGTCCCAAGAGCTATTATATCTAGGCCAGGTGACCACTAGATGGCAGCAAGTAGACACTAACTCTGCTGCCATCTAGTCGTTGTGCAGCATGGATTTAGCAACCCCAGTCACAACCAGTAGTTATTTGCGAATGACCATTTGTGTTTTATTTCTTTCTTACCTCATGTTGATAATCTCTTTCCTTCCTACTGTATATCTGAAGAAGTAGATGTCGTCTATCAAAACCAAGGCCATAATAAATCCACTAACTCTTAAAATGCCATAAGGCTGTACTGACATACGGTTTGTTTAACCATAGGGTGCCCAACATGTTATGCCATAAGGAAAAAAAATCACACTATTATTTAATTATAATGAATTAAAACCTGTTACTAGGAAAATAACTTACCCTGCTGGTGGGGAGGCTCAGAAAAGCCATAGCCTGGGATGGATGGACAAATAATCTCAAACACTACATCTTCACTGTTTGAAAGATGACCAACTGGATCAGCAAGCAAGGGGATGATCTTATAAAATTCATAAAAGGAGCCAGGCCAGCCATGCACCATCAGCAAAGGTCTGATGGATTGGTCTTTTGAGATATGAGACGGCTTCACATGAATAAAATGAACTTCAATCCCTGTTGGAAATTCAACACAATCAACAGTGAGTTAACTACTGTATAGCAGAGAAAGTTTAATGTGAAATGCAAAAAGGGGCTGGACAAGAGGGCTTTGTTCCATTACAGGAGAGCTATATGTAAAGTTCAATGGAAAAGAATTCACCTTCAATGGTGGTTTTATAATGTGGGTACTGGTTAAGGATTTTAACTTGTTTCTGCCAGTCAAACTGATTTCTCCAGTAGGAGACCACTTTCTGCAAATAGTTAGAGTTGAAACCATAATTGAAGGCAGCTCCCTCTAGTGGTGGTGTATAGCGGGTCTGGTCGAGCCGCTGGTACAAATCCTAGAAAGAGAGAGGGAGAAAAAAAAAATCTTTGATGTGGATGATAGTATAGCAGATATTTTAAAAGCACGCTGCTATTAGAGAAGGCATCCTAAAAGGACAGTTGTTTGTCATTTTAACTCATGCAACACTGGGCAGAACTGGCATGCATACATTGTATGATCTACAGCAGTGTTTCTCGACCTTGGTAACTTGAAGATGCGTGGACTTCAGCTCCCAGAATTCCCCAGCCAGCATGGCTGGCTAGGGAATTCTGGGAGCTGAAGTCCACGCATCTTCAAGTTGCTAAGGTTGAGAAACACTGATCTACAGTAAACTTCTGATGTATATTTGATAGGCCAAATTTAACAGTTATTATACAATGTGAGATAAATGATGCACAATAATAAATAGGGGCAGACATGAGGGGATATCCATAGTCAAGAGGGAGTCTGCCACTTTGGGTTTGAAGCCCTGCCCTTTTTTCAGCACATAAAAGTGGGGCCCTTGATTGTGCAGTTGCAGCTACCATCTTGACTATTTTAACTGTTCATGTCTCTGGTAGTATAGTAATTCTCAAAGTCTCTGAGTTTGCTCATGTTCATTCATACCTGGATTTCCTTCTCAGAGGTTTTCACTTGGAATGGTCTAATTCCTTCATCTTCTTGATTTGTTGGTGGTTTTTCATCTGAGCTCCACCATCCATCTCCTATTTCTAGAGTCTTCATCCTGTGCCTTGTCAGGAGCCAGTAAATCAGGAAGCTTCCACCTCCTGCAATACAGGAAGCTGCGACCACATTTTTCTGGGATGTGTCGAAAGACCTACAAAACGATCAAAATGGTGTGAGGTAGAAGCTGAAAGGAACACTGATTAAAGAAGAATGATATTTGTAGCCCCCTCAGTTAATATGGTGAGTTTTTGAAAAAAGATTCCCAGGATTTAAAATATAAATGAGTTTTAAGGTAACAGATAATTGAGATAGTATGGATTATATCTGGACAAGGATGCCGGGGGCGGGAGGTTTCAAAGAAGTCAAGATGATAGCCACAACTACAAGATCAATGCTCTATACTTTTTATGTGTCTTGCGTTGGACACATGTTAAGAAAGGGGTGGGTTTCAATCTTGTGGCCACTTTTTTTTTGAAGCCCTCCCTAGAGACACTCCTGCATCTTCATGCATTTCTGCCATCCTTTCATGCTGATGCTTGTTGATAAACAGAAATAGTGAGCTCAGTCTCTATTGCTAAGTTGTGGCACCTGAAATAAATACTGGGGAGCAGAGAACATACCATGTGTGAAGTGTGTTTAGTCTTGTTTTTTCTCTTGGTTGATGTACACACAAGCAAGTTTCTCCCCACATCTATTTATCTACTCTCCTGATATAGCCAACTCATAAAACAACTGGTTGTTTGGGATCAGTTTGACTCTTCAGATTCAGAGACTGAAGAGATTGACCAGACTGAGTTTCAGCCTGAGCCACAGGTATTACCTAGAGCAGTGTTTCTCAACCTTGTCAACTTGAAGCTATGTGGACTCGACACATCTTCAAGTTGCCAAGATTGAGAAACACTGGTCTAGAGAGTATGCATCAGTGGCACTTGAAGAGACACAGGTACAAACTAATTAGTCTGAGTTAAGGAGGGTTGTGAGCCAGCACCACATTGCCAAAAAAAAGTCAAACGTCTACTTGAAAGGGAGAAACATGACTCAGTCAATCAGGCAAACTGGTAGTCAGGGCTATAGAGAAGACTTGGCTTTTGTGACTCGCTCTTTGTGGCCAAGAATGTTCTAATGCTATCTTTGACTTGGTCTGTACACTGTTGTTAGATTACCTGGAGCCTTGGACTGGAAACGGACTATTCTTGAACCTTTCTGAATTTGAGATTTGTTCTTCCAGATCTTTTTTTTTTTCAAAAGTAACCTTCTTTAAGGGGTTGAATAGAGCTGAAAAAATATTTGCTGATGAATTAATTTTATTTTTAAATCTTCAGAAGTATATTTCCCTTTTTTAAATACCTGAACCCATTGATTTCCCAAAATTAGGTATTCTAATTCTTTCACAGATCAAATATACAGCTAATGTTTACTTTCATTTCATTATTTAATACCTTATAAAACTGAATTGTTGGTTTCTTCTTTAAGAGATGCTAAAGCATCTGGGCCATACTATTTAATTAACATATGTTTCAATTGAATATGTTGCCAAGCAATATATTTAAGGCAGATTAAAATTAAAAGACAATCGTTAAAAATCTTTAACAGAAGCATTAAAAACAAACACACATTAAAATAAAATATAAAACTATAAAAACTAAAAATACAGAGTTTCAACAGAGACATCCAGAATATGAAACATAAACTACTAAAGAGGTTTGAGTGAATAAAATGGTCTTCCTGAGCACCAAAAAAATCCATAAAGATAGCACCAGGCAAACTCCTGTATGATGGCTTTTCTAAACACATCTTAGATTTGTGAAAGAGAAATCATGGCACATTTCCCACCTCAAGCATATATTCTCTAAAAGAAGAACTATTGATTACAATGCAGTTACTTTTATATTATGTTTAGGGTTGTAGCCAAGTGTATTAATTTATTAAAAACTATCCCACATTTTCATAGTAATAATCCCAAATGGAGCTGTATATAATTTGTATACTATATGAGGATTTGTTGTTCAGTTGTTCAGTCATTTCTGATTCTTCATAATCAGCTGGTCATCAGTTCACCCAGAATTGCTTCTCTGAGTTCTACTAAGTTGATGCTGGTATCATCAGCAATAGCATCTGGCCACCTTGTCTTCTATTGGTTTCCTTTTTTTAATTACTGTCCATTTTTCCAAGCATTAGGATCTTCTCTAAAGATTCTTACCTTCTCATATTTTGTCAGAACATTAAGCTTTAGCTTCAGTAATAGCACTTCCAGTGAGTAGTCTGGTTTTACCTTATTTACTAATGAATGATTTGTTCTTCTTGTGGTCCAAGGTATTTTCAACTATTTTCTCCAGCACCACAGTTCAGCGGTGTGATTTTTCTTTCATTTGGCCTTTCTGATGGTCCAGCTTGCACAGCAATATGTAACAAATGGGAAAACAGTGGCCTTGACAATATTTACCTTAGTTGCCAGTGTAATATCTCTGCCTTTTAATATTTCATCTAGTGTTTCTTTCATATTTTTTCTCCAAAATAGCAGATGTACAGTACTTCCCGTTACATAACCCCAGGATCCCGCAGCTGTAGGGAGGGAAATGTGGCCTGATGGCAAATGGAAGGTGAGGTGCTTGGAAGGGGGCATCTGCTTGCATCTCCTTGTCCTCCTCTCCCCACAACCTATCATGGAGCTGTCGGAAGGCCAGTCTTGGGCCCTCCAGAAGTATTGGAGCTCAACCCACATACAGTATTCAGATTATGCAACCAGGCAGAGTAATATCAAAAATACTCTTTATTAAATAACTATTTACAATAAGTAAGTCCTTGAAGTACAAAGAGTTGGGTTCAAACAAGCCCAACTGGGCCACAAGGAGACAGCAGAACAGGACTCCCCAGCGGAAACTGGGAGGCTGGAAGAGACTGGAACACAAGGTTCTGCTGAAGCTGCAGACATACATCTTGAACTGGAAACGAGACTGGACTCAACTAGAAACTCTGGACTAGGTTGGAGACTTGGAGCAAGGCTGGGAACTCAGAGCAAGGCTAGACTTGGCTGGAAGCCCTGGACTGGGCTGGATCCTCTGGAATGGAGACTGGGAGCAAGGCTGGGAACTTGGAGCAAGGCTACACTAGAATACAGGTTCACAACAAGATAGGTGTGAAACTCCTGAGCAAGGCTGAGCACCCGAAGCACAGTTGGACTGCACCAAAGGCATGCCACAGGACTGAGAATCAAAGGCACAAAGAAGCTGTGCAGAAGATCATAGAGTTTCAAGGCTGGATGGAAGGCTGAGATCGCTGGGCATGGTGGATCCAGAATCCTTGATGGCAGCAGAGGCAGGATTCAAGTCCTCTTCAGAGCGGAGCAAAGGCGCTCATTCCTCTTCGGCAACAGACGCTGTCACCAATGCAGATGGGGACTCTTCCGTTGAAGCTGCAGGCTTGGAGGATCGGTTGTCTCCAGCAGCTTGCTCCCTGCTTGTCTGCCTTTTATCCTGATCCTTTGCGCGCCTGGACGCTTCTGCAGCCAATCGGGCTGCCTTCTCTTTCACGTGCTTTTCTGCTGACAAAACCACATCTTTAGGGCCTTCCAGAAAAGGAGCAAGGATAGGACCAATCTAATCTCCGAGGGAAATGATGTTCCAAAGGGAGGGAGCCACCACGGAGAAGGCCCTTTTCCTCAGCCTCACTAGATATACATATACGTCATTGGAACACGCTGATTGGAGGATTCAAATCCTCCCCTGAATCCTGGCCAATCAGCACCTTGGACTCTTCCTGCACTGCTGGTTCATCCTGAAGTTTCGTTTTCCTAGTTTCAGCCCGGTTAGTTTCTATTTCCTCCTCTGACTCAGAAGGAATTTTCCTTTCTGACTCAGAGGCAGGCTTGACTCTGACAATAACTGCTATTTATTGTAAACCGCCCAGAGTCCCCCATTGGGGGAGATGGGCGGTGATATAAATTTAATAAATAGATAAATAAAATGAAATAAGGTTCAACCAACATAAACAACACTGGCTGTAGCTTTCACGTCCAAGGTGCTGGTTATCACCTTTAAAGTCCTTCATGGCTTGGGGCCAGGTTATTTGCAGGACCGCTTTTCCCCAGTCACATTTACCCAGTCCACCAGAGCGGGGAAGCAGGGTATGTTGTGGGTCCCTTCAGTTAGGGATGTATATCTAGTGAGGCTGAGGAAAAGGGCCTTCTCCGTGGTGGCTCCCTTCCTTTGGAACATCATTCCCCCGTAGATAAGATTGGTCCCATCCTTGCTCCTTTTCTGGAAGGCCCTAAAGATGTGGTTTTGTCAGCAGACCTGTGGGCCCCAGGTTGCTACAGAGCTGATCAAGTGCTTAATTTGAGTGTGTTTGTTGCTGCTGTGGGGTGTGTGTTTTATCGATTTTAATTCTGTAAGCCACCCAGACTCACCACGTGTGAGTTGGGCAGCCATATAAATGTGTTAAATAAATAAATAAATAAAATCTCGCACTTCAACCAGCAGGCTGGACTGGAATCAATTAAGCAGGTTCACAAGAATCTGATAAGTCATTTTTATTGAAGAAAAGTTAAGAGCTCATAATGAAAGAATTCCACTAACGGTTCTGTTTCAAGAGCCATCCTGTTTTATGGAATCCATATTCAAACCCTTTTGCACCTCTTTCTCTCACTGCCCTTTGCCGCAGACTGCCTGCCCCCTTCTTTGGGACAGGAGGCCTGGTTTCCATCTGTCCCTTGTTTTGGCAACAGTCATGTCTGCTATTGTATTGTTTTTCTGTTCATATGGGAGAACTAACAAGCTTCTGCCTATAAATCTGTCTATGCTTTGTGTCTAATTGCCTTCAGTTACCTGCAATCAGGATAAACACATTTGTATTTATATAATTCATTTATTATGAATGTAAAAATAATGCCAATATCTGCTTTTTACAGCTTTACGTAGATCCCAGCCTGTTTTTAATTATGATAAAAACTGAGAGAACTTGGCTAGTATTTCCAATTGTTTTATTTTGTTGGGCATGACTTCCTACTTAAGTAATACATCTCAACAACACTGTTTCTCAAATAATTTTTTTAAAAAAATCGTAGTAAGGTCAGCTTTGAAATCTTCTTTAAAATATTATATTTTATAAATAAAATATTAGGATTGGGAAGAAGGAATATTGTTTGCATCTGTGAAATTCTAGCTAATATTCAACAGATGCTAATCTGCATCTGTGTAGAACTTGAAATTGTAATGGGTGTGGAAGCTAGCTGAGTAAAGAAACTTGAAAACTTGTAGCAATTTTGTAATACTGTAGTTGGTTTATTAAAGGCATTGGCTTTAAAGCTTTGGATTTTTTTTCATATTTTCAGTAATAAAAGGTGATGACTTTCACAGTGGAAAAAAAATGCAAATTTCCAAAAACAAAACTACTATTCTTTATAGAGAATGAGTAATAGCTACATATGGGGGTGGGGGATGATTACCCTGAAAAAGAACCTTAACCAAATGATTGATCTATTAAAGCCAGACAGATAATGCACATTTCATTTGTAAAAATCTTACCCCAGTTTCTTCTGCAAGGTTTTTCAAACAACTATTAACTCGGCACATGATTTGGGATTATATATTTACTTTTTTGCAACAGAAAAAGCCTGCAACTGCCCTTTGCCCCAGGATCAGTGGCGTACAAGGAAAAAACAGATAAATTCTTTAAGTTTCCATCCAAGCAGAGAAATAATAATATCAAATCATCTCTCTAGTGTTCGGGGATTTTAAAATGTTTCTCTTTCTAATCTTTAACATTTAATTCTAAGGTAGTATTGTTATCCCCAAATTTAATTGAACAAATACAGGAAAGACAGTGACTTATTTAACATCATTTAGTGACTTATTTAATATCATTTAATGCATTTCTGGCACAGGGAAGGAACTTTCTATATTCTGCAGTCTGGAAATATTTGATTTAGAGCACTTCTGTAAGGCTACATTTCCCTAATCCCTCCAAACCATTTCAAAGCCAGCAGTGTGATTGTCTCCACTCCTATAGTGCTCCTTCAAAGTGACCAATAAGGGAGAGGAAAATTTTTCATTTGTTCCTCCCATTCCTAAACTATCATGAGTTCTGGGGTAAGAAAATAATTCTTTCCCCATTTGATGTCCAAATGAATATTTTTTTAATGTTATTGTCCTCTAGGATCTATCCAGATTGCTTGGCTAGGAAGCTGAGCTGAGTCAACAAAATACTACAGGTAGTTTTCAACTTACAACCATTCCTTTAGGGACCGTTTGAAGTTACGATGGTGCTGAAAAAAGTGACTTATGACCAGTCCTCACACTCATGACTGTTGCAACATCCCTGTGGTCATGTGATCAAAATTCAGGCACTTGGCAACTGGCATGTATTTACAATGGTTGCAGTGTCCCAGGATCACATGATCATCATTTGTGACCTTCCCAGCCAGCTTCTGAGAAGCAAAGTCAATGGGGGAAGCCAGTTTCGCTTGATGACCATGTGATTCATATAACAACCATGGCAAAAAAGGTCATAATATCAGATGTGACTCACTTAATGACTGCCTTAGTGATGGAAACTCCCATCCCAATTGTGATCGTAAGTTGAGGACTACCTGTACAGCAGCCTGACATTTGTGGCCCCCACTGCTGACCTCTATCCTGTCTCTGTTGCTTCTGTACCATCACATTAATAAATGGGGCTATCTTGATTATGCATGTGAGTGTGAGATGTAAAAAGTGATTGGTTGAATTCTCCAGCATTACTATCTTCCCTCTTTTGCACATCAACACCTGGCAGGAAAAGCATCACCCTCCCACTGTGGTGCAGGTGGACAGGAGTAGGTCTGACTGTAGAACTCTGTCATTGCTAGGCTCTTTCCTATATCCTAATCCTGCACCCCATTCGACTGCATAAGTTTCTAAAAAATCAGAGTCACTAATGGAGCTAAGTCATAAGTAGAACTTTTACTTATGATTCCTGCCCTCCCCCCACCCTCTTTTCTTCTTGTTATTATATGTAATAAAAGCTGACTTGAGGATTCCTCTGTGCTCCTTTCAGAAGACAACGGGTGTGGGGGAGGGGTCATCATTCCAGTTTTACATTATTTCACCCTTGCACTAAACTGATAAGGGCTACGGAGATAAAGTCCTTAGCTAACTGAGCAGTTTAGCATCATCGCACAACTGTGATAAACCTTAGGCGCAGCATTGCTCTATCTAGGTCTTTTGGAAGACAAAGGGCAAAATGGCAGGAGAAGAGGCTAACTAGAGACCAAAGGGGAGGCACCGTGTCTGAAAACCTGAAATTGCCAATATGCCCTGCTTTGATCTCACTCACTAGCGATTGCCTGACTTTGCCTCTGATGGCTCTTGTTGCCATGTTCCCATGATGTTGGTTCATCTTAACCCCAGCCTGTGAGTAAGACAGGCTTAAACCTCATGTGCCTCAATTTTAAAGTGCCAACAGCATTCAGTGACAAATGCAAGGTATGTAAAATCTGTTGTGCCTCCCCCCCCCCTTGGCATCCCATGTCCTCAGAGCTGAATAAAGTAAAACCAAAACCCTAGATCCAAAGATGAAAATTACAAAGACTGCCAAGTCACAAACAGTGTTGTCAGGTTAGACAACCATCTATTGAAGATGCTTCAATTTGAATTTCTACACAGAACCAAGGGTTGAACTTGATAGCCGCATCTAACTGTGATTCTATGAGTCCACCTTTCTGATGGATTTGCTTGTGAATCCCCAGGAAGCTGGAGGTATGGTAAGGCAGGAACAATCTCAGTAGAAAATCAGACTGAAACCAGAAAATCAGTAGAATAGAATAGACCCAACTTTGTTCTAGTTTTTTTAAAACTTGTCATGACATAAGAAAAACACAGTCTCTTTACTTCAAATGTACCAATATTATGTGGTTGGATAGGTGTAAATGTAGAACTGAAGTAATTCAAGGGTGCCATGTGGAGGAGCCCCATGTAAGCAGTTTTGATGCTGGGTACTTCTCCCAATACTGCTAACATGGTTGTAGGTGGTTGAGTTAGGGAGAGAAGGAGATAAATACATATTTCAATTTCCAGGAATAGGGAGGTAAGTCTCTATAATTGGGGGAATGGCAGAGTTAAGGCTCACTTGATTCCAAGAGTTGAAAGGTAAGTTGAGGCAGGATTTCCTGACAATAAGGAGGCAAACTGCCCCAAAACTCTGTTTAGCTGCATGTTGTGTGGAAAACACACCCACACCCACATGACCCTGGCTTGCTCTGGTTTCAGATAAACCAGACCAGAGCTAGCAAAAGCCTAGTTTGAGCCCTCCAAACAATCCAATATTTTATTTATTTTGTTAAATTTGGATGCTGCCTGACTCCAGTTGACTTTGCATGGCTCACAATAAGAAACATAAAAAACAAAATATCTGATAAACTTAACTGGCTTTAAATGGATTCAAGTTATCATGTGGAAGTGTTCTTAAGGAACAGGTCTTCCAGTTTATGTCTATCAAGGAAGAATGGATTTTAGACGTCCGAGACCCTAAATTTATCCCTTGATTTCCCCAAACTTGCTTAGAAATTTAATGGGTTAAACCCCCCATCTTTTCCAGACATCATGGATTGGGGAATGCTACTACATTGTGGATTATGTAAATGGTAGTAAAATCTCCAAAGAATTTAGCTGTTCAAAGTCCTTATCGTGGTTAATTCAGCACCAAGCAGCTTCAGGAATGTTAATTTGATTGGGGCAGACTGGGAGCTCACCTTCTCAATATTTTGCAAAGGGAAAACTACAGTATGGTTCTTCCATTATATCCTCAGTACAGAATGTATGCATCACTTTCCTTCATTCAATATATATATATGAATGCCTCATTATATCAAGTGGGTTTCTTCACCATTTTTTCTATGCATGTTTATATAAGAGGCAGGAATTAAAATATACTTTTATGGATTGAGGCTGCTAGCATTGCAGCTTCATTGCTCCATATTAAAAGCTTATAGCTTTTATAGCCCCCATTTCCATCCACAACAACCAGGACTTGCTGCCTTGGTACTGAGGACTTCTACTCCCCACAGCAGTAGTCAGATCAACCTTTCTTCACTGCCAGATTGGCTTCTTTGGGAGAATGCCGGGTAAACACCAACTGCATTCCATTCTAACACTTTCCCCAAAATTTGCTTGCCACCTCTTTACACTCACCGGACAGTCTGCAAGAACTGCTGCCACATGTCTGCAATTAAGAGGAGGCTGCAAGTAAATTCAGCTTAGCTGGTCCTGGACTGAAATAATTCTGGACACTTCCTGCTTCAGCTGACCTTTCTTTTGTGCCCTGAAGGATATAGACTGTGAAGCTAACGTAGTCTCTTAGTGCCACCTACTGTCTAAAACTTGTTTCCGTGGTTGCTTATGCAAAGCATATTTATTTATTTATTTATCAAATTTGTCACCCCCCATCTCCTCCGACCCGAGGGACTCTGGGCGGTTTACAACACAGAATAAATATACAATAAAAACTCAAATAAATATACAGTAAAATTCCAATAAAATCCCACTAAAAACCAAAACAATTTCTTAACTACCCCAGCTCATAAAATCCAGATGGCTATGATCTCTTCAACCATCATGTAGGAGGGGCACTTCAAGGCACCAGCCAACCCCAAGTATGTCGATTCTCCTCCCTGCCACAAGCTCAGTGGCAGAGCCAGGTCTTCAACTTCCTCCCGAAGGCTAAAAGCGATGGGGCTAATCTTACCTCCGGGGGCAAGATGTTCCAAAGGGCGGGCGCTACTGCCGAGAAGGCCCACCTCCTGGACCCTGCCAGATGGAATTCTCTTATTGATGGGGTCCGCAGCATGCCCTCTCTGCATGAGCGGGTGGGACGGGCTGATGATATGGGGAAGAGGCGGTCCCTCAGGTAACCCGGTCCCATGCCATGTAGGGCTTTAAAGGTAATAACCAACACCTTGAATTGGACTCAGAAGCAAACTGGTATCCAATGCAGCTCACGTAGCAAAGGTGTTATGTGTGCCCTTCTAGGGGCGCCAAAAATAGCCCGTGCAGCCGCATTCTGGACCAGCTGAAGCTTCTTGGATCCTATGACTACCCATTTGTTTTTCGAAGAATTTGGGATGTATTTCTCAAAGCCACTGTGGTGCAAAAACAGAAGTTGGATTAGGATCAAGGAGGGTCAGGTTCAAGTTCATCCTCAACTATGGAAAGCCATAGAATTGCTTTGGGCAAATCACCATCTCTCAACTTAACCTAACCAATATTTTGTTTTGGAAAAAATGGAGGAAGGAGTCCTGATGAATGTCATTGTGAGTTTCTGGAGTAAAGGCAATATATAAATCTAGCAAATAGAATATCTGCTTCCTCATTCTCGGCTTTTGATATGAGGTCACTGTGCAACCACTTCAAAAACACTTTCTGATCACTGTATATAAATGATTCTGTATATATGATTCAGCAGAACCAAAGCCCAGGACATCTTGGTTGTTCTGGGATTCATCTGAAACAAAATCCAGAAAGGTCTAATTAGGCAACTAGGGGAAGCCTGGTGTGCTTTGCCCTCTCTCCCCAATTTACCAGTTTTCCCAGTAATTTACCTTCTCTACCCACCCTTAGCTCCTAATGTCCTTGATTTCAAGCACAGCATATCCAACTGGCTTGAAACATCTCCCAACTTCCCCATCTTCCCAGTGCCTTCCTTTCCCTACTTCCTTTTAGTTGATGCATGCTGCTGACAATGTCTGTAGCGTTTTCCATTCTCACCCCAAAATATTTCTCCCTGGGATAGGTGTATTTCAGTCCATGCCAGGAACTACTTGAAACCAGCTGTTTCTTGCCCAGAAAATTCTGTGCCCAGAGCATGTTGTATATCCCTACAATCTGTAGTTAAGTTGTAGAATTTGCTGCTATCAGATATGGTGAGGGTGACCAGTGTAGATGGTTTTTAAAAAGAATCAGTCAAATTCATGGAAAATAAGGCCATCAGCACCTACCATTTTTGATGGCTGCATAGTGTCTCCTGAATCACAGGGACATGTCATAATACCATCTGCTAGAAAATTACAGTAGAAGAGAAACAATCCATTGGACCAAGCGTGTGAGCTTCCAACCATTTCATCTGATTTAATATTATTTAACTCAGTGTTGAACTAGAAAGTTGCTTGATCACTAAGAATCTTTTATGTCACATTATACTGGCTGTTCTTCATAATGAGTTTTATTCCTGTAATGGAGTAAGCAAACTGATGTACTCCAGATGTTTTGCAATTTAACTGCCATCAGCCCCAGTGTGGTTAATAATATGGGATGGTGTGAACTGTAGTCCATAACATCTGGAAGACATAAAATATTATCAACATACAACCTTCCTACTAGGGAAATCTTCTGCAGGACAGAGCATTTTAAAATCTCATACATTTTCCTTCTCCATTAACAAGATTCCTATCTACACAATAACCCTTTCCAAGAAATGAAAACTTGCCGAAGAGCTGCCCCATGCCACTCCCATTCTGTTTGCAAATAACTCCCAACAAATTGTAAACTAAATGTAATTCCTCTGCTTTGCCTTCACCATCTATAGATCAAAAATGCTTTTACCTGCTTTGTCTATATGCTTGCAAGTTCAGAGCTCACAGGGAACACTTTCAGCCAATTGTTGCTTAGCTGAAACTGGCCAATTGCTGAGCACAAAGAATATCACAAGAAATGTATATTCACCCTTCTTGCTTCAAAGTTGCCAACAGTTGGTGGTCTGCTCCAAAGTAGCCAATTCCCCTTACTTCACAAAATGATGAAGAAATAAATTTCTATTTATTCCTTCCCCCTGCCATCTACATATTTTGCAATGTGCATTTGTGTTCATTTATCTGTTGGTTTGAAAAATGTTGTTTCTGATAGGTTGCTAGAGGACAGTTACAAGAGAGGATTTAAAAAAAAAATCTTAGTAAATACACAGAGAACCCTAAAAAGCTTTCATTCCCCCCATGGTTCCAGAACAGTCTTGGAGATGAAGGCAGTTTTTCCTAGCAAACTTGTAGGCAAGAAAATTCTATCTGAGGACTTTTCCCCAAGCAGGCCCTGGTGAATGTAAACAGGGAGGTAAGGGTAAGGCTATTTCTTCCTAACTCTCTAATGGATATTTTCCTTGGAGAACTTCAGTTTCTAGTATTCTTCTCTGTCTGTTGCTGCCCATATATATGGTTGTATATGCCTCTCTCATATCTCATTTACTAATTTTCTAAATTATAGTGGGATATATGTTGCAACCTTTCTTCAAAAAGGAGTTGCCTCAGACCTCTCTCCATTTTGCTTACCCTTTCCCATACCTTTATCATTCTCAACAGGTAAGCTTCCTCCTGCTTGTGGCAAGGGTACTCACATTCAAAAGGCAAATTCTAATTTGTTTTGGAATGATCTAAAAGGGTAACTTGTAGAAGGTTTTCATCTGGCCAAGTTACTGGTATAGGCAAGTGTTCATCAGAGTCCTCTTCTTTATTTGTCGAACAGGAAAAGACAAACACAAATGAGCTAAGAGGTTAGTCTAGGCTGGCCTGCCTAAGCAAATAGAGCATCAGGAGGACAACAGCTGCAGTGGGCTTCTTCCCAGGAATGGGGTGGACATCCCTAGAAAACATCTGTGCCTGTTTAATCTTTTGTTCCTTTGTGTTTTGGATTAGAATTCTTCTACACATTCTGTAGCCCTCATTTGGCCCCTGCATGGCCCTGAAGTTCTGGAGCTTGGTGGGGAGATATTAACACTTTCTAGCACTCAGCACATTCGTGAAAGGCTGTTGAGGTCTCTATCATGATAGGACCATTATGGTCTTGCATTTCAACCATCCCTGCTGTATGTTCATACACAACTTCCAGTAGAAGGTGTTGACAGCCAACAGCTATGTAACAAAAAAAAAAAAAGAGGATGATTTAGAAAGAGAGAGCTCCATATGCTAAAGAGAAGATGAGAATTTGCAGCACTAAAAAGAAGAAGCCAAAAGTCTTTTTAATTAGCCAGTGAGAAGTGAGTATGCTCAGTAGCTGCAGAATGCCAAATAATTTGGGGGAGGGGGGCAAACTGGGTTGGAATGCCATAGTGCTAACAGTTGTTGCAGATCTCTCTTTTGTGATTAAATTTTCTACAACCCGAAGCCTCTAGAAATGCTGGATATCAATGCATCAGATGATAGATCCCTGGCCCCCATAGGGGGCACCAGGTTTGGGAAACGCTGCGCTTTTATACTGCATCTTGAGAATCAGATGCTGGTTGTTCATAAGTATTTTACTGACCTAAGCTCTGTCAGCCAATTTTTTTTTTTATTCACACTATAATCACTCAGTTGATGCTGTTCCACCTTGCACCTGGCTGCAGTAGTTTTGCCTGCAGGGCAGCAGTATGATAACATCCTGAGATCACTGTTTCATAGATCAGAGTAAAGAAAAGGAAATAGTCAATGTATAATTAATCCTAAAATCCATGAAAGGCCTTGGGGCTGGCCAGCTATTAGCTACTTCTGCCATTGGAAGCTCAGCTGGATTCCAGAAAAAAAGCCACTAAGAGAGGGCCTTTGCTGGAATAACAAGCAGTTTACAATATGTGTAAGGGCCTACCATATAATTAATCACTGGACAATTTATCCAAGTGCACCCAGGGCTCAGACTGTGATGCAAAAATTATTCCAGTGACACCTGCCCGCTGCAGGGGAAATGGAAACAAAACCATACAGGAAATGTGAGATAACATTATGATTTCCTGCTTGGAGGTTTGACTTGCCTCTTCTGAGATCCAGAAGGCAGTGGCCACAACATAGCTGTGGGAAAACTGGGAGAATATAGCTGAATGAAATTAATTAAGAGACCTTCTAAAGATTCCTTTCTCCCCTTCCTTGAAATGAAGTAAGAGAACCAAGAATGGCAAGTCTGGGGATAAAAGCAACAGGAATACTAGCAACAAGGGCATAGTGAGGAAGTTACAGCTTCATTGATAATTTGATCAGCCAAAGAAATTTCATACAAGTGGGTAGAAGGCATTCTTCAGTGGTTCTGAGAGGCTTTTCCACAGACCTCAATGGTTGTCCCTAGCTCTGCCTAGCTGAGAACTAGAGGGAAAACCAATTGCAAATGGAATGTAGCCAGTAAAAGAGATGGAAGTCTACATTTTTTAGCAGTTGACTGGAAAAAGCAGATATTTGTAGAGGGTTCTTTGCCTTTGTGAGAAAAGCAGAGATTTTCCTTGGATTATTCATCTGAAGCGTTTAAAGCATTGTCTAGGACAGGTCTGCACAACTTGTAAAGGGGAAAGGGCCACACTGATACCTTAAAAATAATTGTGGGCCTTAAAGATATAGCTGGCATGGCCATCAACTGTCTGGTGGCTAGTGGTGCAGCGGCAACCTGGAGCTGGCGGAGTTGGTGAGGCCTAGAGGCATTGAAGGCACTCGGCAGCATATCTTTTGGGGCAGAGGTGGCTGCGAACAACTAGGAGGAAGTGATGGTGACATCTGGTGGCAATGATTTCACTGTTTTCAAAAAACTGCTGGTGGGCTGCACAAGGCTGCTTGGTGGGCCACACATGCAGGCTGTGGCCCACCTGTTGTATAGGCCTGGTCTAGGGCAAGATCTCACAAATGACCTGTTTCATCTGTGAGGATGCCATGATGGCTCTCACTGTACTGGTGTTTCAAACGTCACCTATCTCTTTATTAATGTAACTTGTATATTAAAGCCACAACTGCCGCAAACACTTTGCTTTGCATTCAGATTTCCCATGTCCACCATTTTTTAGTCCTCACACCCACTCCTTTCTTATTGTCCCTTTCCCAATTTATTTCTTCCCTAATAACTTTTCTCTTTTCCCACCAAGAATATTCTTAATCAGACCAATGCAAAAAGTTTCCACTCACTACTTTATTTAAAGCCACTCCAAGGACTCCTACATGGTTATAACTTACTACTTGTAGCAGATGGAGGTCACAATCAGCAGAAAGGAGTGTGAAAAAAGGCCATTGCAATAGTATGTTGGGTTGGAAAGCACACTTTATGCTACATGAGTAAGCCAGACATCATAATGATGTGATAAAATATTTGTAAGATAACCCCCCTGTGTATACTTGCCTGGTCCCATATGTCTAGTTCCTATATTGATACATCAATGAGCACCATAGAGTTTTGGTATTCACAAGAAAAAGAAGTTCTGCTTACAGAAATATTTCTCAGCTCTGCTGGGGAATATGGTGCTATGAAACCCCACTAAATAGGAAAAGAAGTGTCATTATTCTATTATATCTATCCTACTGCTACTAAAAGGTTATTTGGTGCCAGTAAAAATGGAAAGGACAAGTTGATGAACTGTCACAAGGTCTGAAGAATTGCATAAATGTCTCTGGCTGTCCAACTAGAAAAACAAACTGGCAGGCTTCATGGTCTCAAGAGGCAAGAAGAAATATTAAAGTCTAAGACAAAAGAGCTGTTCCAGTCCACAAATGCTTCTTTTTGGTCTGAAAAAAAGAGTATCTGCACAGGATGATATCATGGAGTCCAGACACAGTTATTGCCAAACTATATTGCCAGAATAGAGGAATATTAAAATGTACTTTATACTAAATTGGATTTGGGGATCATCTAGTTCAATATTGTCTCTACCGGCCTTCCCTATTGTCCAGATGTATTGGGATCACAACTCCCAGAATCCCAGTGTTTTTTTTTTAAACTTTTAGCTAAGAACTGCACCTTCATAGTTAAGCAGCTAAGCAGCTGTGCTTAATGTCTGTAATGTCTACAAGGATAGTTCGGGGTAACTGAAGAATTTAATTTTTCTCTTTGCCCTCATCCCTTTCCTCCTTCAAAGTAAATCATATTTGGAATGTTTGTTCAAGCTTACCCAATTATCATTTTATATTTTCATTTTTCTGCCCCCAAAAAGTCTAGAAAGTAGATAATGCAATCTTATACAGGTCTATTAAGAAGGAACTCTCAGTCTTTCTAATGATGCTTATTCCTAGGTAAATCAATGTGAAGGCCATGAGTTATAAAAAGAGTCATGCTAGATCAGGCTCCAGGGGCCATTCAGATGCATTCAGAAGGATCAAGGAAGGAAAAGGTTTGCTTTGTGAGATGGCACTTTGGCTTCCTGGTAGCTGGACACTGGTTTTGCTGCTGGTGTGGATATGCATTGGATTATGCTTTTGGTGGATAGAGAAAGGGGAATAGCCAGAAGATTTGGGACGAAAGAAGAGATGGGAAATAACTCTCTACCTCAGTGTTTCTCAACCTTAGCAGCTTGAACAGGTGAGGACTTCAATTCCCAGAATTCCGAGTTGAAGTCCACACATCTTCAAGCTGTCAGGGTTGAGAAACACTGCTCTACATTTATAAGCAGAAGCAGTGCTTGCTGCCAGTCCTGACTTTGACAGGAAACGTATTGCAAAAGAAATTAAGGTACCTGAAAAGATAATAAAACAGCTCACAAAAGAAAAATGGGAGAGAGACTAGGGCTGGCTTGAGGTCAAACAATAAATAGTACCTATTAAATCAAGAGACATAGTACTCAAAGCCAGCAAGTTAGTGTGGTCCATGGAAGAGGGTACTCAAAATATGCTAACAACCAGCCAATTAAGTAATTATTACTTTGGGGTTTTTTTTTCTTTTTTTCCCCATGATGCCCACAAAATATGGCTACACTTCCTGTAATGGTGAAGCTGGCTTCGTGGAAAACAAGTATATAGCTGTCATGGTTGCCTATCCTAAAGTACTCTCAGACTCACAAGCAAGAGCTTGAATAAAATCTGGTTTATTTAAGAATAGTATGCAAGTACAAAGAAAGCTGAGAATGAGCAAAAGCGCGCCAAATACAAACTAAAAACCCTCGGTGCGAATGTGATCCCTCCCGCTTTGTTCAACTGTTTCAAATTCCCCATCCCAGGTGCTCCTAACGAGTTCTGCTAATCAACGGGCAAAAAGGACCTTGAACACAAACGATAACTCCATCCCAATGAATAGAGATAGAAAGCCTGGTACAAGGTCTCCCAGCAGCTCCCTCCCAACCGGAACGCGTGTCAGCACCATGGCATGCAAAACGTTACGATGTACGTTGAACATTGCAACGATGAACATGACAATAGCAGTATCTATGACATTGGCTCTTGCCCTTATATATGACCAATGGAAGAAACTGGGGTGAAATTTCACTCCCCCACCAATCCTGCAATAACACTGCGGCTAATCGTCTTAGGAATTCTTTTCTGAGAATTAGCCCATCTGGCTTTGCAAATACCTTCTCCTTCTCTCTTTTTTTTGCAACACTGTATGTTAATCCGTACAGCACAGAATGATGTTATAAAAACAAATTGCCTCTCTGCGAAGCTGCCTAGAAACCATTAAAACAAGGTCTTTAATATAGATCCTGCTCTGGTGAAAAAAGGTAGAAGAAGACTGCCCAGAAGGAGAGATGCATGAGAAATCCCCCCACTGTCCTTTTCACATGCCTGGTAAAGCAAAGCCTTTGTCTGATTCAGCTGACTGTAATCATACTATGATTAACTATGAGTTTAATTGCCAGGGACTGTGTGATCCTGGGAGGATATTATTTCACCAAGATGATCCCTCATCGTTAAGGGTTGCCTTGGCCAGGGGGCAATCTTCCTTATGGCTGTTGTAGAGTGAAACTTGAAACACAATTCTTTGGTGTGGGAGAGACATTGTTATAACCTATACAAAGCAAGTTGTGTTTTCTGTATTCTGATCCTGCGATTCCCATTTGCCATTTAGAATAGTGGAGATCAACTTGTGGACGTCCATTCACCTGACACTCGGAAGCTCCTGTTTGGAAGCAGCTGAGACTATCTGGTCCACCCATCAGTGGTTTTTGTACATATTGAATAGTGTTTGTTAATCTAGGGCACATCCTCCTCCTATCTCTAATATCAACAACTTCTACATTTAATTTTAAGAGGTCATTATAAACAGGACATGGTCAGTTCATGTGGAGACGTGTAATGACTTGTTCCAAGAAAACAGCCTACGGGCAAAGATCTTACGTAGTCTTGGAGCATTTGCTGAGCAAAAATAAACAACTGGCAAGCCACCACTCCCATTCTAGGACTGCACTGTAGCTATCACTTCTTGAATTTTTTACCTTGGTCAGGCAGGAGAGTAGTCAGAAGCATTCATTAAGTCAGTGTGGGGCCAAAACTGGTAGTGGGCTACCTGTTTCTTTTCACCCCCTTCTTCCTTTTTCTTACTCTTGGGGCAATCAATTTCATAATAGCTTGTGAAATGATACATTCTATTTTTTTCAGTCTGGAATGGCACCAGTTTCCATCTTATTTTCACTGGGATTAATTCCATGCCACTGTACAAAGGCAAGCTAGTAACTGTCCCTGAATGTTTCAAAATTATCTTCCTTGCTTTGTCCCCTTCTCTCCATTGATGTACCTCCACAGTGGGTTGTCCCAATGTGTATTAAAGAAATGGACAATATGCTAGAAAGTCATATATATTATGCATATTGTCTCTAGCACATTGGGAGACATTTTATATCACCACCATTAGATGCTCTTCTTAATAATAAGATTGATGCCTGGAGTAGAAAGAGAAACCATCACTGCTCAGTATACTGAGATGCCTGCAACTATTTAACATGCAGATTTGATATTGTTATTGCGCTGTCAGTCAGTGACTCTGCTTAAATGTTCTCCTTTGTTTGGTCAATGAGACAGACTGCCACTAAACTGATAGTGTCCATGATCTCCCATCATCTAAAGGACCTACAGTCCTTTTGGCTCAAAGGCAAACATAATTTTTTTTTAAATAAAGGTGCTTTCAAGAGTTCAATATTTGCAGGTTGACACTAGTGGGAGCCTGGCAACCTAGCTACTTTTGCAATTGTCACTTTCACGAAGTAGTATTAATTTTATTTATTCATTTATATATCAAATTTAGTCACTGCCTATCTTACTCAGAGAGCGACTCTGGGCTCTAATCCTGAAAGTGAACTAGTTTCTCTGATAAACGAAGACCAATATGCAAACTGAGAACATCACATACTGGGGTGAAGTGGGACATGTTGCTACTTCAGGTATCAGACACTCCATTTGCTTCACAGTACTGAACCTGTAGGGAAAATTCAAAGTGTAGATCAGCTTCAATCAACTTGGCATCCTTTGGGCATGTATACAGTATTATATTACAACCTCTATCATCCCCAGTGAGTGTAATTGTGGAGCATTTGGTTGTGGGAACCTGGAACAGATCAGTATAGTCTGCCAGCTTTCTCTTAGATCATTTTTGCATAGTACCCTCATGCTCTGGGATGTTAAATACATTAAATTTGACTTCTGCTCTGCTTCAGCTTGTGCAGTTCAGAGCTAGACCTCTATGATTTAAGGAGTCCAATATCAAATACAGGAACAGGGTATGATTTGTTTGCACAAATTAGTCAGAAGCTGAACAACTACCATGGCTATGTCAACAAATAATTATAACTAAATTTATAATTTAAATGTTTTCCTATGGATTATTTATTCTGTTCCCTCAGTTTTGTTAATGTTTTACTATTCATTGTCTTACTGTCATAGTATGAATGAGTAACGTTTCAATAACATTCCACAGTATTTCAATAAATGCAGATATTCATAGCTTTTGAATGAATATCCTGACCAATAGATGAGCACACTTAGCTAATCAATGCTTGTCTACCACCAAATAAGGAGTGCCTTGGCCCATCCCTCAGCTTTGTGCCAAAACAGACACCCTTTCCACCATCAAGGGAAATAAGAAAGAACAAAAGAAAGTACACTGCATGCTTCTTCTCTGCTTATCATGATGGCATATCCCCTCAATGATTATTGTCATTTGGACTTTTTTATGCAATTATGCCATCTCTGCCATGGCAGGACACCAGATGGCTAAGCACACCTTCCAGTGGCTGTGCAGACTACTCCTACGTTGTGAACTTTGCTTGCAGCAAGACTTGCCACTTGAAAACAGCGTTTGCCAAAAATCTTATGATTGCAGCAAGAAGAAACTGGGGCATAGAACAGTGGTAAATGCTCCGTGATGGCATCAACTTATCAGTGGGAGGCTGAATCTGACTTCATGTTGCAACTTCTCCTTTGTCTGGAAGAATTTTAAGGCCATTCTACACACCATGCAAAATGAAACAAGAACTATGTAAGTTCTATATAAGCAGGCCATATACAAAAATGTATGAATGTGTATTGTGTGTGGAAGAAGGTTAACTTATAACTCTCCCTTTACTGTACATGAACAATGTTTTATGCTTTGGAGCATCCAAAATAGACCTCTCCCACATATACATGCCAGGCTATGTCATGTTATAGTTCACAATTCTGCTGCCCAGAATTAATTGCATATATTTATCTGTCAAATTATGTTTGTATGGCAGCCTAGTAGCTGATAGGCTTTTGGTTTAGAAAAGATAATCCCCATGGAGGGATGGTTCTTCAGAATATTCTTTTCCAGCTGAGGTATATGTGATCAACAGCTATCAGGGAGAAGATTTCCTTGGCTGAAATATTAGTATATCTTGGAGGTGAACTGAAAAAATATTTCACAGGAGACAGAGTGTGGTAAAAAGAAAACACAAATCCTGTGGGAAGCAAGGTTTTTAAAAAACCTTAATGATTTCTTGACTGTGACTTTTGACCATTGAATTCTCTGAGCCAAGAAACATCTTATTCTTCTTAGTTAGACAATTCTCTCACCTTTCTTCAACCATTCAGCCAGTCTGGCATTTGAAGAGCTGTGACATTTCATCACTCTTTTTCAATTCACTTGGGATCTGTAGTTCTCAAAGGAATTATAAAATTCTGAATTTCATCCAAAAGTACAGTTCCTTAGATTCCTTGGGAAATCTTGACCCAGTTTTAAAAAACAACTCAATTGAACAGATATATCCAAAATGGTACAGGCTTTGTTAGTGTCACTCATTAATTCCAACTGATTCTTACACTGAATTTTTTAGAGAATACAGGTAGTCCTTGTTTAGTGACTGCCTTGTTCGCAGTTACGATGGTGATGAAAAAATAACTTTACGACCAATCCTCACATTATGACCTTCACGGGTCTGTAAAGCAAAGGAAAGTTGAAGTATGATCATAAGCACAGTCATGGTTTCACTTAGAGACTGCTTCACTTAATGACCAAGTTGCTGGTCCCAATTGTGGTCACTAAATGAGGACTACCTGTACTGTCCTTTGAAGCACTCTATAGATTCTATGCATCCCTTTCTTTACTTGTTAGTTTCAGCTGATATATAGATTAGCTTTCTTCAGTTTGATACTCTCCAGATGTGTTGGACTACACCTCCCAACCAAATGCTGTCTCTGTTAGATAAGGACAGTGGAACACATCTGGAGAGTGCCAGGCTAAGGAAGAGTGGTCTATCATGTTTGTACGCAATCTTTTGCATATTTACTTAGAAGCAAGCCTTTGTATCTTGAGACTCCCAGGTAATTGGATAGGCTGCATTCTATCTATCAGGCCTACTTCCAAATCTCCCTTAGCAATAGTTTAATTCTGTACTCAACAGTCTCTTTCCGGTGATCTCTTAGGGCTGCTACTCTTCTTTCCCAGTTCCTCAATCCTGCATGTTTTTTTTTCCCACTTAATTTCCCTCACCTGCCCCACTACATCACTTGAAAAAACCCAATTTTGTCTCATTTTCTTCCTGAATTAAAACAAACAAACACCTGTCAGGTCCAAATATCTGCTGATGTTCTACATCTTTAAGAATCAGTGGAAGCAAATGAGATTTGTTTGAGAAAATGGCATATTGAAATAGAATAGTTTCATTCTAGGAGATGAACGTGATATAATCCAGTACAACTTTGGGAGCAAGAGGGCAGTATTTCCTAAGGTTTTTTTTTCCTGCCAACTTTTTCCAAATGCATTTGGCCTGCTCTGAATTTCCAGAAGGCTGTTGTCTCAGTTGTCCTTTCTAAACCCTTTAACTTACCATATTTTCATTATCCCAATGAAACATTCAGTCCATATAAATTGCCTCCCTAATACTCTGCACATCTGTTCTCAGTACACAGGGAATTAGAAATGGCTCCTTCTGGCTATCCAGGTGTATTTTAAAAGGTCAATGACCTGAAGAAACAAGAAGCTAGGAAGATCAAGCCGTTAAAAAAAAATTCTTCAGACTTAAAAAGAGCAAATCACTCTCCCCACTCCCAGAACTCTGGATAAGTAAATCACTGTTTGGAACAATGGAAAACAAAAGAAATGTCTTTCCCACCATATTATCAATGAAGTCCTCGATAGGTTCCAAAAGAAAATGGTTTAAATTACAAGCTGAGGCCGTCTGTACACTGTTTTGCCCTACGAGCAGAGTCCTGCTTGCCATTCTCATAAGGATAAAGGATGTAAGTGCCTAGGAATGTTTAAAAGGAAGGATTTATAAGAGGACAGAGCCAGCTAGTCTTCCAGTAGGGTGAACTATCAGCTTAATGGATTTTAGTGTAGTTATACAATTGTAAAAGTATGACCAGAAATCTCTTCCTGTGCAATGTGGTCTTCCAGAAAGGAACGCTGTAGGAAGCAAAGTTTCTGATTCAAATCATTTAGAAGTATTTTGTGAAAGTACCATCCTTAAATTCTCTGTCAGATGTGCTGATTAAGGTACTTCTACCCCACTATCATTTTTGCCCCCCAATCATTTTGAAAACGATTCCTTGATTGCCCTTGCTGCAGCCATCTTAAGGTAAGGTGTGGGAAAGTCTGGATGAGATGACCATCATGCCCTGCCGCTGTCCTAGAGGAGGGCACTAAATCTGGCATCCAGTCAGCAGCCTATCCCCCACTCATCACCCTTGGTTTTGTCCTCTCAACAATTTCAGAAAAAACAAGACTGGTCACCATGAGGGTGAGAGGCAAAAGCACCTCCTGCTCAGTTGAAGACCAACTTGAGGATACCAGGTATGAGTTGGGGAGAAACAAAAAGCCAGGGGGCGGTGGAAAGCGGGTGTTTCTACCAAAGGGGAAATCTCTCACATTTCAACATTTTGGGGTTTTTTAGCCAGTTTTACTGAGCCTCAGCTGAGCTGAAAGTTAATCCCAATAAAGAAAATAGTAGAAAAACATACAGCATACAGAATTAGTCTGTAAAGAGGGGCCCACAACAGCCTTAGAATGGATCATGCCTATGCAGACTCACTCTGTTTGTGGATGCCGGAGAGCCCCCCAGTTCTCAGAGGATCTATGGGAGATGAAGGAGCAGAAGGGCACCTAGAATGCTGCTGGAAGGGAATGAAGAGCAAATCAGAGCATGGGTAAAACCTTTATTAAGGATTACTCTGTGACAATAAGAGGAGCAAAATGGAATTATTTTTCCACCCTTGTCACATCTGCAGATAGCTGGCTGGTGGTCCTGTTTAAGATGACCTGGTCCCTCCTGGGTAGGGAGAGTTCAGAGGAACATCTGCAGGCCTGTTGTGAATATTATTTGAGGTATCTGTTGGATAAAGTTGCTTGGATCCATTGTGAGTTGGACTCTGGCTGTGGAGGTTCTTCTGAGTTGACTGTGAGGCAGGCTCTGGCTTAGTTATCTGGGAAGAGTTCAAGACTGTTAGCCGCTTGGTGCTCTCTGAGCTTGGTTGTTTGCTTGCAGATAGTTAATTACCCAACTAGGAAACATCTGCAAGCAAACAACCAAACTCAGAGAGCACCAAGAACTCCACAGTAACCCTGAGCTATGTATATTTTCTTCTGTTGAGGTGGACAGAATCTTCAGAGCTGTAAGTGCAACTACCTGTGTATCAGATTTGTATCCCTTCTTCTGGCTAAAGCTCCCAGGACACTATGTATGGTTGGACCCAGGCAGTGATGAATGCATCCTTGAGGGAGGATGTGGCTCAGCTGGCTCTTAAAGAGATCTATCCCCTTCTCAAAAAATCATTGCTCAACCCAAAATGTTGGACAATGTTTTTTTTTTCCTGTCTCCAACCTTCTCTTCTTAGGGAAGGTTGTTGATAAGGTTGTTGAGTTTGTAGTTTCAGAGGGCTCTGGAAGAAATAGATTATCTGGACTCTTTTCAGTCGAGGTTTAGATCAGGCTATAATACTGGGATGGCAGTGAATGATCTCTGACAGGATTGTGCATCCCTCCTGCTCCTCCTTGATCTCTTAGGGTCTTAGATACCACTGATCATGATATCTTTCTGGCTTGACTTTGGGGGTTGGGAGTAGGGGACACAGGTTGCATAGTTCTCCTGCTTCATCTGGGACTGTTCCAGTTGGTATTGGCAGGAGGGTAATGCTCTAGCCCTACACACTCTCAGGTACTATTTAACATGTAAATGAAATTGCTGGGAAAGATCATCTATCAGCATGGGGTTAAGTATATCAATATACTGATGATATTCACTTATACATCTCTATTCTGACCAAACTCTTTCCAAGTTAGCTCTGACCAAGGTTGACCAAGTGATGATGTCAAGGTCCTTTCCCTGTGTCTACAGGCTGGGGTGGTGGTGGTCTGGATGGGGAAGAACAGCTTTGGCTTAACCCTAGCAAGTTGTGGGTGTTAGGGCACCCAGATGTGTGGACTTTCCATCTTTAATTTGGGTTGAGGTAGAACTAGTGCACAATTTAGGGTTCCTCTTGGACTCTTGGCTTCTGCTTGAAGAGCAGATGGCAGGAATGGCCAGGAACGTCTTTGTATAAATCCATCTTATGTACCAATCAAGCCTGTTCTTGGAGTGGGAAGCCTTACTCATAGTAATTCATGCCTTGGTTACCTCCCAATTGGACTATTGCAATGTGCTGTACACAGAACTTCCAGTGAAGATCATTTAGAAGCTGCAACTAGTCCACAATGCAGCAGCATGGAGAGTTAGGGGCATACCATGGTAATACCACTGTTCCACTGGCTCCCAGTAGGCTTCCAGGTGCAATTCATGTGCTGGTTACCACCTATAAAGCCCTGCACAGCACAGGGCAGGAATACTTGCAGGATTGCCTATTTCCAGCTGTCTCTATCCATCCTATGAGATCTGACAGGATGGGCATGCTCTAGGTCCCTTCTATAAGTGTCATCTAGTAAGACCAAAGGGACATTTTATTTATGTAATTTTTATTTATTTGTCATATTTTTATTATCACCTATCTCCCCCACTCGGGGGACTCTGGGCAGTTCACAATAAAACAGTATAAAATACAATAAAATCAGAATAATATCAATAAATATACATATAAAATATAATAAAATCCAAGTGATGGCAGATCTAATTCCACCCAAAGGGGACCGGAACTGGTCCCAGCAGGACTAGGGAACCAACTAGTCCCAATAGTGGCTCTTCCTCTCCCCACTCCAGGCATGGTGACAAAACCAGATCTTCAGCTGTTTCCTGAAGTTCAGAAGAGAGGACATGCCTTCTCTGTTATGGCACATTCTTTTTGGAACAGCATACTCCCTGATATTTGGATAGTCCTGACCCTAACCATAAGGCCCATAAGATATACCATAAGGCCTTGAAGACCTAGCTTTTCATATGGGCATTGGGCCAGGGTATTGGATAAGCTGACTGTAACAGTTGGAATATTTAATGATTGTGGGTTGGCCTTGGTTATGTGATGCTCTCTCTCTCTCTCTTGCTGGTTTATGTTTTTGGTTTTAATTCTATGCTAACTATCCAGAGTTGCAATTCATGACTTGGGTGACCATATAAATTGATTAAATAAATAATATAAACCTGGGAGCAGCATCAAAGCCCCATGGGGAAATGCCATTACCCTTGGTGGAAAGTGACTTCTGTGTAACCATGCTTAATTAAATTAAATTTTATGATTTTGAGGTTACCTGTCTTTACTATAACTCTGGGCAGCTTACAGAGAATTAAATTAAATTAATTAAAAAAGAATTAAAAAGAAACAACATATATCAAAGAAAGAAAATACAACCAATCAGAAGACTGACCCCAGAACACAAAAAGACCAAAAAATACCCCAAACCAAGGGACTCAACCACCATCCTAACACAAGGCCTGAGAGAACCACCAGATTTTTAACTATTTGTGAAAAATCAGTAAGGTAGGAGTGGTATGGCTCTCTAGGGGAATATCATTCCAGAGAGCTGGAGCCATCACTGAGAAGTCACGGTTCCTGGGTCTTGCAAGATGACATTGGTTAATTGACAGGACCTGGAATCTGCCCACTCTTAGCATAAATATTGTACCCATTCAGTTTCTAGTAATTTCTTCAAGCTTGTTTGTCATTGACAGAGGAAAGGCCTCATTCTTCTTCTGCTAAACGAGCATTGTTACTTTGAAGGAAATGGAATTATGACATTTTCTGCAGTCTACTCCTTTTACAACTCTGCTGCTGTTCTTGCCAGCCAGAGAGCAAAGGCCAATAAAATTATTTTTCCATAGTATCTTGTCAGTTGTGCAAAGATTCCCAAACTTTTGCTATTGTGAGACTGCCCAGGTTAACTGTTGACTACCTAGGCACCTGATGATTTTTTCCCTTATCTCAACAAAAAGCAAAAGTACTGAGGGATCAAGGATCACACTGAGACTCTGTGTTTGACAGTGTTGAGGGAAGACAGAAACTATAATTCTCACGAGTCCCTCACACATGCAACTGATGTAAGGATTGCCACATTAAGCCAATGGAATACATTTGGGGAAGGAGTCAATTTCCCCTTGGTACCTCTTTGTGCATAAAGTGGTCTGCATTCATGCACTCAAAATTATTGAGCCAAGGAATTGTCTCAGATGTTTGATCATCCTTGCCTAAAGTGGCACTCTCCAAATACATTGCAACACAAAATCCATATTTTCTAGTTAGTATAGCCATGCTGATTGGGAATTTTGGACATTGCAGTCCCTAAACATTTGAAGGGTGCCAAGTTGGAAAAGAGTGCATTTTACTTTTGAAGGCTCAACTCTTATCCTGGCATTCTTCTTGTAGAAAAGTCCTAGATCTTCATGTAACTCTTGCTCCATTTCCAGATGTTCTTGCAGACAGGATCTTAGACGTTTAGTTTTATGTGGTTTTAACATAACCTTTCACCAATTGGTTAAAAATCTGAAAAATGAAGCAAGAAGGGTTCGCCCACCTTTTGCTGTGCAAAAAGGTTTCTTACTTCAAAGATAAACCATCCTTTTCCAACAAAATATCAGATGTTAAACTGGCATAACTGCATTTGGCAAAAAAGTAAAAGGAGCCATTAATTGTTTCCACATTGTGAAAACAGTTATTCTGGTGTTTGCAAACACAAGTCGCGGAACACCCAGGTCAATCAGAGAAATGGCTCCAGATTTTTTCCTGGACTGTTTTGAAGGGTAAATAAATAACTTGTGTTATGCTGGTAGGTACCAAACACCCACCATCTTCTTAAAATAAAGTTTGTCGTCATCAGTGCACTTCCTTTGAGGTATTAGGATAGGTAAACTCTGTGGTTTTATAATTACATTTATATAGGTCTGTTCTACCGCAAGATTTCAGGGTAGGCGAACATGATTGTTCAGTGGAAAGCTGTTCCAAAGGAATCTTAACTACTTAATTGGCTGGACACATTCTGCTACCCTAATTCTGCTGCAGTACAACATAGGGTTTATATTTGCATGACATGCTACAGTATGTTAAAAAGATTAATTATCAAGCATGCATGTGCTTCTATTTTGTCTTCTGTTACTTGCTGCATTTTAATCACGGTTTGGGACTTACTGTATTCCCCAGCTGCTGGCTGGGGAATTCTGGGAGTTGAAGTCTACACATCTTAAAGTTGCTGAGGTTGAAAAGCACTGCTCTAGAAGGTGAGCATTTCAGGCACACTTCTTTTCATGCTCACCAGATTTCAGATTTCAAATAAAATGACAGGCAGGGTCATTTATTAAATTTCCCAATATATTTGATTAGCTGGTTCTGTATACCAAGTGGTTTACAAGGCTGTGCTTTCTGGGGGATTCTGGAAATTCAAGTCACATCCCAAAGGCTCCAGTTATGGAAGAGTGATTTATCATGTCAATAAATAGTAGCCAGAGCAATATGCACCAATCCCTATTGATTGAAGTATTTATAACAAACTTCTTGGGGTCCTTTTGGCCAGAAAAAAAAAAGGAAATGCTTTGTCAGCTCAGAAGGAGGCAAAAAGGACTAACTCTCAGCCTCTTGGAAAAGGCAGTGTCCTCTATGTCTGGTAACATACTTTGCTTTCAGCCTGATGGCTAAGGGAAAAAGAGGAAGGCAATATGCAAGTAAAAGCACTGTAGTTTCTGAATGGAATGACTTAAAAGCAGATACTTCACTGGCAGGCTTTAAAATCAAAACAGATGGGTGATCCTTCTTTTATTAACAGCAGCCTCTGGGCCAAGAGAAAAACAAAATCCTGCAGAGAGCAGTCATTAAAAAAGGACATTAGCAAAAATTATTTCTCAACACAATATAAAACACAACAGGGGAGCCTATTACTTCATCTATACCCGATTTCCCAAGATACATGAACTCTGTGTTCTGTTGTAGCTTAACAAAGATATAAATTCATTAGCTGTTTACAATCTTTTTCATACCTTAGAGATCTTGTGTGTTCAGCATTATAAATTAATTGACAGGGTTGCTAGTGTAATCTGAATTAAATGTATATGTCTCTAACCCCCTAACTCTTACCAAATTTGATGATACTTGTTGCTTAGATAAAACAGAAGATAAGTCAATGGTAGTAGTGACTTAGGCTTATGTAGTGAGAATGCCACATTTAGATCTCTGTTGAAGCATAGAAGTTTTAAGGAATTCTTACTTGGGTAAGATGCTTATTTTCAATCTAATGTACTTTTACCGATTTGTACTTTTCTCTCTGCTTCATAGCAAGAACAAGCTAAAGGTGCTCACTCAAGATAGAGTGGAAATGCAAATGGAGATCCTTTCTGTTCCAAACAAATGTTGGCTGCTGTAAATGGTGGAATGGACAGAAATGGTAAGGAAGGGTAAAGGGTTGAAAGAGATGGTAAGGTAAGGGGAGTTGTAATTTTCAGCTGCTCTAAAGATCTGGTGATTACATGTCCTAATGCTGGATTCCCTGGATGTTTAGCTCCTACAGGGATTTCTTTGAATCAGGTTGCATCCAGGCTTGGCTAAGTGCCATAGGATTTTAGGGGTTGTGAGGTAGATGGTTACAACCATTAACATGAATAAGGCAATCAATGCTACTCATGGAAAGAGAGATTAAAGGGGCTTGGAAGATATGCAGAATAACACACATTTGAACATTTTTGAAGTATTTATTACAAGAGAATATATCATTCAACATAAAGCAAATATCTTAGAGACAAAGTACATATATGTTTATACTGTTATTCAGTATAATTTTAATAAATTGGCCTCTGTGTTTATTTGTGTTTGTGCGCTGTTAGATATATCAACACTCAACTAATACATCTAGTGCTTTCCCCTATTTCTTGAAGCTGTGGTACCAAAATTGTTGTTTGAATTTCAGGTCTACAGCATGGTCAATGAGTGTGTTTACATGACACACTAGGCTTCTCAGACTGGCTGAAAGAAACATATGTCCTATCTAACTCACAGTAAGAATGTGGCTTTCTTATTACTAACCATAATCCTGAGCCACCCATAGTTCCATTTCCAGTTAGCACTAATCAGAATTTAAACAGTGCTAATAAATGATGGCACTCTGAGTTCAGACAAATGAAACCATAGGACTTTGCTTATAAGACCATGTGGTAGGCTAAATGTTCTTGTTAACTTCATGAATCTGGAAGCAAACAAAGTGAGCAAAACATGCCACTGAGCTTGGATTCAGCTCTATAGTACTCTTAAAGTTGACCTGAATGTCCCTTTTCACTTTTGCCATGGTTTTCTGGTAGTCTGTTCATTCAAATTCTTCTTCAGCTTGTTGAGAATCACCAGACTTCACAACTAAGTTTAAAAAGAGGGATAGAGAGGTAGATTGCAAAAGCAGCACAGCAGGGGTGGGGAATGAGATTGTGGGAAGAGAAGAGGTTTAAGGACTTTCTCCAAGGCTGGATTTCTTGAGCTGGTAAAGCATGACCTAGGAGGAATTGGCAAACTCACTGAAAAGTTTGAGTATTTAATGGTCACATTGGTAACCTCTGACCTCAGTGAATGACACCACTGCTGACCTTCAATATAACAGATAGTACCAGTCACTTTCTGATTTGTTATCAATGTTTAATAAATGCTGGTCAGAACAATCCTATCAGAGTACCCTCAACAGGAAAGCCATTATTATATCTAGAAACAATCAGGAGATTTCTTCTTTTTAAAAAATGGCCAAGATGGGTGGGAAACAAGGCTTATCAATTATGGAATAAATAGGCTTTCAATTCCAACATCTGCTTTGAATCCTGCGTGGACTTAATAATGGAAACTACATTACCACCTGAGATTGATTAGCGAACCTTGCTCATATAACCTGATGTCCCAGGGGAGTTCATTATGAATATATGTTCACGTAATTGAACTTACAGTTTTAGTTGTTTCAGATTGACCCTCTTGGAAATTGAGATACCAAAGATTTTATTGCAAGAGTGGGAGCATTGGGAGGAAGTGTCATGAGTACTGATGGCGAGCAGGAGGGGGCCTCTATCCAGGGGGGAAAACGCATGTGTAGTACTGAGGAATTAAGCAGCCATTCAAAGAGACACAGATCAGACCCGCCTTAACCTTTGGGGTTTATCTGTCTGGGTTTTTCCCATGCTTCTTCAGTTTGTTAGAATTCTGTTTAATGTAGCAGTAATAAACACTAGAGACCTACTCCTCGTCTCAGCGTGATTTCCGACTGTTAGGACAGGAAGCATGTGATGGCTGTGTCTGAAGAACTGTTTCTTCAGATCAATCAGTTGCCTGTGCTTAATCTTGAATCTGCTAGAGCCATGACTTTCAAATCCCTACCACCTCTATAATTCTGTGTTGTTGTTTATTCGTTCAGTCGCTTCCAACTCTTCGTGACTTCATGAACCAGCCCACACCAGAGCTTCCTGTCGGTCGTCAACACCCCCAGCTCCCCCAGGGATGAGTCCATCACCTCTAGAATATCATCCATCCACCTTGCCCTTGGTCGGCCCCTCTTCCTTTTGCCTTCCACTTTCCCTAGCATCAGCATCTTCTCCAGGGTGTCCTGTCTTCTCATTATGTGGCCAACGTATTTCAGTTTTGCCTTTAATATCATTCCCTCAAGTGAGCAGTCTGGCTTTATTTCCTGGAGGATGGACTGGTTTGATCTTGCAGTCCAAGGCACTCTCAGAATTTTCCTCCAACACCACAGTTCAAAAGCATTGATCTTCCTTCTCTCAGCCTTCCTTATGGTCCAGCTCTCGCAGCCATATGTTACTACGGGGAACACCATTGCTTTAACTATATGGACCTTTGTTGTCAGTGTGATGTCTCTGCTCTTAACTATTTTATCGAGATTTGTCATTGCTCTTCTCCCAAGGATTGAGCGTCTTCTGATTTCCTGGCTGCAGTCAGCATCTGCAGTAATCTTCGCACCTAGAAATACAAAGTCTTTCACTGCTTCTACATTTTCTCCCTCTATTTGCCAGTTATCAATCAAGCTGGTTGCCATAATCTTGGTTTTTTTGAGGTTTAGCTGCAAGCCAGCTTTTGCACTTTCTTCTTTCACCTTCATCATAAGGCTCCTCAGTTCCTCTTCGCTTTCAGCCATCAAAGTGGTGTCATCTGCATATCTGAGATCGTTAATGTTTCTTCCAGCGATTTTAACCCCAGCCTTGGATTCCTCAAGCCCAGCATGTCGCATGATGTGTTCTGTGTACAAGTTGAATAGGTAGGGTGAGAGTATACAGCCCTGTCATACTCCTTTCCCAATCTTAAACCAGTCTGTTGTACCGTGGTCTGTTCTTACTGTTGCTACTTGGTCATTATAAAGATTCTTCAGGAGGCATACAAGATGACTTGGTATCCCCATACTGCTAAGAACTTGCCACAATTTGTTATGGTCCACACAGTCAAAGGCTTTAGAATAGTCAATAAAACAGAAATAGATGTTTTTCTGAAACTCCCTGGCTTTTTCCATTATCCAGCGGATATTGGCAATTTGGTCCCTAGTTCCTCTGCCTTTTCTAAACCCAGCTTGTGCATCTGGCAATTCTTGCTCCATGAACTGCTGAAGTCTGCCTTGCAGGATCTTGAGCATTACCTTACTGGCATGTGAAATGAGTGCCACTGTTTGATAGTTTGAACATTCTTTGGTGTTTCCCTTTTTTGGTATGGGAATATAAGTTGATTTTTCCAATCTGATGGCCATTCCTGTGTTTTCCAAATTTGCTGTCATATAGCATGCATTACCTTGACAGCATCATCTTGCAAGATTTTGAACAGTTCAGCTGGGATGCCGTTGTCTCCTGCTGCCTTGTTATTAGCAATGCTTTTTAAGGCCCATTCAACCTCACTCTTCAGGATGTCTGGCTCTAGCTCACTGACCACACCGTCAAAGCTATCCCTGATATTGTTATCCTTCCTATACAGGTATAATTCTCTGTGCTTCATACAATTCTGCAGATCTGGGCTATTCTGAAATAAAATGACCCTTGCCTTAAATCAGTACAACTATAATACTAATAAATCATCTCTAAACAAGATAAATGACAAAGCCACATGGGCACATTTCTAGCACTTTTAGGACTCATAGAAAGACCCTTACAGAATTCTGCTCCAACTATCTGAATTGACTCACGCTGCAGGAAATCATATCCCTCTGTGTTCATATAATATAAAGGTATTCATTTCCCCAATTAGATAAAAAATAGTGCTATTACATACAGTACATTCCATAGAAGTAGACATTTTTTAAAACCGTGCAGAACTAAGTTGTGGAATTTGCTGCCAGCAACTGTGATAATAGCATCTCATGTGGATGGTTTTACACTTTAACACACACTTTAAAAATGAATCAGAAGCATGTTTTGAAATATACATAGGTGCAGAAGCCCCCCCCCATGGTGAGTGTTTTAATTAGTAGCAGAGAAGTACTGCATTCACAAGAGTTCCAAATCACTTCTTCCAAATTATTTTGAAGCATGCCCTGCCCTCCTGTTTAATACTTAATACCTAAATCATAGGCAGCATGCTTAAATAGTGGTTGGTGTGAAGTGACCAGTATTTTGTGAAGCCCTTTTGTCCAAGCTTTTGAGCTTTCCAAATGCATCCAGTTGGCCATTCTGTTTTACATTCATTTCTATGCTGTGTGAAGTTTCAGAAGTAGTCCTCCTAGAAGTAATACTGAGCACACTAAAAATGCATAGCATCTTTGTAATATTTCCTTTACTTGCAAATATGCAAACAGATAATGGCAAAACAGAATATGTAAAGCTTCAGCCACATGTATTTCCAAAAGCTTTGGGTGCAGATGTCAGAGTCCATCCCAAATTTGCCTCTAACTTGTAATTTTTATTGAAATTAAAGGGAAGAATCTAGTAAATTTAAACAAATATTGCTTGTGTCCTTGTTCCATTTGCTTTCTTGTCTGTGTCCCTGAAAGGCACTCAAAGACTAAGCCAGCCAAATTCATATTCGTGCTAAACAAACTGTCTTGACACAAAGTATGATGATGGCAATAGACTAATTTGTCATCTATGGTGGCACAGTTAGAAAACTCTACAAACATTCATGCAACATAGATGGCCATAAAATAGTACGTACAATCAAATTTAGCTTTTGTTTTTGGCAGCTGAGGCATAATCTATGGGAATCTGTAAGGCTACTGCAATATTATGCTGGGAAAAGTTAGCGAACTACAACCATACATTTTAAATAGAAGGAGAACTACATAGTCCACCAGTAAGGATAGGCACAACTCCTGCTACCTAGAAACTGAGCTGTAGTCATCATCTAGCAAGTTTATTCCAATATCACAATCCCATTACCTAGTTGGACTTATTATTTATTTATTTATCAATCCAATTTATATTATGGGCCAGGTCTTCCAAGCATTGCCTTTTGGCTAGGTTTTTTTTAACTTTTTCAATAATTTTCCACACTATTTCTAACTAGCATTGCTGGGGAGCACTGTGGGAATTAAAAGGGTAGCATAATTAAGATGTTTAGTGCAACTCTGGGTCCAAACTGAAGCAACTTATCTGAGGACAAATTTGCGCAAGTTCTTCTCTCAAGTTTGGAGATACACTTTAACTTAAAGCCAGATATAGTGTTCCCTCTCATTCTCCAGACCATCTTTCATCGTCAGGCTCTTTACTACGTAATGGACTGCCAAATACTGTAAAGTGGAATTTGTCAAAATCATGCCTGCTTTAGCTGGCTTGCAGCTAAACCTCAAAAAAACCAAGATTATGGCAACCAGCTTGATTGATAACTGGCAAATAGAGGGAGAAAATGTAGAAGCAGTGAAAGACTTTGTATTCCTAGGTGCAAAGATTACTGCAGATGCTGACTGCAGTCAGGAAATCAGAAGACGCTTAATCCTTGGGAGAAGAGCAATGACCAATCTCGATAAAATAGTTAAGAGCAGAGACATCACACTGACAACAAAGGTCCGCATTGTTAAAGCAATGGTGTTCCCCGTAGTAACATATGGCTGTGAGAGCTGGACCATAAGGAAGGCTGAGAGAAGGAAGATAGATGCTTTTGAACTGTGGTGTTGGAGGAAAATTCTGAGAGTGCCTTGGACTGCAAGAAGATCAAACCAGTCCATCCTCCAGACTGCTCACTTGAGGGAATGATATTAAAGGCAAAACTGAAATACTTTGGCCACATAATGAGAAGACAGGACAGCCTGGAGAAGATGCTAATGCTAGGGAGAGTGGAAGGCAAAAGGAAGAGGGGCCGACCAAGGGCAAGATGGATGGATGATATTCTAGAGGTGACGGACTCGTCCCTGGGGGAGCTGGGGGTGTTGACGACCGACAGGAAGCTCTGGCGTGGGCTGGTCCATGAAGTCACGAAGAGTCGGAAGCGACTAAACGAATAAACAACAACATGCCTGCTTTCCAAAGCTGAAAAGAGATTGCAATACAGTATATATAAATAAAGGATCAGATATTGTTCACTTGGAGGAATTTATTTATCTATCTATCAATCAATCAATCAATCAATCATATTTTCATGACTGCCCACAATATATGAAAAGAACAAGTCCATACAATTGTGAATGTGCCCTGCCCACCTAAATATTCTTAAAAACCCATTTCTAGTCATGAATATAGATAAAGAAGATTCTTATTTAGGTTACATTTCTACTTTTTAGGAGGCATTAGCAGGGAGTTTCTTCTGTGTAGCACTTCTCCACTATTAATAGCCAATAAAACCTGATTAAATCAGTGTGTGGACATTTTCACGTAAGTGTGCCTACGTCCAGGGTTTCTTCATACGGGTTATTCGGGAAGAAGCAGATTTCAAAGTTTGAGTGACGGTCTATCTACTGCATTAGAAAGGTTACATTTTTACCCTTTCCCAAAGAATTCAAGCCAGGAGCGTGATGATTTTCTCACTTAAAAGCTGTATAAGGTAAAATGTATTGAGAGCCCCAAACCACTCTCTTCCCTTTCCGGAATGTGAGGACAAAAAAAGTTGCATCAACGCCTGCAACAGATTACACACGAAGCCTCCTCTTGGCGGGAAATTCAAAGATCCGTGGAGGGCAGAAAAGGCTGCAATGCGTCCCGAAACAAAACGGGAATTTGCAGGGACTCAGATCTCGCGATAATCGGGAGAAACGCGGCGCCCGGGAGACCGTTGCTTGGCAACGAGACGCTAGTGGCTGGGCTTTTCGGCTTGTAGCCTCCAGCCCAGCGGCGATGGATGCTGAGACGCTGCCTTACGCGCTGGACCTCGTCGCCAGCAGCGGGGTGTGCTTGAGCCCAGAGAAGCGGGCCGCCTTGAGGAACTCCCTGCTGCTGGTGCGCAGGGACTACCGCTTCGAGCAGGTCCGCCTATGGGGCCGCATCCAAGGCATCCGAGGAGCGTACTATATCGCCGAGGGCCTGGGATCAGACAGGGCTGGGATCAGAAGCCGCCTCTACAGGTGGGCGGCCGCGGCTGGAAGGCCCAATATGCCTGTCTACCTCGAGGGTAATCTAGAGCAGCGCTTCTCAACCTTAGCAACTATAAGACGTGTGGCGGGGGAATTCTGGGAGTTGAGGTCCACATGCTTAAAGTTGCTAAGGTTGAGAAACACTGATCTAGAGCAGGGGATCCGGTGGAGAGAGTGGTCTGGCTCAAGACTCCCACACTTGAACAGCTTGCTGTTTTTTTGATAGGCTGATTCCCTGATAGGAGAAGCTGAACCTGTTGAATATCTTATGCTCTTGTTACCCTAACAGGTAGAGGAGCCTTGTTAGGTGGGGAGAATGTTGCCAACTAGCTGAAAGGAACAGTAGCAATCACTGTGCTTCTGGAGCTCCTGCTGTCCTAAAGGGCTAGAACTAGTGGACAAATGGAAAAACAACACAATCAAAAAGAACTATTTAGCTTTAAAATTTTAGCTTTTTTTTTTAATGATGCCTATTCAAGCACAGAACCCAATTTCTCTTCTGAGATTGGATTTTCATCTGCAGTTTTTATTACTGAGCCTTGAAGAATCAGGATGACTTTAAAAATAATCAAAATATTTAAAACTGTTAATATGGGCTCCGAAGAGCAACCTAATTCACTCTGCAATGAGGTATGACAATAGTAATTTCTCAACCCAGGAATTGGATTCTGCCAATTTCTTATAAAAGTGCAGAAATCCATAATCAGGCATGATTGGTTTAGTTATTGAGACCAGCCAAATATGTGACAATCATAATTTGTTATCTCTACATCTTTTAAGCAAGCAAGATATAAGGGCTGTGCAAATCCTTCCAGTGTGGGGCTTTGAGTTGTGACAATCATAATTTGTTATCTCTACATCTTTTAAGCAAGCAAGATATAAGGGCTGTGCAAATCCTTCCAGTGTGGGGCTTTGAGTTGTGACAATCATAATTTGTTATCTCTACATCTTTTAAGCAAGCAAGATATAAGGGCTGTGCAAATCCTTCCAGTGTGGGGCTTTGAGTGCACGGGAATGCATACAAAGAACCACTCTTTGGCCACATCTTTTTCCAGGGTTAAATGGCTGCTTTGTAAGCTGCTTTGGTAGTCTCCACGTGTGCATACTTGCATAACCATTTCATTTTATTTTTTTCAAAGAATTTATTCAGCTCTAAAAGATACTGTAAAAAAAGAGGAGGGGCAGGAGATGGGGAGAGACAGGCTTACATAATGTTGAAATCTTAAAGTCTGCATGGCCAATCTTGGAATAGAAGAAAAGGTACAGAACTATATGAATTAGGAAATGGCTGATTTTCTGTGATTTTCCCATTTTTAAACATTCAGTACTGTATTCCTGTGAAGGAACCTTTGTGGATTCCTTTATAAGAAGAGAACAAAAATAGCAATTTTGATTTTAGTAAAATAAGAGATTGCTTTTGGAAATGTCTTATATAAATAAAAGCAAACAGAAGCTTCATTGAATCATTAGAGAGACAGAAATACTTGAAGAATGTTTAACATAAAACTGTGTCAGTTAAAATTTTTAATGTCTTTTTCAGTGTTATGGTTTTGCCCTGAATTATTTGATATGATTATTGAACATGATTGGGAAACACATAAATCATGTTAATAAATAAAACAAATATTTACACTGGAGTTTCAAGTATTCAGAGCACATAACTTATACTAAGTAGTTGTAATCCCTACAGCTATCATAAGGTCTAATACAATATCACCATAATATACTGGACAGCCAGTTTGGTCTAGTGGTTAGGGCAACGGGCTAGAAATCAGGAGGCTGTGAGTTCTAATTCCACCTTAGGCATGAAAACCGGCTGGGTGACCTTGGGCCTGTCACTCTCTCTCAGCCTGACCCACCTCACAGGGTTGTTGTGGGGAAAATAGGAGGAGGAAGGAGTATTAGGTATGTTCCCCACCTTGAGTTATTTATAAAAAATAATAAAGGCGGGATAGAAAATAAATAAAAATAAATAAAGTACTCCATATGACAGATGAAGAGGCGGTTGGGACTGAGAGAGAAAATGGCTACCTAGTGAGTTCATGGCACTATTGGAATTCAATCTGTTAGCCATTCATGCTATTCCAAGTCTTTCCTGCTGTTCTGTCCTGTCTTATTCCTGACTGCAACTCTGCTTGTCAGCTATTCCTTTGACAATTTTTATGGGATTTTTGATAGACCCCATAAATGTCTGTAAAGAAAAGTTTCTGATTTTTTTTTCTTGCTCAGTAACAATAAACCTATTTGCTGTTTGTGGGATGGATAGCTTGAATTGTGTGGACTGGAGTCTTCTGCCACCCCCCTCAGTCGAAATGGTTGCAATGACTGTAGGCTTAAAGGGACGTTTCCAAGGGGACCCATCTTATGAATATGAACCTTTTGACAAGAAAGAAGAAGCTGAAAGGCCATATGAAGAAGAAGTTGGAGTAAGTAAATGAGTGATGTTTTGATCTTTGTATGTAATTGCTTATGAATACTATTTACTGTGGTTTTTATGTTTTTTAAAAAATATTTACTATTATTTTCTTTTAGTTATGCTTATTCACTTTTGGTACATTTCTATCTCAATCTTTGTCTAAACTGATCTGAGGACATGGGATTCCCACTAATCCTTCAGATATTTGTGAGACATTCTTTGCCTCAACAATGAACTACAGTACTTATGAATACAGTCTATGTTTTATATTTAGTTTGCTATAGGTAAAATGTTATTATTTTTGAACTTGGCTTCAGTGACACTGAGACAGGAAGCAACATCCTGTAAACTGAACAAGCACCATAGGCTTAGCCAACAGATTTAATTTTTCACCCATTTTTTTCTCTCACAGTGACCCTAAAGCAAGGGTACAGTGAAGTCCAAGGGCCACATTAAAGCCTGGGGTGACACCGGAGCTTCTTTTTTAAAAATGGGAGGAGAAAAAGTAAAAAAATAGGAGGACATAGGGAACTCCAGAGAAAGTACATGTAGCCTTCATAATCTTTTGCCTGTCTTCCTTCCCCATTTCCAATTTTTAAAAATAGTTTTAAAATTTAAAAATAGAAAGGAATTCTCTTGATCCATTCTTCAAATCCCAAAGGAAGAAATCCACTTTCAAATTAGAGGTTCTATCCTGCCTGCTAATTGCTTCCTTCCCTCCAGTCTCAAAAGCCAACACACATGCAAAGCAAAATTTAAAAACTGCAGATGTGGTAATTGGCTGTGGGAAGTTCAAGGTACATCTTCCATAACTGAATGCTGGCTGGCTCTAAAGGAATTGATTAGATGAAAATCTAGCTGAGTGTTTGAGAAGGTAGTTCTGTCTGCTGTTTCCTCTTCATTTTTCTCAGCTGATCATGCTTTAGCCAGTTACAGATGGAGTAAATAAAGAGCAGGCACTGTTAGGCACACACAGAATTTGGGTAGTCTAGACTCTCACCCACACATCTGCCAGCAGCAATCATGGAGATTAGTGTAACCAAAAAAATGACTGTATTCTAAATGATGTACTTTTTCTGGAGGAAGAAAAAGATTGTAGGCAGAACATGACCCCCTTGCCCAAAATGAGAAAATTCTTCTATTTGTACAATTTCTATAAATATTGCTAAAGATTTATTATAATGGTAGTTTGTTTATTATTACTGTTATTCAGATGGTTCATGTGTATTGTGAGCTTCACACTGATGAAACCACAAATAGTAGTCTGCTATTTTGGCTAATTATTTAGGATGAAATTGCACAAAAAGACAATTACTAAAATAATGGGAAGTACATTTGTCCTGTGTTCTTTTCCATTGCTAGCAATTTTATGTTGATGTTTACTCCAGAATGACTAAAACTAGGCAGTGGGTGTTGTCCACAAGACTTGATTCCTGATTGGATGAATAGCTATTCTTACAAATAGAAGGAATGGAGATCAAAATATGCAATTATTTTGTTCTAGGAGTGGGGAATTTCTGGCCCATGTTGGTTTTCTACCCAATTCACTACTGTAGTTCCTTCTTTCTCTCCAGGTATGAGTTTTTCATCTCTGATCAGCAGCTGATTGGAGATAATATTTTCTCCAGAGTACTCAGGAAAAGAAACTTTTTGAGTGCTGAGCAGGGAAAATGAGAGTCTTTTCTTTTTGCAGCAGCAGTAAAAGAATAATTCCTCATTGATTTTCTCTGCATAGGGAAAGGAGTCCCTGTAAAACAACCTATGAAAATGGGTTGGGGGATTACAAGAGGCTTTTAGCTCCAGCCTTCACCTCATTTGGCAGGGTAGAATTGGACATTCTTCCCTTCAGCTAGATTTCTTCCCCACCCCTGAGTTATTAATAAACATTAAGATATTAACCAGATATGAGAAAACATGTTGAAATAAGTGAGTGTGAATGGAAACTTGATACTTTCAATACAAACATGTTCGAGCTGATTTTTTGGTGCAGATTTTTTTTCTAAGGCTTAAAGCTTAGTGGTGAACTTAGGTGCTGGATGACTAAGTAAAAATTCTAAGATCCTTGTTCACTGAGCTTCCAGTTTACATAATATGGATGGAAAAGCACTGTAGAAAAATACAGAGTATGATTGAGGTACACGCTACACTAGCTTTAACAGTTAGTCTGAATATTAATTTCTCAGTACTTTTCCAAGATTCTCCTACACACAGCACATTACAGTCACCCAAACATGATATAATTAAGTTAT